>NC_041386.1:560638504-560643831 GCF_002162155.2 Triticum dicoccoides | reverse complement strand
GGAGACGAGGGCGGCGATGGGGACGGGGGCGGCGACGGGGACGGGGGCGGCGACAGCGACGGCGTCGATCGATCGGGGCGCGCGGGCGGTGCTTCAATGGGGAAACAGAGGAAGAAACAGAGGGAGAATGAAATTTTCGTAAGTGTTGTATATATAGAAGGCACCTTTAGTACCGGTTGGAGCCACCAACCGGTACTAAAGGCCTGTTTTGGGCCAGGCCAAGCGGTGGGAACCGCACCCCCTTTAGTACCGGTTGGTGGTTCCAACCGGTACTAATGGCCCCCCTTTAGTACCGGTTGGTGCCACGAACCGGTACTAAAGGGGGTGCGCTGGCGCAGGTGCGGTGCGCAAGTTTAGTCCCACCTCGCTAGCTGAGGGGCGACCGCACTGGTTTATAAACACCCGTGCGGTAGCTCTCTCGAGCTCCTCTCCAAAGCAGGCCTACTGGGCCTACATGTTCTGTGCTGCCCTGTTGGCCTACTGGGCCTTTGCGGGCCTGCATCCTGGCCCAACAACAGGTTGGGTTTCTAGTCGTATGCAGGCCGCTCTGGCCTAGTAGGCGGGCTTTTTTTTGCTTTATTTATTTTTGAGTTGTTTTTTTGTGTATTTAGAGTTTCTTTGTGAATATTTTTGCTTTAGGTACAAAAAATTACAAACTTTCTGTTAGTGCCCGTAGTTTTCAAATTTGAATAGTTTAAATTTTGAATTATTTGAAATTAGTGTGAATCACTAGTTTGTGAATAACTTAACTTTAAAAATCAATAAAGGCATGAAAGAATTTGTTTGCACATAAAATTTCTTCGCGTTTCAAATGCCAAAACACATAATTAACTACCCTAACTATTACAGAGATTCCCTTCTGGGTGTGAAACACAGAAGAAAGTGATGATAGTGAAGCCGATCACATCCCAGATCTTTGGGTGTGAAACTTTTTCTTCGCGTGTGTCCCTTTGCGCTGTAACTATGGAAAATCTTCATCATTTAACGTGATGCTCGGGTCAATATTCACTGTGAATGGAGTAATTTCATCAAACTTTTCATAATGTTCTGACTTGTCTGTCTTGTCATCCACTCCCACGATGTTTCTCTTCCCAGAAAGAACTATGTGCCACTTTGGCTCATCGTACGATGTATTCGCTTCCTTATCTTTTCTTTTTCTTGGCTTGGTAGACATGTCCTTCACATAGAAAACCTGTGCCACATTATTGGCTAGGACAAATGGTTTGTCTGCATACGCAAAATTGTTGAGATCCACTGTTGTCATTCCGTACTGCGGGTCTTCCGTTACCCCGCCTCGTGTCATATTGACCCATTTGCACCGAAACAAAGGGACCTTCAAACCACGTCGATAGTCAAGTTCCCATATGTCCTGTATATAACCATAATATGTTTCCTTTCCCGTCTTGGTTTCTGCATCAAAGCGGACACCACTGTTTTGGTTGGTGCTCTTCTTATCTTGGGAGATCGTGTAAAATGTATTACCATTTATCTCGTACCCTTTGAAAGTCATTATATTTGAAGATGGTAACTGGGACAGCAAGTACAGGTCATCTTCAATAGAGGTGTCATGCATGGTACGTGTCTGCAACCAGCTGGCGAAACTCCTGGTTTGTTCACGTGTAATCCAGTCATCAGACCGCTCCGAGTGTTTGGAGTGTAGCAAATTCTTGTGTTCATCCATATACGGAGCCACCAAGGCGGAATTCTGTAGAACTGTGTAGTGTGCTTCAGTGAGAGAATGTCCATCCATACATATTATTTGTTCCCCTCCTAGCGTGCCTTTTCCATCCAGTCTGCCCTTATGCCGCGATTCAGGAATACCAATCGGCTTAAGGTCAGGAATAAAGTCAATACAAAACTCAATGACCTCCTCATTTTGACGGCCCTTGGAGATGCTTCCTTCTGGCCTAGCACGGTTATGAACAGATTTCTTTAAGACTCCCATGAACCTCTCAAAGGGGAACATATTGTGTAGAAATATAGGACCCAAAACGTTAATCTCTTCGCATAGGTGAACTAGGATGTGCGTCATGATGTTGAAGAAGGATGGTGGGAACACCAACTCGAAACTGACAAGACATTGCACCAAATCATTCTCTAACCTTGGTATGATTTCTGGATCGATTACCTTCTGAGAGATTGCATTGAGAAATGCACATAGCTTCACAATGGCTAATCGAACGTTTTCCGGTAGAAGCCCACTCAATGCAACCGGAAGAAGTTGCGTCATAATCACGTGGCAGTCATGAGACTTTAGGTTCTGGAACTTTTTCTCTGGAATGTTTATTATTCCCTTTATATTTGACGAGAAGCCAGACTGTACCTTAATACTGAGCAGGCATTCAAAGAAGATTTCCTTCTCTTCTTTGGTAAGAGCGTAGCTTGCATGACCCTGATGTATGCCGTCTTTTCCGTGCATACGTTGCTGGTCCTCTTGTGCCTCAGGTGTATCTTTTGTCTTCCCATACACGCCCAAGAAGCCAAGCAGGGTCACACAAAGATTCTTCGTCACGTGCATCACGTCGATTGCGGAGCGGACCTCTAGGTCTTTCCAATAGGGCAGGTCCCAAAATATAGATTTCTTCTTCCACATGGGTGCGCGTCCGTCAGCGTCATTCGGAACAGGTTGTCCACCAGGACCCTTTCCAAAGACCACCTTCAAATCCTTGACCATATCATGTACATCAGCACCAGTACGGTGGCGAGGCTTCGTCCGGTGATCCGCCTCACCTTTGAAATGCTTGCCTTTCTTTCTTACGGGATGCCTGCTCGGAAGAAATTGATGATGTCCCAGGTACACATTCTTCTTACTATTAGCCAAATATATACTGTCGGTATCGTCCAAACAATGCGTGCATGCGCGGTATCCCTTGTTTGTCTGTCCTGAAAGGTTACTGAGAGCAGGCCAATCATTGATGGTCACGAACAACAACGCCTTTAGGTCAAATTCTTCCCCCATATGCTCATCCCACACACGTACACCTGTTCCATTCCACAGTTGTAAGAGTTCTTCAACTAATGGCCTTAGGTACACATCAATGTCGTTGCCGGGTTGCTTAGGGCCTTGGATGAGCACTGGCATCATAATGAACTTCCGCTTCATGCACAACCAAGGAGGTAGGTTATACAAACATAGAGTCACAGGCCAGGTGCTATGGTTGCTGCTCTGCTCCCCAAAAGGATTAATGCCATCTGCGCTTAGACCAAACCATACGCTCCTTGCGTCATCTGCAAACTCCTTCCCGTACTTTCTTTCGATTTTTCTCCACTGCGACCCGTCAGCGGGTACTCTCAACTTTCCATCTTTCTTACGGTCTTCTCTGTGCCATCGCATCGCCTTGGCATGCTCTTTGTTTTGGAACAAACGTTTCGACCGTGGTATTATAGGAGCATACCACATCACCTTGGCAGGAATCTTCTTCCTGGGGCGCTCGCCCTTGACATCACCAGGGTCATCGCGGCTGATCTTATAGCGCAATGCACCACATACCGGGCAAGCGTTCAAATCCTCATACTCACCGCGGTAGAGGATGCAATCATTAGGGCATGCATGTATCTTCTACACCTCTAACCCTAGAGGGCAGACAACCTTCTTTGCTTCGTACGTACTCTCGGGCAATTCATTGTCCTTTGGAAGCATATCCTTTATCATTACCAGCAACTTTCCAAATCCCTTGTCAGATACACCATTCTCTGCCTTCCATTGCAGTAATTCCAGTGTGGTACCCAGCTTTTTCTTGTCACCTACGCAATTCGGGTACAACAATTTTTTGTGATCCTCTAACATGCGCTACAACTTCTTCTTCTCCAAATCACTTGCGCAGTTTCTCTTTGCATCGGCAATGGCCCGACCTAGATCATCAACGGGCTCATCTGATGCCTCTTCTTCAGCTTCTTCCCGCATTGCCGGCTCAGCTTCTTCCCGCATTACCGGCTCAGCTTCTTCCCCCATTGTTGTATCATCGTATTCAGGGAACCCATGGCCAGGATAGTTGTCGTCGTCCTCTTCTTCTTCATTGTCTTCCATCATAACCCCTCTTTCTCCGTGCTTGGTCCAAACATTATAGTGGGGCATGAAACCGGACTTAAACAGGTGGACGTGAATGGTTCTTGACGTAGAGTAATTCTGACCATTCTTACAGCCAGCACATGGACAAGGCATAAAACCATCCGCCCGCTTGTTTGCCTCAGCCGCAAGCAGAAAAGTATGCACGCCCTCAACAAACTGGGGGGAGCATCGGTCATCGTACATCCATTGCCGGCTCATCTTCATTACACAACATCGAATAGACCAAATTAATACAAGTTCATACATAAAGTTCATACAACACTTAAATGCAACAAACAAATAACTCTCTAGCTAAAGCATTTAAATGCAACAACAAATGCGATCAAGATCGCAACTAAGGTAACAATGGATCCAACATCATAATGATACCAAGCCTCACTATCGATGGCATATTTTCTAATCTTTCTAATCCTCAAGCGCATTTTCTCCATCTTGATCTTGTGATCATCGACGACATCGGCAACATGCAACTCCAATTCCATCTTCTCCCCCTCAATTCTTTTCAATTTTTCTTTCAAGTACTCGTTTTTTCTTTCAACTAAATTTAACCTCTCGACAATAGGGTCGGTTGGAATTTCCGGTTCACATACCTCCTAGAAAAAATTTCTATGTCAACTTGATGGGCATAATTTGTCATAAACACGAAATGCAACTAGTTTTAGAAGAGAATATATATCATAACAAGGACGAGGGCCGACGGGGATGGATATCAAAACCATGGCACTATATGTATAACAAACAACGTACAGGTAAGATAATTATACGAGTAACTATATATCCAAATCACACAAACATCAATTTTTATATAAAATTTCATGAACAAGAGGCTCACCACAAGGTGGTGCCGGCGACGGGACGGTGCGGGCGATCGACGGTGGTTACGACGGAGATTTAGAAGGCACTAAGTAAACCACACCTACATATGCAAACTAAGTGTTATTTTTGACCTCAAATTGCATATAAATCAAATACTAGCACACACACACACACACACACACACACATATATATATACATACATATATATATATATATATATATATATATATATATATATATATATATATATATATATATATATATCCTCCCAAATTACTAAACTCACAAATTAATCACTATATAAAGCATTGCAAGAGCTAATCTAGCAATGAGAGATGAAAGGACAAAGTTGCTAACCTTTGTGATCATTTGAATGGATGGGGGCCTTCAAATCTTGACAAATTTTGGGCAAAATGTGTGATGAGCTCGAGAGGAAGAGG
>NC_041386.1:560625990-560638147 GCF_002162155.2 Triticum dicoccoides | reverse complement strand
TTACTAAACTCACAAATTAATCACTATATAAAGCATTGCAAGAGCTAATCTAGCAATGAGAGATGAAAGGACAAAGTTGCTAACCTTTGTGATCATTTGAATGGATGGGGGCCTTCAAATCTTGACAATTTTTGGGCAAAATGTGTGATGAGCTTGAGAGGAAGAGGGGAAGAACAGAGAGAGGAGAGGGGAAAGGGGAAGAACAGAGCGAGCTCGGGTGGACGAAGGGTTTATGTAGGACGACCTTTAGTACCGGTTCGTGCCAAGAACCGGTACTAAAGGGGCTGGAGGGGCCCCAGTCTGACAACATCCTGCCACCACTCTCATTAGTACCGGGTCGTGGCACGAACCGGTGCTAAAGGTTCGCCACGAACCGGTACTAATGAAAGCGGCCCGGCTAGCCGTTGGAACCGGCACTAATGTATACATTAGTGCCGACTCAAATACAAACCGGCACTAATGTGCTTCACGTTTGACCCTTTTTCTACTAGTGCCCATCTGTCCTGGTTCTTATAAAAACCGGGACTAAAGGTATTGGGCTTTAGTACCGACCCTTTAGTCCCGGTTCCCGAACCGGGACAATTGGGCCTTATGAACCGGGACAAATGGACCTTTTTCTACTAGTGTCTGGTCATAGCCCTTCGCCATAAGCCTAGCCTTGTACTTTTCAATCGTACCATCGGGCCTAAGCTTCTTTTTGAACACCCACTTACATCCCAATGGTTTGCAACCATAGGGACGCTACAGATCTCATCCTTCTAGTAGTCAGCTTCTAGAGAGGCATACGCTTCTGAAATAGAAGTGGGAGTATCATCCACGAGGTACACAAAGAAATCATCACCAAAGGTCTTTGCAATCCTTTGTCTCTTGCCCTACCAAGGGTTTCCTTGTCATCCTCCTCAGGATTTTCATCATGTGTTTGTTCATAATATTCCATAGGAATGGCAGGCTCATGAGTCTCTTCAGTGTCTAGAAGTGCTTTGCATATCTTTCATAGGAAAAATATCCTCGAAGAATGTAGCATCCTCGGACTTGATAATTGTACCGACCTTCTGGTCAAGTACCTTAGATTTCACTACTAGAAATCTATAGCCAACACTATTCTTAGTGTACCCCAAATTAACGTAGTCCAGAGTCTTTGGTTCAAGCTTACGCTTTTTGGGGATCGACACATGGACTTTCGCCAAACAGCCCCAAGTACACAAGTACGAGAATATTGTCCTCCTCTTCATCCATTTCTCATAGGGAGTGATCTCATTATCCTTTGTTGGAACTTCATTCAGGACATGACATGCCGTCAATCTAGCCTCCCCCACCATGCCTTGGATAAACCCGATGTATCTAACATGGCGTTAACCAAATCAGTTAGAGTACATTTTTTCTGCTTGACAACCCCATTTGACTGGGGTGAATACGGAAGCATCCTCTTATGAATAATGCCGTGTTCCACACAGAAGGAATCAAACTCACTCGACAAGTACTCTCCACCACAATCTGACCGGACTCGTTTAATTTCTTTTCAAGTTGATTCTCAACTTCTACCTTATAGATTTTAAAGTAGTGTAGAGCCTCATCTTTAGTATTTAACATATACACATAGTAATATCTAGTGGAATCATCTATCAATGTCATGAAGTATTTCTTTCCACCTTTGGGCTTGTGGGAGTTGAAGTTCCTCTGGTGCACCATGTTGGTGACAGAAGTTCCTTCGGCCCCTTTTTCGTGCGAGTCCTTTGCCCTCGAATTCTGCTCAACACTCAGATGGCCGTCACATCCTCTACCTAGAATTCACGCCTCTGATATTTCAGAGTGGTAGTAAAGTTTCTCCATGAATTAGGGAGCTTAGCGATTATACATCCCACGACAAATTTGCCTGGTAAATCACACTTAAGAAGCTCAAGCTCCTTAGCGATGCATATTATCTTATGAGCCTGTTCCGATACAGGACGGTTCTCGACCATCTTGTAATCATGGAACTACTCTGTACATATATCTCACTCCCAGCATCGGTGGCCCCAAATTAAGATTCAAGCGCCTCCCACAAGTCATTGGCAACATGCACATGTAAATATGCATCCACCAACTTATCACTGATCATGCTAAGAACTGCTCCCAAAAATATGACGGTGGCTTCCTTGAATGCCTTCTCCTGTTTAGGAGCAATCGTTCTCGTGAAAGGTTCAACAGAATAATACATTGATAGAGTTTTTTGGAAAACATCCGATGTATTCATTTTCAATCAAAGCAGTACAACAAACATAAGAAATAATAAAAATTACATCCAGATCCGTATACCACCTAGTGACAACTGCAAGCACAGAAGCGATCTAAAGGCTCGCCGCCGTCAATGCCCCTCCTTCACCGGAGCCGGACAAAATTTGTTGTAGTAGACAGTCGGAAAATTATCGTGCTAAGACCCCTTAGGACTAGCGCACAAAAAATGCAACCTCCGATGACGGAGAGAAGTGTAGATCAGAAGGATCCAACCTGAAGACCACGGACATAGATGAACGAAGACTGGATCCAAGCAGATCCACCAAAGACAACCACCGATGGGATCCCACGAGATCCACTGAAGACACACCTCCACACGCCATCTGACAATACTAGACGCATCACCGAGACGGGGAATAGATGGGGAGAACCTTATTCCATTTTAAAGGAGCCGTTGTCGTCTTGCTTTACAGAGCAGGACACAAACCCTAACAAAACTCAAAGGAACACTAAAGAACGGAGCCCTCCCGCTAGCAAGGGCAGGGATCCGTCGCACCTCATGGCCCTAAGGCCAGAGATAATGCGATAGATCGGCGGCGCCCCTATGGGAGGCATGAACCCTAGTCGCCTTTTCCCTCAGGAGAGGAGATGAAGGGGAGTTGACGCTGATGATTTTTCTCTAAATCTATACCTAATATTAAAGGAAGGATTGGTTTTCACTTTTTTTGGTTAGCCTTGGTAAGTCGTCTCGAGTTTTGATTCGTCGCATCCGAGCTAGGCCACTTTGGGCCTTGGTACATCGCGTCTGAAGTCCCACCTTGGGTCTCTGCCTAGACTTGCACATGAACGAAAAATTGCCTTTTACAAGAAAAGTTTGGTGCAAAGTGTAGGGATCGAACCAAGAAGCAACCTCCGGTGTTTTGACGACCAACCATGTGGCCTCACAAGAGTTCGTTTCGTGTGTCAGAACACTTTCTTTACTTTTAGTTTCCTTCCGTTGCGACCATCCATGACTTTTTATCGTACGAGACACAATCACACGCACAACCATGTTTGACTCCTACTTCTCTCATGTACCATAATTCATATTCTAAGATGCCATCTACCATTGGACCATGTCATCATCTCTGTTGCATTGGAGTTCCGTTGGCTAAGCCTCCACGCCATCGGAATCATATTAAGGAAAAAAAATCCATTCAGCCTAAGAGGAGCTTGAATCATGCATCATGGACGAAAAATTTGCCGTTCAATCTACATGAAACATCGCAAGCCTACGTCATCCTCGGTGAAAAAAAATCATTACTCTCACCCATATATTCACCAAGATGTTGGCAACCTCCTAGACATTGTCGCTCGTCCTATTGTCATCGTTGGCCGCGTGCATTATGGCATGTGTCATCTGCGAATGTGAACTAGTTGTTTCCAAATGGCGCCCAAACTTTCCTTGTCACTTTGTTAGCCCCATCCGTTGGAGTTCATACAGTGAGCCTCAACTTGGCCAGATCTCTAAAGCTCTCCAGCTACCACCATGAACCGCATATCGATCATCCCCATTAGCTTGTTTCGGCCAATTTATGTTCTTATTTCTCATTTTCATCATCTCTTTCTCACTAGCTTGCACACACATACGAAGCATGTGTTTGAAGAAAAGGGGTTCTGTTTGACCACCTATGAGATTGTTTTGAAATAGTTATCATGTTAAGTTCTCCAATGTAGTTGCTAGATTTTTTTGATACATTTATTACCAAATTTACAGGAGCAATTAGTTGATATGGATGCATGTCCAGTACATAAACTAATAATCTAAAGATAAAGTAGATAAAGTTGTTCACCTGATCACTTGACTAAAATCATGTCCCATGCTTCAAATTAGCCCCCAAAGAACCCAACTGTCAATTGGTCTATTATTTTGCCATCATCGAACTTATCCTCTACTCAGCCGACCTGATTCGTGACAACTGACGTTTGCTTCGCAGTGAAACTCGTCAATTTCCTGTTGCAACGCACTGAGTAGTAAACTGAAGCAAGGTACATTAAGCCAAAACTCAGAAAAATGTAGAAAAATGAGTTCACAAGTGGAGTGTAGAAAAATGTGGCGCGTCCCGAACCGGTGCAATGCAAGTGGTCACGACGGTCTATGCCAGCTGTACGACGTACTTGCAGTACCACCCGTCTCAGTCACGACGAGTAAAAAATACTAGTGCTCCAGCATAAGAAAAATAAAAGCAAGGACATTAATTAAACCCCTACTGACAATGATTCAAATGCGAGAAGAGAGAAGTGGGTAGTGCATGTCAGGTGGTACGTACGTACGTGGCCGCCCCCGTCCAAATCCCATCTCCACCATCGCCGTACTTGCACTCGCCGTAGCCCCCCTAGCCTCGCCACCCCTAGGCCGGCCCCCTAGCCCTGCGCGTCCGTCTCTGGATTTCGATTTGACACATGACGGGCTCCCGGACAGGGACAGCCGTTGCGCAGCTGCCCATTTACGTTATGCCTGCAGCCCTACCTACATGGCCCGGCCCGGCACATCCATGCCGCTACTCTACGTGCTACTACGAGCTGCTGCGCGCTAGGCGCATGGCGCGCGCGCGGTCAAAGATTCGGTCTCGTTTTTTCGGGGGCCGGGTTCGCTGGGCGCGCGTACGTGCTGTGTGCGGGGCGGGTCCGGGTCCCCACGGGGTGTCCCTTCGCACCTGCGCCCCCTTGCCGCGCTTGCCCCCGCACTGCATCTGCATGCCCCCATCAGCTCGTGCCCGTCGTCCTCTCCTCCCCCTCTCCTCTGCCTGTCTGTGTCTGATCAGCAGCGATCATCAGGCTCTCTCTCCCCCTCTCTCTCTATCCATCTATCTCTGCCTCCAGTACTGCCTCGCCCGCAGGCCTGCAGCTGCTGCAGGGCAACTTTTCAGGCCCTCGTCTTTGATGCCTCTTGGCACCATCCGGGGCTGCTTCATTCGTGCCGGCCGCTTTAAACGCCATGGTGTTTGACTCCATTATCTGTGACATGCACACTGTGCCTCTAGGACCAGTAGCAGTTCTCCCCTTGTTCTCATGGATGGCGAGTTTTGAACCTCGGAACCGAGCGAGCTCTGATACTTGTCCATCTTGCATTGCAATGCATGCCAGCCTTGTTCCCATAGAAGTGTCTTGCCAGCTGAGGTCGATTAGAAGCGGTGTTATCGCATGTGCAGTGCTTCCTCTGATCGACCATCGCTGAGTTTGAAATCTCGGGCGATCAATCACCGGCCTGGTGTGTGCTTGTGCATGTGATTGAACTCGCTAACCACCTTCATGTCTGTCGCTCGGTTAATTCATTGGCCCATGTTGCGCGTCCTCCTCGGCTCGGCAGGATCATGTGTTTCGGTTCAAATATGGGCCCCTAAATTTAGGACTGAACTCGTTGGCGATCCCACCTTGGTGGAGCACAAGCAGTGGAGGGAACTGTGGCCGTTCGGCTCGGTCCACCATATATATATGCATATGTATTTAATCGTGGGACTGACCTTTTCTGCACTGTTGTGAAGATCATTTTAGCGTGCATATGTTTGGTGATTGTACATTTGAAAATGAAGAAAGCGGTCTGACTGTGTTGCCGGAAATGCCGAACCTGTGAAGCTCATGCAATCTGTTGCCCCTGCTGCGACTGCTGCTGCTACTGATGGAGACATGGAGTGGGCTTCCCTTTTGGACTTGTCAGCGCCAACTAATCATTGCCTCTACTTGAGTGCTACTTATCCAGTAGTAGTAAACACGAGAGAGTGATACTCCTACTAATCTTGTTTATTTAAGAATGATGTGTTTTCTCCATGACGTAAAAGAAAGACCCAGAATCTTATAGTGTATACGTGTCAGTCTGTATAAATACCACAATTCGAGAATACATATTATTTCCTCGTCTTTAGAATCTTACTACTCCCTCTAATCTGAATTAATTCACGCACCTCTAGTGGTATAACTTTGTACTAGTACTCCATCCGTTTCTTTTTAGTCAGCATATAAGATTTGGTCAAAGTCAAACTTTGTCAACTTTGACTAAGTTTATAGAAAAAAAATCAAGATTCACAATATGAAATCAATGTTGTTAGATGCATCATGAAATTAATTTTCATACCATATAGGTTTAGTATTGTAGATGTTGATATTTTTTCCAACAAAGTTGGTCAAACTTTACACAGTTTGACTTTGGCTAAATCTTATATGCAGACTAAAAAGAAACGAAGGGAGTACAAATCTAATGGGCCCTATCGATGCTCATTCTGCACTCATGGAACCCATGGATATTCACTGTTTGGAGGTTTTTACAGTACCAACAAGCTAGACAAGTGTCTTGGAGCATGTCCAACGTCCTTCTCATCCGGCATGCCATTAACACGCGTTTAAGGAGTCAAAATGATAAATAATGTGTGATTCTAGTGATTATGTTGCAAGAGCTTAATCAACGAGTAGATAAGAAACTTGATGATTATGATAGCAGACTGTATACAATGTTGAGAAGAATTATCACTACAACAAAACCTACCATGAGTTACGGGTCCAAAAGGCTCATCAGTGGCGAGCGGAGCAGGCATCACTAGTAACTTGCCACTGGTCATGGGCTTCCAGTGACAGACATGTTGTCTACCACTGGTATTTTTTACAAACGAGTGATGTCACTAGTAGAAAACAGGGCTATGGTCCAGGCCGGCTCAGCCCATTAGTCCCGGTTCAGTGTAGAACCGGGACCAATGTGCGCATTGGTCCCGGTTCGTGAGCCCAGGGGGCCGGCCGGGCCACGTGGGCCATTGGTCCCGGTTCGTCTGGACCTTTTGGTCCCGGTTGGTGGTACGAACCGGGACCAATGTGCCTCGCTCCTGGCCCACCACCATTGGTCCCGGTTGGTGGCTTGAACCGGGACCAAAGGCTCCCCTTTAGTCCCGGTTCATGCCACCAACCGGGACCAATGAGGTGCCTATATATACCCCCTCGCGCAAGAGTGCTCTGTTTTTTCTGGCCGAGGGGGAGAGGGCTTTGTGGTGCTCTAGCTCACCTCCTATGCACATGAGGTGTTCGATGGAATGCCCGAGCCACACTACTTAAGCTTTCTTCTCTCGAAGCTCGACCTCCAAGCTCCATTTTCCTCGAGATTTGTCTAGATTTAGCGGTCCGTCACGCCCCGTCCCCGTCTTCACCGCCGTCGATCACCCGCGCCGATCTTATCACCGACACCACCGTGGTGAGCCTCTTATTCTTATCTTCTTTCTGAAAGGAAAAATACTCTTACTTGTATGTTTAGATAGATACTTGTATCATTTTCTTACATTTATTATTGCATCTTATATAGTGTGATGGTTTTGGTATCCGCCCCCGTCGGCCCTCGTCCTGTCTATGATTCGGATTTGGTATGTATATTATCTTTATAACTATTGGTTCATTTATTGTTTATGAAAATTATGCCGACCAACGTGACATAGATTTTATTTATCTAGGATGTATGTGAATCGGAAATGCCAACCGACCCTATTGTCGAGAGGTTAAATTTAGTTGAAGAAGAAAACAATTTGTTGAAGGAAAAAATAAAAAAAATTGAGGAGGAGAAGATGATATTGGAGTTGCATGTTGCGGATGTCATCGATGATCACAAGATCAAGATGGATGCAATGCGCTTGAAGATTAGAAAGATTAGAAAATATGCCATTCATACCTAGGCTTGGTATCATTATGCTGTTGGATCAATTGTTACCTTGGTTGCGATTATGATCGCATTTGTTTTCGCATTGAAATGTTTTACATAGTTTCAATGTATGGTTTGATTAATTAGATGCTCTGGAGAGCTATATGTTGTTAGATGAGAACTATGTATGCACTTTGGTTTTAATGTGATGATGAACTTCTATTAATTTGGACACTTAATTATATATAATGCACGCAGATGAACCGGCAATGGATGTATGGTGACAGACACACCGGCGAGTACATTAAGGGCGTGCATGAGTTTCTCGATGCGGCTGAGGCAAACAAGAAGAATGGTTTTATGTGTTGTCCATGCACTGAATGTGGGAATACGAGGTCTTACTCTAACCGGAAAATCCTTCACTCCCACCTGCTTTACAAGGGTTTCATGCCACACTATAATGTTTGGACGAGCCACGGAGAAATAGGGGTTATGATGGAAGACGACGAAGAAGAAGAGTACGATGACAACTATGTGCCCCCTGAATACGGTGATGCTGCAACGGGGGGAGCTGGTGAAGATCAAGAGGAACCAGACGATGTGCCCAATGATGCTGCCACGGGTGAAGCTGCTGAAGATCAAGAGGAACCAGACGATGTGCCCGATGATGATGATCTCCGCCGGGTCATTGTCGATGCAAGGACGCAATGCATTAGTCAAAAGGAGAAGCTGAAGTTCGATCGCATGTTAGAGGATCACAAAAAAGGGTTATACCCCAATTGCGAAGATGGCAACACAAAGCTCGGTACCGTACTGGAATTGCTGCAGTGGAAGGCAGAGAATGCTGTGGTTGACAAAGGATTTGAGAAGCTACTGAAAATATTGAAGAAGAAGCTTCCAAACGATAACGAATTGCCCGACAGTACATACGCAACAAAGAAGGTCGTATGCCCTCTAGGATTGGAGGTGGAGAAGATACATGCATGCCCTAGTGACTGCATCCTCTACCGCGGTGCATACAAGGATCTAAACGCATGCCCGGTATGCGGTGCGTTGCGGTATAAGATCAGACGAGATGACCCTAGTGATGTTGACGGCGAGCCCCTCAGGAAGAGGGTTCCTGCGAAGGTGATGTGGTATGCTCCTATAATACCACGGTTGAAACGTCTGTTCAGAAATGAAGAGCATGCCAAGTTGATGCGATGGCACAGTGAGAACCGAAAGAAAGATGGGAAGTTGAGAGCACCCGCTGACGGGTCGCAGTGGAGAAAAATCGAGAGAAAGTACTGGGATGAGTTTGCAAAGGACCCAAGGAATGTATGGTTTGCTTTAAGCGCGGATGGCATTAATCCTTTCGGGGAGCAGAGCAGCAATCACAGCACCTGGCTTGTGACTCTATGTATGTATAACCTTCCTCCTTGGATGTGCATGAAGCAGAAGTTCATTATGATGCCAGTTCTCATCCAAGGCCCTAAGCAACCCGGCAACGAAATTGATGTGTACCTAAGGCCATTAGTTGAAGAACTTTTACAGCTGTGGAATGGAAATGGTGTACGTACGTGGGATGAGCACAGACAGGAGGAATTTAACCTTAAGGCGTTGGTGTTCGTGACCATCAACGATTGGCCCGCTCTCAGTAACCTTTCAGGACAGACAAACAAAGGATACCACGCATGCATGCACTATTTAGATGACACTGAAAGTATATACCTGGAAAAATGCAGGAAGAATGTGTACCTGGGCCATCGTCGATTTCTTCCGACCAACTATCAATGTCGAAAGAAAGGCAAGCATTTCAAAGGCGAGGCAGATCACCGGAAGAAGCCCGCCATGCACACCGGTGATCACGTGCTTGCTATGGTCAATGATTTACACTACGTAATCTTTGGAAAGGGTCCTGGTGGACTAGCTGTTCCGAATGACGCTGAGGGACACGCACCCATGTGGAAGAAGAAATCTAAATTTTGGGACCTACCCTACTGGAAAGACCTAGAGGTCCGCTCCTCAATCGACGTGATGCACGTGACAAAGAACCTTTGTGTGAACCTTCTAGGCTTCTTGGGTGTGTATGGGAAGATAAAAGATACACCTGAGGCACGAGAGGACCTGCAACGTTTGCACGAAAAAGACGGCATGCCTTCGAAGCAGTATAAAGGTCCTGCCAGCTACGCTCTTACGAAAGAAGAGAAAGAAATCTTCTTTGAATGCCTGCTCAGTATGAAGGTCACGACTGGCTTCTCGTCGAATATAAAGGGAATAATAAATATGCCAGAGAAAAAGTTTTAGAACCTAAAGTCTCATGACTGCCACGTGATTATGACGCAACTGCTTTCGGTTGCATTGAGGGGGCTTCTACCGGAAAACGTTCGATTAGCCATTGTGAAGCTATGTGCATTCCTCAATGCAATCTCTCAGAAGGTGATCGATCCAGAAATCGTACCAAGGCTAAGGAGTGATGTGGCGCAATGTCTTGTCAGTTTCGAGCTGGTGTTCCCACCATCCTTCTTCAATATCATGACGCACGTCCTAGTTCATCTAGTCGACGAGATTGTCATCCTGGGGCCCGTATTTCTACACAATATGTTCCCCTTTAAGAGGTTCATGGGAGTCCTAAAGAAATATGTCCGTAACCGCGCTAGGCCAGAAGGAAGCATCTCCATGGGCCATCAAACAGAGGATGTTATCGGGTTTTGTGTTGACTTCATTCCTGGCCTTAACAAGATAGGTCTCCCTAAATCGCGGTATGAGGGGAGACTGACTGGAAAAGGCACTCTTGGAAGAGACTCAATAATATGCAGGGACGGATATTCTTGGTCTCAAGCACACTACACAGTTCTACGGAACTCTACCTTAGTGACCCCGTATGTCGATGAACACAAGAACAGTCTGCGCTCCAAACACCCGGAGCAGTGCGACGACTGGATTACATGTGAACACATCAGGACTTTCAGCAGTTGGTTGGAAACACGTCTCAGAGGTGACAACACTGTTTGTGATGAGTTGTACTTGTTGTCCAGGGGACCATCTTTGACTGTATTGACTTACAAAGGATACGAGATTAATGGGAATACATTTTACACGATCGCCCAAGATCAAAAGAGCACCAACCAAAACAGCGGTGTCCGCTTTGATGCAGCAACCGAGAGCGGAAAGGACACATATTATGGTTACATAGTGGACATATGGGAACTTGACTACGGACCTGATTTTAAGGTCCCTTTGTTTAAGTGCAAATGGGTCAATCTGTTAGGCGGCGGGGTACAGGTAGACCCACAGTACGGAATGACAACAGTGGATCTGAAAAATCTTGGGTACACTGACGAACCGTTCATCCTAGCCAATGATGTGGCACAGGTTATCTATGTGAAGGACATGTCTACCAAACCGAGAAAAAGAAAAGATAAGGAAGCGAATACATCATACAATGAGCCAAAGTGCCACATAGTTCTTTCAGGAAAAAGGGACATCCTGGGAGTGGACGGCAAGACAGACATGTCTGAAGATTATGAAAAGTTTCATGAAATTCCTCCCTTCAATGTCAAGGCTGACCCAAGCATCCTGATAAACAATGAAGATTATCCATGGTTATGGCGCAATAAGCAAATGACACAAGAGAAGAAAAAGTGAAGACTTTCTCCCGCAATAAGCAAATGCTATGTGGGTGAAATTATGATACCATCCCAACTTTCAACTTTTTTAGAGTTCATTTGAAATGCTTTCATGTCTTATGGTTCGAAACTTTGATACTTCGAAAGTGATTGTCCATTTTGTACACGAAGTGCATCAAGTTTTTTTCGTAACCCTCTCTACTTTTTGGAACATGCTCTGTGGGTGAAATGATGATACCATGCCAACTTTCAACCTTTTCAGAGTTCATTTTGAAATGCTTTCCAATTTCAGAGTCATTTAGCTCAAAGAATGAATTAATAGCAAACAGAATGAACTACAAAACTTTTATGAAAATAAAAACAATCAATTAAAATATTATGTTATGATCAACTAAAATAAAAATATAATATTCTTCAATAGCAAAAAGAATATAATTTTTGTGACCTAAAATCAAACTATAAGTATTTAATTGTAAGTATAAATAAAAAATAAATAGCAAAGAAGAAAAAAAATTCTATTTTTATAGTAAAGTTATTCATATACTAGTGATTCACACAAATTTTATAAAATTCCAATTTAAACTATTCAAAATTTAAAACTAATGGCACTAACAGAAAGTTTATAATTTTTGTGACCTAAAAGCAAAAAGAAATCACTAAAAAACTGTAAGTATTTAGTTGTAAG
>NC_041386.1:560623518-560625127 GCF_002162155.2 Triticum dicoccoides | reverse complement strand
CGCCCCGCCGTCGCCCTCGCCCTCGCCGACCCCGAGCCCGTCCTCGTCGCCGTCGCCCCCGATGCCGACCGCCCGCGTCTCCTCCTCGATCCCTCCGGGAGAGGTAGCTACCGCCCCATCCTCTCCTTCCTTCCCTGCTCCAAATTTGCAAAATATTGATATGATGTAGATGTATGTATGTATGTATGTATGAGTTGGGGAGAAAGTTTATAATTTTTGTTCATATATACTGTACATGCATGTATGTATGATGAATTTTGATATTTTTTTGTTCATATATAATGTAGATGTATATGTATGTATGGAATGATATCGACGGATGTATGTATATAGAACATTCGTAGAAAATATGACCAATGTCCCCCTCCAGTTCACTAGGGAACACTAACTATCTCGGAGAAAAAAATGTAATCGGGGAAAAACATGAGAGGAAGAAGAGGATAAAAAAGAAGATGAAGAAGAAAAAAAAAGAGGAGAAGAAAGAATAGAGGAGCTTCTCCTCTATTCTTTCTTCTCCTCTTTTTTTCTTCTTCTTCATCTTTTTTTATCGGGAGGGGTCAACGGTCGCCTAGGGGTCGAGGGTCGAGAGGGGGTCTAGGGTCGCCGAGAGGGGAGAGGAAGACGAGGAGAAATAAATAAGAAGAAGAAAAAAGAAGAAAAAGAAGAGGAGAAGAAGAAAGGAATAGAGGAGAAGAAGAGAAAAATAGAATATATATTCTATTTTCTCTTTTCTCCTCTATTCCTTTCTTCTTCTCCTCTTTTTTCTTCTTCTTTTTTTTCTTCGACACGTGGGGGGGGGTCGAGAATGCCGGACATTTATGAGAGAGGCGAGGAAGAAGGGGAAGAAGAGGAGAGGAAGAAGAGGAAGTCTTCTCCTCTATTCTTTCTTCTCTTCTTTTTTCTTCTTCTTCTTCCTCTTTATTTTATCGGGAACGAGGGTCGTCCAGAGGGTCGCCGAGCGGTAGAGGAGAAACCCTAAATAGAAAATATCATCGGTGTGAGATACATGTACCGTCGGTGTCGGACACTACACCCACATCCCACAAGTGGCGCGGGCTTCGACGCCCACGTCACTTGTGGGACGAGGATGTAGTGTCCGACACCGAAGGCCACATGTATCTCACACCCACGATACTTGCTAGCTATTTAGGGTTTCCTCTACCGAAAAGAAGAAGAGAAATAAATAAGAAGAAGAAAAAAGAAGAAAAAGAAGAGGAGAAGAAGAAAGGAATAGTGGAGAAGAAGAGAAAATAGAATATATTCTATTTTCTCTTTTCTCCACTATTCCTTTCTTCTTCTCCTCTTTTTTTTCTTCTTTTCTTCTTCTTCTTCTTCTTCTTCTTCTTCTTCTTCTTCTTCTTCTTCTTCTTCTTCTTCTTCTTCTTCTTCTTCTTCTTCTTCTTCTTCTTCTTCTTCTTCTTCTTCTTCTTCTTCTTCTTCTTCTTCTTATTCTTCTTCTTATTCTTATTAGCCGGAAGTAGAGAGAGGTTTCCTAGTGTCAAAGTATTGAAGAAATCCATGCCTTCATCATTAGCCGGAAGTAACCAGGGCATGTTGGTACGAAGTTCTGCAAAGTTGTTCTGGAATGGAGTCCCGGATAGAATAATCC
>NC_041386.1:560618235-560623103 GCF_002162155.2 Triticum dicoccoides | reverse complement strand
CTTCTTCTTCTTCTTCTTATTCTTATTAGCCGGAAGTAGAGAGAGGTTTCCTAGTGTCAAAGTATTGAAGAAATCCATGCCTTCATCATTAGCCGGAAGTAACCAGGGCATGTTGGTACGAAGTTCTGCAAAGTTGTTCTGGAATGGAGTCCCGGATAGAATAATCCGCCTTTTGGTACGAATTCAGCAAAGGCCTTCCAAATAGCGATATTCGGAAGGCTCTTGCTGAACTTTGTACCAAACAGCGAATTATCCTATCTGGGACTCCGTTCCAGAACAACTTTGAAGAGCTTCGTACCATCATGCACATGTTACTTTCGCCTAATGATGAAGACATGGTTTTGTTGAATCCCTTGACACTAGGCAACCTCTCGACCCCTCGGCGATCCTATCGAACATGAGAGGAAGAAGAGGATAAAAAAAGAAGAGGAAGAAGAAAAATAAGAGGAGAAGAAAGAATAGAGGAGATAAAAAAAGAGGAGAAGAAAGAATAGAGGAGATCTTCTCCTCTATTCTTTCTTCTCCTTTTATTTTTCTTCTTCTTCCTCTTTTTTTTATCGGGAACGAGGGTCGTCGAGGGACATAGATGTAGTGTCGTCGTTGTCGATATATACCCCCTCCCGATAGCTTACTATGATTAGGTAGCTAGTTCTACGTTTGGCACTAATATATCCATCTGTCATGTTTGAATAATAATTGCCATGTTGTAAATATTTGTAGAAACTATGGACACCGCCCTAGACGAAGCAACAAAAGAAGCGTTGTTGAGGGACATAATCGCAGAAGGAAGTGATGCCATCTCGTTGTTTCTCAACGAAACCGATGGTCTGGAAGGAGAGGGTGAACAAGCTGGCTACGGTGACCTAATGCCGGTGCAAGAAGAAGAACATGAGGACGGCTCCGGTGACCCAATGTCGGTGCAAGAAGGAGACCGTGATGACGGCTCCGGTGACCGAACCGAGTCCGGCCAGGTATATATATTAGGTAAGCCTATGCTGACTAGCTGATTGATGCATTCATTGTTTGGGTATGTACACATATTAATTAAGTCTTTGTTCTTTTTTCTAGCCCTCCGAATCGAGCACAACTTGGGTAAAGAGACGAGGCCCGAAGAAAAAGTTGAGCTCGGATGAAAAGTTTGAGATCATAGCAATCGCGCCCGACGGCCAACCTATTGAACCCCTCCGGACAAAGAGCGCATTTGTTGCTCAGTGCGGGGTTCTAGTTAGGGACAAGATCCCGATAAGTATCCAGCAATGGTTTAAGCCGGCTACAGAAGACCCTGAGGTGTTTTATGTCAATGATATGCAGAAAAATGATCTTTGGAGTGAGCTGAAGTCAAATTTCACCCTACCGCCTGAGGATAATCCAGAGAACCCAGTTAAAGAGAAATTAATCAAGTCTTTTGCTCTGAAGAGGATGGCAGAACTATTTAGGAGGTGGAAGAAAGAGTTGAATAAGTTTGTCGAAAATAATGAGACACCAGAATTCAAGGGCAGATATGAGAAGATCAGAGATCACTGGCCCGCATTTGTGGCCCACAAGACATCAGAAAAGAGTAAGAAGATGTCGGCGACAAACAAGCAAAATGCTGCGAAGAAGAAGCTTCACCATCGCACGGGGTCAGGTGGCTACCTCGTAGCCCGGTCTAAGTGGTCCAAGACTGAGAATGATCTGGTTCATAAAGGGATCGAACCAGAGACAATTAACTGGCCAGACCGTTGCCGGACTTGGTTCTTCAGGGCTGGAGGAACACTGGACCCTGTAACAGGGAAGTGCATTTGGACGAACAATCAAATGGACATACCAGTCAGTAAGCTTAAGCAGTATATCGAAGCAGCGCAGGAAGGGACGTTCTTTCCAGACAGAGAGAACGACGAGCTCACAATGGCCCTCGGGAATCCTGAGCACCCTGGACGGACACGAGGCACGCCAGGCTCCATTCCGTGGAAGGTTGGGTTTCCGGACGCAGGCGGTTACAAATCCCATGAGAGGAGGAAAAAAGTGCAGCAGACCCAAATGCAGGCACTGCAAGCAAGGGTAGACGCGATAGAGGAACGAGAAGCAAATCGCAGCAAACGTACTGCCGAAGCCTCCCCCGAAGCTACCCCGCCATCTCAACGCAGAAGCAGCGTGGCTTCCACCGAGCTGCTTCAGCCGGAGCATGCCTTGACGGCTCCTGCCAGCTATCCCGTGGATGCTATAACGGAGTCTCAAAATTGCCACCTTATGACGCAATGGATGAATTTGAAGGTCAAGGCGGCTGTTGGCTCTGTTTATCCTACTGAACCCGGCGCAACTTTTCACTGCCGGCCGATTCTAGAAGGATATGCTAGGGTGATGGTGGATGAGATAACGGAGGGATTTGAGGACCTCCAGCTTGACCACCCTACCGGTGAAGGGGAGACTCGACTGGGGTCTGCTCTGAAGACTCCATGCCTATGGCGGAAGGAGCTCATCAACCTTCCGAACTAGACGCCACTGCCTCCTCCTCCTCCGGCGAGTCAGGGCACTCCGCCTCCACCGCCTCCTCCTCCGGCGAGTGACGATCAGGGCCCTCGGCCGGCTCCTTCTCAGGCGCGTGGCGGCACTCCGCCTCCTTCTCCGCCTGCGCCGACGCGCCCGAGCAGCCAGCCTCCTCCTTCTCCGCCTCGTCAGCAAGGGCGGAAGAGACCTGCCGCCGCTCCAGCTGCTCCGGCGCGTCGTAGTCCTTCTCCTCCGCCTCTTAAGAAAGTAAAGAAGACAACCGCTATGTCTGCTCGGTCGGCGTCTAGCAGTACAACCAGAGGTGGGAGGACATACAGATTCGGTCCTTCTCTGAAGACTCCAGAGAAGTTACCATACGAGAGGACCCGGGAGGAGAACACCGAGATCGCGCGAGAAGAAGTGAAGAAATTCTTTGAAGGGGTGAAAGCAAAGAAACATCCACCTCCGGAGGAGAAGGTAGATCGGGTGAAAGTGAAGCGCACTCTGGCTGCCCTGACAAAACCACCGAAGTCTGATCCGCCGAAAGGAAACTATGACCGCGTTATTGGAAAGGAATTTGCCGAAGCGGAGCGGTCGAGAAGTACTGTCAGTGATCAAAGGCTGAAAGAACGATGAGCTGGGAAACAAATTGCCCAGCTCGGCGAACAAGCGAAGCAATCGTGCCCCCCGCTCAAGGTGCCTAGCCACAACGTCGGTAATGATCCGAGGATGGTGCCCGGTTATAGCACTCTTGCAGATTACTTGCCCGACGAAGTACATTATGAACCCATGGAGGTGCAGATACAAAGATACGAGTATGGGAAGCCTCTCGTCAAAGATGAAAGATCTCTATCAACGATGATGCGAAGATTGCATGATTGGTACTTGAAAATCTGCAGAGACTCTGGGGGGAGGAGTACTTTGTATGTGAAAGTTAAAAAGGAGCATGACCTCGTTGGAATTGATCTGTTGCCTGTTCCATTTGAGGAGTTCTATCAGTTTTTCAATCAATTGGCCCTCGATAAAACAACGGTCGCCTGCTACTGTCTGTAAGTATAGTACTACTTCTGTCATTAAGTTTCTCTATATAGCTTAGCTCTTTCATTGCATGTATTTATAATCATCCTCACTATATTATGCAGATTGAAGATCGCCGAATTGAAGAAAAGACAAGTCGGTGATATTGGGTTCATTAACACATATCTCATAGATGCAACTCAGGTTAAACTTCATGCCGCAGCTACCGAGGCCAGCTTGCTACGATCGTTCGTAATAAATCAAAACAAAGATATAATACTCTTTCCTTACAACTTCAGGTGAGTGTTACTGTCTTGTGCGTATTCGGTTTCCCTTATATATTAGTCAAGGTTATAGTAATGTAATTCATGAGTTATGCATGTGTGTGCAGTTTCCACTTTATTCTCCTAGAGATTAAGCTTGAGCAGAGAGTAGTAACCGTCTTGGACTCTAAACGAAAAGATCCCAAGGAGTATGCGGACATGACTGAAATCCTCAAGAAGTAAGTTAAATCGATCATTATCCACCATATCAGCAACTTTGTTCATTTCCTGATATCAAGTAATTGTTTTCTTTGTCCAGCAGGGTTTGGAGAAAATTCACCAAAACAGTTCCGGGACTGCCGAAGGAGCTGGAATTTAGACACCCGAAAGTAAGTACTATAGTAGCATGTTCCGCGCATCTCCTAGTGATTCAAGCGCTAGTTTCATCAATACCATTTAGCATTCTTGCTTATCAGTTTGATTGACCTCTATTTCTTGTAAAGTGGTTGTGGCAGGAACAAGGGAATGATTTCTGTGGATACTACATCTGCGAGTCCATCCGCCACACGACCTGTGAGCGGGGCGGGTACTCTAACGAACAATATGAAGTACGTAAATAACAACATTCACAATTTTATTTTATTACGATCATTTGTGTTGAGTTTCATTCATTTATATACATATATGTATTGACCCCCTTCTTCAAATTAGATGTTTCAGAAGCGGGATGAACTCCTAGCACCAGCTCGCATGCGAGCAATTCAAGAGGAATTGGCGGCATTCTTTCTTGACCACGTGATCCCTGAAGACGGAGAATTCTATGTGGACCCTGAGTCCGTATGATTATATTTGTAAGAGATAATTATTGTATATATGTAGCCGGTAGTGTCAGATAGATATACGAGAACTTGTTGTTCGACCAATCTCTCGGAGAAGGAGAGGTGGTCGATATCACTTCTCTCTGTATATATGCATATATGTTCATGACGATCTTCTGTTTCCTTCGTTTGCTTACTAGCTAGCTAGCGTGTCTAGTCCTCTCTATATACGTATGTATAGTACGTAGCGTCGACCAAGCACGGACATAACAGAGGACACTTCTCTCTATTAATTATAACTAGC
>NC_041386.1:560546581-560617962 GCF_002162155.2 Triticum dicoccoides | reverse complement strand
GGTCCCGGTTGGTGGCACCAACTGGGACCAAAGGGTCTCCTGACTGGGCTCTGCGCACTGCCCACGTGGAGGGCCTTTAGTCCCGGTTCTGGATTGAACCGGGACTAAAGGGGGGAGGTATTAGTACCGACACTTTAGTCCCGGTTCCTGAACCGGGACTAAAGGCCCTTACGAACCGGGACTATAGGCCCTTTTTCTACCAGTGTGTGTTGACTAGTTTTGCCCATCATTGGTATCTACTCCCTCCGTTCCAAAATAGATGATCCAACTTTATACTAAAGTTAGTACGAAGTTGAGTCATCTACTTTGGATGAAGGGAGTATGTACCAGTGGCGAGCTCCATCGCTAAGCCCATCACTAAGATGGGACTGGCTATCTGTAAGTCGTCTGAAAATTTATTTTGGATAAGTCAATGTTTTGGCCAATAGATTAAGATCCAACCATCATCCTTGTTTTTTCTTCCTTTAGCTTTCTGCTTCCCCAACCATTCCTTCTCTCACAAAATTGATTTACCCAAGTTACAAATTCAGTCAACTTACATATACCTATGACTAACTCCTTTGTTCAGCCCACAATCGTTTTCGACCTTACAAAATAGATTGTATTTACTAATATTACATACATCCATCACATATACATACACATCATATACACAATCAGACCGCGACCCAGCTCATCGGATTGGTTGACAGCCGTGCCCGCCACTTGCGGAAATGGAGGGGCTCCTCCATGCCGAAGAGTTTTTTTTGAATGTTGGCAGTTCAGCTACCAAATTCATTGATCAGTGAGGAGAAAAGCGAGCTACAGGGGAACCCAAGGTGGGTCAATGCTAAGCGGCTGCACTAAGGGGAAAAAAGAGACAAGGAAGAAGGAAAGAAAGGAAAAGAGAAAACAAGTGAAAGACTCAGCCTGGGTCGAACGGTATACCCGCTCTTGCCAGATTCCAAAGCTTTAATTCATCTCTCACTCTTTGTACAAACACTTCCTGTCTCATGAACTCCCGTTGAAAGACTCTTCTGTTCCGCTCCCTCCAGAGCTCCCAGGACATCAACTGGATCAAGGATAGCGTTCCTTTCTTTGTCTCTTTTGTTGCTCTGCCGACACAGCTTAGAAGCCAATCTTTAATATTAACCAGTCCGTTCCATGACTCAGGCAGTAGCACCGACATACGTGACAGGGTGGCGATCTTCTGCCAGGCATATCGAGCCCAAGGGCATTCGATCAGAAGGTGTGGCACTGTCTCAAGGTTTCGCTCGCAGAGGGGGCAGAAATAGTTATTTTCCCAGCCTCGACGCAGCAAGACGTCCGCTGTCAGGACTTTGCCCAGCATGGCGGTCCATAGGAAGAAACGACATTTTCCGGGTGCCCAGGCCGCCCATATCAGCTTGAAACCTTCCATTGGGATTGCGCCCTCGAACTGCAGCAGGTATGCGGATCTCGCAGAGTACTCACGGGACAGCGTGAAGCGCCAAGAGATGGTATCCGGCTGCCCCTCCAGCAGCACCACCTCGTCAAGCATTGCAGCCAAGTTGGTCAGTTCAGGTAAATGCTCATCAGAAAGGCCAATGGCGAGGTCCGAGAGCCAAGTATCTGCTCTCATGGCTTCTTGAACAGTGCGATTTTTCCGAGTGGAAATCTTGAAGAGTGATGGCGTGATGACCTTTGGGCACTGTCCACCTAGCCATCGGTCGTGCCAAAAATTCGTTTTCCTGCCATCTCCAAGTGTTATCTCTGTTGCCATTGCAAACAGCGCCTGGTCTTTTCCATCACATGGCAGCGGCGATCGCGACCAAGGTCGAGGAGGGTCTTGCCAAGCGAGCCAGAGCCATCGGAGGCGTAGGGCGGTGCCAAATTTTGCGAGGTGCAGCACTCCAAGGCCGCCAAGGTGCTTTGGCTGGCAGATCTGGTTCCAACTGACCCTGCATTTTCCCCCAGTGCAGGCGCTCTCACCGCTCCAGAGCCATGCACAGTAAAGTTGAATCAGTCTCTTCAATGCCCAAGCCGGGAGTTTGTGCATCGTCATCATGTAAATCACCAGCGCGGTGAGACCGGACTTCAGGAGCACCAGACGGTCGCTTTTTGCCATGAGGCCGCCTTTCCACGTTGCGGTTTTGTTGCCAAATTTGGCCAACATCGGGTCTAGGTCAGCTTTGGAAAGGTTTCTAAGGGATAATGGCATTCCCAGGTAAGTGGCTGGGAAGCTTCTTCGGGGGATGCCGAGCAGCGCTAGGATGTCATCGAGGTTGGTTGAGACACATCTAATGGCCATGGCTGAGCTCTTGGTGGCATTGACGTGAAGTCCCGAGGCTTGGGCAAAACATGATAGTATCAGCTGTATCATTGTAGAATCACTCTTTTTTGGGTTCATGAACATTGCCACATCATCGGCATAGAAGGAGCAGCGCATTAGTGGTGTTCGCCCAGGGAGATTTGTGAGGACACTGCGGGACGTGGCCAAGTTCATCATTCTTTGAAGAGGGTCCATGGCCAATATGAATAGAAAAGGGGATATTGGATCCCCTTGTCTTAGTCCTTGCCAGCGTTGGATGGCCTCTGAGCATTGACCGTTTATAAGCACTCGGGAGGTTGAAGTTCGGAGCAACATGGCAGTACACTCACGCCAACGAATGCTGAAACCTCTTGCCTCCAGCATCTCCAACAAGTAAGTCCAAGATAGAGAGTCAAAAGCCTTGGCAATGTCTGGCTTTAGGTATATTGACGGTTTCTTTGATTTGTGCAGCTTCCGAATTGTGTTATGCACATAGAGGAAGTTCTCCTGGATACAATGTTTTTTATGAAGGCACTTTGACATTGGTCAACTAGGCTCGCAAGCTTGGGGGCGAGTCGGCTTGCCAAGATCTTGGAGAAGATTTTGATTAGGCTGTGCAGCAGCGATATGGGCCTGAAATCCTGAAGAGAGTCCACCCCCTCTTTTTTTGGGATTAGCACCAGGATGGCAGTGTTTATGCGTGCTAGACCCCGGCTGTCTAGGCGTTGCAATTGTTTCAGGGCGTCAAATAGGTCATGTTTGATGATCTCCCAGCATTGTTTGAAGAAACTGCCCGAGAAGCCGTCTGGCCCCGGAGCCTTATCCGCTGGGATCTCATCAATTGCTCGCTTGATTTCCTCAAGTGATAGATCACCCTCCAGGTCGGAGAGGTCCATGTGCTCCAACTCAAGCTCATCCCAGTTGAGTGCCACAGATCGTGGTTTCTCATTGCCAAATATATTCTGGAAGTGGTGATAAGCTAGTGCACTCATCTCATCCGAGGCAGAAATCGGTCCAGATGGTCCCTGAAGAATGTGGATTGTGTTGCGTTTATGTCTAGCATTGGCTTTCCTTTGAAATTTTTTTGTGTTGGCATCCCCTGCCTTCAGCCAAAGAATTCTGCTTTGTTGCCTTAGCTTGATTTTTAGCAGAACAGCAAGCCCCATGGATCGCGATTTCATCTTTGATCTCAGTTCCTTTTCATCCAAATTGAGTGGTCTGTAATATTGTGCCGCATCTAGTTGAAGAATGATCTCGTTCACCATCAAGAATTGTTTCTGAATGTCCCCGACAAGCGTTTTACTCCATGCATGAAGGGCTTTGCTGAGTCGATGTAGCTTTGCGCTAAATCTAGTGAGCGGGCAGGAGTTCCTGGTGGGAAGGTTCCAGGATTGATTCACCACCTCCTGGAACCCCTGAATATACTGCCAGTATGCCTCGAAGCGGAAACTCCTGTTCGTCTTAGTGATTACATCATTCACCAAGAGCAGAGGGCAATGATCTGATATGGCAGATGATTGGGGAAGCAGCTTTGCCCCAGGAAAGAGCAGTTCCCAGTCTATATTGCAGAACGCTCGGTCCAAGCTGACAAGCGTTGGTGAGGTTTGCTCGTTGCTCCATGTGAAATGACGCCCAATCAGTTGGATTTCATGCAAGTTTGATCTATTTAGCGTGCTGCGGAACTTGTTCATCCATCGGCGGCTGATCCTGCTATTGTTTTCGTCCTGGGGGTCCTTGATGAGATTGAAATCGCCGATCACGATCCAGGGCCCTCCCATGGAATTGTGAATGGCGGCAAGCTCCGCTAGGAAATCTAGTTTGCGAGCGTCATCGTGAGGCCCATATACAGTTGTCAGGGACCAAACCGGCCCGCCGTTCGACGGCGTGAAACACACGGTGATGGAGAACTCTCGCACTGAGATGCCGCTAGCGGTTAGGGACTCCGACTGCCATCATAACAGCACCCCACCGCGAGTCCCGTCAGCATTCAGAACAGCATGCCTGTCAAAATGCGCCCCAACGATTTCCATCCGATCAGCATCGGTGAAAGCAGCTAGTTTTGACTCTTGAAGACACACAATTGAGCAGCGCATGCGGTCGACCATAGCACGAACTGTCGCGCGCCTCGCCCGGTCATTCAAACCCCTCAAATTCCAATTGACAAGCGATAGGTGTTCAATCATAAGGAACGATAAGAGCACACAAAGTTAACAGCCGGGTGCAGGCTGCAACAACTAAAAGGAAACGGTTCAGGGCGATGGATCGCCAGGCAGCCATAGTGGCACACATACAGACATCACACAGGTTCAGGTTCTGATAACGGCTAATCATTGGGAAACTAGGACAGGCTTCAGAGGGTGCGCTCAGACAGCCGACGCGCTAAACCACCCGAGCAGCGAGCTCATCCAGGATGGCCTGGAGTTCCGCGTCTGGCAGGCGCAGCTGCGACGAGGAGGCCAGGCCGGCGAGATCTGCGAGCTTGGCGATGTTCTCTGGTGGCATGGGGTTGCGGAAGAAGTCAATGTACTTCAGGAGCGTGTCGTCGGTGAAGTCTTCTGCCTTTCTGATGAGCCCCAGCGCGACGCTGATCGCCGCCTGGGAGCGCCTAGAGGAGGAGAAGTTTGAGCGTTGGCGAAGGAGTCGGGTGCTTTGCCTGGAGCCCTTCATGATGCCGAGCAGGCGCTGCTTGATGGGGCGAGACACGCGCGTCGCCGGGGCCGGCGTGCCCAGGATCGACGTAGATAGCACCATAGCAAGTTTGCTGATGAAGGCCCACTGCTCGTCAATCTGCAGCTTGGAGACCTGTGCCGTGATTGCTGTGATAAGCCCAGGGCCAGACAGATTTGCTTCCACTAGTGCACGCCTAGCTTGTGTTTCTTCTACAGAGGGGATGTGAGCAATGCTGTTGCTATCCGCGCCAGGCCCAAACACCACCTCCGGGCCCGTGGCCCGTACTGGCTCCCAAGGAAGGCTACTGCACTGGGCCGACTCCCGGTTGGGCAGCCAACAAGGTCCAAACTGCGGAGTTGAGCTCCCCTAGTCTAACCGCGGCTGCGTGTCCTGGAGCCACGACAGCGTGTCCTGGGGGGCGGGTGGTTCCCAGCAGTTCAGAGCACTTGACCCCAAGGACGGTGGCAGCGGGGGGAGATCGTAGCTGCTCTGGTGGCTCTGAGAGAAAAAGGTGGCCACTCCGACAGCGGTGATGGAAGCTGCGTCATGCGCATTCTGATTGAGCCACGGGACTGGGATGCCAAAGGCCTGTTGTTGCTGCTGTCTGGCTGGGGAGGGCGCCATCTCTTGTCGGGGCAAAGACCCAGGGAAGGACAGACCCCAGTCATCCGCGCCCACACTCGCCAAAGCACGAGCAGCCAGGTCCAAGGGCGGAAGAGCTGGCCCTCCAGCCAGTCTTTCAAAGTTGCCCATGTTTGCTGGCAAGGCAGTAGTGCTTTGCGCGTCACTCTGGGTGTCCTCCTCGTCTGGCTGGTCGGCCTGCTCCCCTGCCTCACTCTGGACGTCCTCCACGCCCGGCTGGTTGGCCTGCTCCCCTGCCTCTTCCACAGGCTGTACGGGCAACACATGCAAGGAAGGGGTCACGAGCATGCGTGTGTGGCTCGCGCTACCCCTCTCCTGATGCGACTCCGCTGCGCTACGCACGCCGGCGAGCACCAGACGTTGCATGGCCTCTTGGGGGTTGCTTGGAGTCCCGTCATGGCGTCTGTGCCAGCACAGCTGAGGATCGTATGTGGCTGTGTCTCTGCATGGAGCCTGGTCATGGAGCCCTCTCCAGAACCTCTTCCTTGCACCTTCACCTCCGTGTTGCCCGCGGCGTCTGCTGTTGCCATCGTCTCTGTCATCGTCGAAACTGCGGCCGGCTGTAAAGGAGCCAGCCGACGCCGCCGGGCGGCCCCTTCTCTCCCCATCCTTGGTGCCCATGCGCCAATCAGTGAACTTATGGCACTGCGGCCACTCCTGCACCTCGCCGGTCTCCGAGAGGGGGATGTGGGTGTAGTCCTTGACCTCGTCGAGGTGAATGAGCACCTAGAAGTCAGGCACCTCTTTCCCCTCCTCCGTTGGTGTGCCTTCAGGAACCGATCCCCGCGGCCGGACGACGTCGGGGCGGTTGAGCACGTTGAACTCGGAGGCGCGCGGAATCCTGTCCAGATTCCACGTCCAGAACCACACGAACAGGGCAGTGCGATTGGTCTTGGTCGAGGATTGTCGCTCAATCAGATCAAGCCAACAATCCCTGCCTAGGACCTCCTACATGTTGTCCCATTCCCAGGCGTTCAGCGGGAGGCAATCGAGGGCGATGCGGCAGTAGAAACGCCACACCTTGTGCCCGCCCGGCACGGGGAACCAAGGCCGGAGCTTGAACTGGATGCCGGCGACCTCCACGATCCTGCCTTCAAACACCAGGTCCCACTGGTGCTGCTCGGCCAGGGTGAGGATGAAATCCTCTGGGAAGCTCGGCGCGATGTTAATGTCACTGCAGGGGAAACGGTAGTCGCGCTCCACCGCCCTGGCCACCATGTCCGCGGTGATGTCAGACCATGGCCCAGCAGCCGTGAGCATGGGCGCCGTGGTCCTGAGATGGTAGGCCTCCTCTTCCATCACCGGCGTGCTCAGATGGTGCAGCTGGACATCTCAGGCCGTCGGTGCGCCGCCCCAGGGATTGAGGCCATGGACGCCGCGATCGCAGGGAGGCCGGGCAGCGGGGCAGCAGTCGCAGGAGCAGTCAGGGGTGGCCGCTACGGCACTGGCCGGCTGTCAAGATCCGTGCCCCGATGCGGCGATGCATTGGTGAGCGGAGTGGTGGAGCTTGGAGCTGGTGTGGAGCTAGGCGGTTTGACTGTTGGAGGAGCTCTTCTTTGGCGAATTGGGCATGGGCGCTCAAGGTGCCCAGTGTGCTTGCATGTGTAGCAGATTTACGGGTCTCGACATTCAAAGAACTTATGGCGCGGAGAGAGGCATCTGAAACAGCGGTTCCCGAATCGCAGCTTGAATGCCAAGGCCGCAGATTGTGTAGACCTATCCTGGCGCGGCTGCACTGTATCATTTGGACGCTGCGGGGGGCGATTCGCCTGGCGCTTAGCCAGACGCAGGGCATGCCGAGAGGTAGCCACCGTCCATGGCAGGCCCTCGCTCTCAGCCGCGCAGGCCGCCGCAGGAGGCGCAGCTGGGGATGGACGAATCGCAGCATCTCGCACCACCGGATCCGCGCGTGCCTGCCCCGGATTTGCCCCCGCCACGATGATGGACTGAAGCCGCGGCCTGACGGGCGCAACCACAGCCGCCCAAGAACGGGGAGGAATCTCTGTTGATCCTGGCTGAGCGCACTGCGGTGTTCCTGGAAGGGGAGGGAGAGGGGGTAGGATGCTTACTTGGTCAGCAGTGGCCTCCTCCAAGGCATTCAAGGCCACACATGGGAGGATTCTCCCGGAGATCTGATCCACCCAGCTCATGAGAGGGCTCTCCACTGCCTCCCGAAGAGCAATACAGTGCAGGATGCAGCCTGTCACTCTATCGGTGAGGGAAGGAAGTGCAGCACCGGCCGTGAAAGCGGTGGCTGCGGTGGGTGGCGCTGCTACTAGCGGGGAGGCGAGCGAGCGAGGAGCCATGGCTTTTTTTCCATGCCGAAGAGTGGACGACTACTTTTGGTCCAATCAGTCCTTTACGCCATGCCGATCCACATCATGATGGCAATCGACATTCCGCAAAAAGTCCTTACAGCGATGACAAAGATCTGCAGAGGGTTTCTTTGGTATGTAAGCAGCGCGGCAAATGGCGGGCAATGTACCATGGTTTGGGAGACAATGTGTGTCCTGACGTGGGCGGGTGGCCTCGGCCTTCCCAAACTGAAGTGGTTGAACATCGCCATGCAAGCTAGGTGGCCATGGCTACAACGAACCGACCCCTCCCGGCCATGGTCATAGTTCGACATCGAGGTACCGGCGGGCTCTAGGTAGCTTTACTGGGCGGCGATGCGCTGGGAGGTTGGAGATGGATGGCGTGCCAAATTCTAGGATGACAGATGGCTTGACGGCTTTAGGGTGCAAGAGCTGGCACCGATAATTTACGAGATGGTGCAGTCATCCACCAGGGCTGAGCGGACAGTAGCGCAGGCCATGGCAAACTTGACATGAGCTAGAGACGTGGGACCTGAGCTCTCCGTGCAGGCACTCCACGAATACATGACCCTTTGGGACCGCCTCGCCTACACCCGCCTGAACCACGAGGCCGTGGACTCCATTGCATGGGCCTGGGAAATGAGCGGCGAATTCTCGGCCAGATCGGCATACCAAGCAAGATTCATGGGACGCGAGATCATACCTATGGTAGACTTCACTTGGAAATCGAGGGCACCACTGAGATGCCTCTTCTTCGCTTGGCTAGCACCGCAGAACAAATGTTGGACCTCCGATAGGCTTGCGAGACGCAAGCTCGACCACTAGGAGGCGTGCCCTTTCTGCGACCAGCATGACGAGAGCATCGAGCATATTCTGGTTCACTACGTCTTTCCATGACAGGTTTGGTCCATCATTTGTTCGGTGATGGGCAAGCCTAAATGGACACCACAACATGGCTCATCACTTTCGTACTCGTGCACTATCACTCGGGACCTTGGTGATCGGACGAAGGATGGCAGGGCCGTCTTTCTACTGATGATGTGGGAGCTATGGAAACATCGCAACGCCATCATGTTCGATGGGGGCCTCGCCCTCCATACGCATGATTGTTCACCGCATTTAGGACGAGGGGCGTGCTTGGAGCAAAGCTGGGATCCTCAAAGGAGAAGTAGAGCCTCTGTTCGGAGTGCTTAGGAGGTGGGTGAGCGAGAGTAGTTAGACTACTTGTCCTACTTTAGCTGGGATCCTCAAGGGAGAAGTAGAGCCTCTATCCGCATGTAATGTCTAGCATGTAAGAACCAACGTGGAATGGTTCTTTCCCCATCCCTTCTTTAATATAAAGCGCCCACACTCATGCGTATTCAAGAAAATATACACAAATCTACAACAACTATATATATCCATAAGTATTTATCTAAAAGGGTTCAAAAAATTTCTACATGGAATATATGACATTATATTCTTCTTCTCAAAGTTAGGCATTTTCCTAAATTCATTTGTTATTATTTTGGCATTAAATAAAGGTGTAGCATCAACCCACGTTGGTTAAAGGTTTGTTGAGCACTTATTCGTCTTCAACGTGGCAACTCATTAACCCCTCAAAGTGTTCTATTCATTTTCCTGACAATTGTCCGGATGCGGTGGTGGAGGAAATGAAAGGGATTCTGGATATCTCTCAGCAAGTTTTTGACCTTAAATATTTGGGCCTGTTGGTGCCCGATGGGAGGATGAATAAGGGTATATTTGAAATGGCTCAGGAGAGTATAAGTAAGTGACTAATTGACTGCAATGAGTAGTATATGTTAGTTAGAATCAAAGAGATTTTGATTAAAGTCGTTGCTCAAGTTATTGCCACAAATGTTATGAGTGTGTTTCAGTTACCGTCATCGATATGCGATGATCTCACGAGGATGATGTGACAGTATTGGTGGGGGGTGCACAAAAAGGTAAACGAACATGTTTGAGTTTGAATAAAATGATTGTTCCTAAATCAAGAGAGGGAATGGGATTCCATGATATGTGTGCTTTCAACCAAGCACTTCCTGCGAAACAAGCATGGAGACTGTGGAGTCCCCACAGTGTTTATGTGCATGACTTCTACGCGCAAAGTATTATGCAGAAGGTGACTTGCATGATATGGTTTTCTCAGGGAATGTGTTGGCAATGTGGAAAGGCATTGAATATAGCCTAGAACTATTAAAGAAAGGTGTGATATGGTGTGTTGGTAATGGTCAATCCATGAGAACATGGCGTGACCCTTGGATTCCTAGAGGTCCATCTTATAGTCCAATCACAAAAGGGTAACTGTAGATTCAATTATATGAATATGGGGCGTGGAGGTCCCAACTTTTAGCATAGTATTTCTGGCCAATGAATGTTATGGAAATTCTGAAAATCCGTACGTCACCAAGGCAGCGGGATGACTTCACAACTTGGCTGCTAGAGAAAACAGGTTTGTTTACTATACGTAGTGCCTACTAGCTTGCGATGTATGATCATGTAGAGCAGTTTGGGGAGGGGTGCTTATAGCTTGCACCCCAATTGTTCAATATGGTAATGGAGCCTTATTTGGCAAGCCAAAGTTCCGCCAAGGATGAAAATTCATGCGTGGAAGGCGTGCTCAGGGCACTAGCAACTACAAAAAATAGAATGGCACATCATATGCAGACGAGCGCGATTTGTCCATTATGTAGGAAGGAGGATGAATCACCATTTCATGCGTTGGTCGTACTACAAAACAAGCGCTATTCTGCGACATTTTGCTTGTGTCACTAAAACCATTTTTCGTCACTAAATATGGCCTGGTGATGTTCTCCAGCTGTCGCCCTACCATCATTAAAGCATCGTCACAAAAAATAAATCCTTGTCGGTACCACTTTTTCCATCATGCAAGATCGCATCTTAGGTGACGGACCCAATTTGTCACTAACGACCATTTTTTGTGACAGCCCGGACTGTCACCTACGTTAGGCCAATCTGTCATCTACGATTGATTTTTGGTGACAATAATCCATCACCATTAATCGTTCTATGGGTTTGGCCGGTCAAAGATTCTGACAAATGGGGTCGCAATTGCTGATGTGGCAACTCCCAAGTGGGTCCGGTGTAGGTTTTATCATCGACGATCCCTGACAGTATTAAGTCGGTTGTCAGTTTTGGCTGGTTAACACTGCTAACATATGGGCCCAGAGTATGCCGACGTGGCTTCTTACATGTGGGACCAGTCAAGTGTGACGACATGTTGTTCCATCACAATTATCATCACATGTAGAAAAAACTATAGTTCATATAATAGTATTTACCATCCAAATTTGAATTTAATTTGAAATTTTAGGAGGGTAGATTCGTAATATGAATCGCTCGAACATTGTCGGATTTCGGGTTCTGGCAGACCCTTGAGGTTCGAACACTGGGGTGCGCGCGGAGATTCCGCTTCCTACCTACCTGCACCCCTCCGCCTCGCTAAGATCTAAGCTATGGAAAGAACAACACAAGAGACACAGGGTTTATACTGGTTCGGGGCACCGTTGTGGTGTAATACCCTACTCCAGTTTGTGGCGTGGTGGATTGCCTCTTGGGCTGATGATGATGAATAATACAAGGAAGAACAGCCTCGCGAGGGTCTGTTCTTGGCGATGAACTGCTGGGAGGAGTTCAACCACCCTTCTCTCTCTCTCTCTCCCCCTCTCTCTGATCGAACCCCTTCTCCTCTGCGGGTGGCTGGTCCTATTTATAGAGGCCTTGGTCCTCTTCCCAAATATCGAGCGGGAAGGGAGCCAACAATGGCGGGCTAATTTGAAGGGGGACAGCTAGTACTAGCTACCCTGACAAAAGTAGTCTTCGCCTGCACAAAGCTCTGGTGGTGACACCGTCTTGGGCCCCACGATGACCTCCGTCTTGCAGTCCTCCTGGTCCTGATCTTGTTGCACCGAAATGGCAACCTTTGCCTGATGCCTCGGTACTCCACGGGTGCGCTTGCCCCCTTTGCACCAAAGAGGAAAGGAGGACACTGCACGGGCTGGCACCTGCCTGGCGCCCTTGGTCGTCATGGCTTGTGTCACAGGCACCTCGTGAGGTACCCCGCCTTGATCTCTCCGCCTCCTCGCGAGCCAGCCTGATGAGGCCGTGCTTGAGGAAGCTCCATGTCGTCCGCCCCGCGAGGCTTGTCCCCTCGCGAGGGTCTTGGGTCTGTGTTGATGAAGATGGGCCATGCCGGTCCCCCTTTTAAGCCACGCCGCAGGCCGCAGGCAGGCAAGTCTGGGGACCCCCGTTCCCAGAACGCCGACAGTAGCCCCCGGGCCCAAGGCGCGCCCGGACTTGGCCGTGCAGGGAGGTGGAAGGGCAAGAGCGAAGCGCCGCGGGCCCTAACAGCCTGCGGTCTTGGGCACCGCGTGGCGGTTGATTGGACATGGGCGTCTCCACTTCCCCATGGCACCTCGGCAACTGCACGGATTGGACAAATCCATGCATGCAAAGTGGGTCATGATTACCTGTGATAGTGGGGGCCGACGGTTGGCCTTCGCCGGCTATAAGTACGGATTGGCGCGCGCCCTTCCAGTTCATTCTCCCTTGCTTCTCCTTCTTCTTCATGGCCCCGTCGAGGAGGTTCTTGGCCGCAGAGAAGGGGAAGGCTCGCCGGGCAGAGCCCGCCTCTTCCCCGCCCAAGCGCGGCCGAGGGCGCCCTCGCAAGCATCTTGTGGTCTCCCCAGCAGCTCCCCGCGGACGCAGAGATGATTCGCAGCATGGTGACGGTCGGACTGCTGCGGCCGGGGGGTGCGCTTCGGTCGCGCGTCCCCCTAGGTCGCGCTTTCGCGCTGCAGAGGTGCTGCCGGAGTTCGTTGTGTGGTCGGCGGAGCCGACTAGCACCCGGCTTCCACTTCCTCCTCGGCGAGCTCCCGACCGGCGCCCCGAGCGGCCTCTGGCTCCAGGCTGATGGCTGCTGCAGCCGGGCCTCATGGGCTTCACTGGAGGTCTCCGCAGCTGGGAGCCTGGCGTTGGCCCGCGGTTGGCAGATGTTTGCCCGTGCGCGCGGCCTGAGGCGTCGGTGCACCCTGCACTTCAAGTTTGACGGCGATGCCACCCTCTATGTGAGGGTGTTTGGGGAGGATGGTCGCTGCGCGGGGTGCTGCCCTGAGGACGACGACCGTGGCCAGGAACCCAGCTCCAACGACGATGGAGAGTACAGCGCTCGGGTGACTGGCGGCGCTTAGGGTTCCTCAAGCTTCTCCGGTTCTTCTTCAAGCGGCGACTCCTCCAGCGGTGGCCGCGGTCAGCCTCCACGCCGTCGTATCTGCTTGGGAGGTGGTGGCGTGCCTGCCCGCCGTTGCGCCCCGGTGATGCGCGAGAGGGAGTCTGCCTGAGCCCCGTGGGCGGCTTGAGTCCTCCCTGCAGGCCGGTGTGAGGCGAGCTGCGCCTGATTTGTTCTTTCTTTTCCTTTTTCCTGCGCAAAAAGACAGTAGTGTGGAGCCCCGCGGGGGCGTGTTTGGGTTATTGCCGTTAATCATCATTTGCTTCCGCTATCGTGCCTTCCGGCTACGTGCCCGCACGCGGGTAGTTCCCGGCCCCAGCCGTGGGGGGCGACCGACCCAGGCCCTGTGTTCGTGTCGCGGTGCCCGTGGGGCACGGACTGGAGGGGTGCTCCTGTAATGGACCCAGGTCACGAAACCTTTGAATGACTAGGATAGGAACACTCGCGAGGGTGCTCGGCTGTCACCCTCCCTCGCGAGGCCTTGCAAGAGAGAAATCGAGGTGGGAGAGCGAAAAGTCGAAGAACCACAAGCCAAAAACGGCAACAACTTCAATAAAACTTCGAATGAGAAGGAGCAAGCCAACTGCGGAAAGCAAATGAAAAGCCGCGTCCGGCACCTAATCTAGTCTTCGACGTCTTCTCACCAGCGCGGAGCTAAGTGCTGCCACTGGGCATGGGAGGGAGCCCCAGGGCCTGAGGCCGGCGCTCCTGAGACTCCCGGGCGTGTACAGCCCCAACTCATTATTACGTGAGAGTGTCACGGGCGGCGAGCTTCACAGGCATTGGCCTTCTTCACAGGCTCCGGGCCTTTTCCAAAATGCGGCAGCTTCACAGGCATTCGCCTTCTTCACATGCTCTGGGCCTTTTCCAAAACGCGATGGCTTCACAGGCATTCGCCTTCTTCACAGGCTCCGGGCCTTTTCCAAAACGCGATGGCTTCACAGGCATTCGCCTTCTTCACAAGCTCCGGGCCTTTTCCAAAACACGATGGCTTCACAGGCATTCACCTTCTTCACAGGCTCCGGGTCTTTTCCAAAACGCGATGGCTTCACAGGCATTCGCCTTCTTCACAGGCTCCGGGCCTTTTTAGGGGTAGAACCTCCGGAGGTGCTGGATGTTCCATGCGTTCTGGACTGGCACCCCCTCCTGAGTCTGCAAGCGCGCGGAGCCGGTCCTGGAAACATGAACAACTTTGAACGGGCCCTCCCACATGGGAGAGAGCTTGTGCAGCCCCTCCCTGGAGAGAACCCGCCTGAGCACGAGGTCTCCTACCTCGAGAGTTCTGGGGCGGATGTTGCGGCAGTGATAATGCCGTAGTGCTTGTTGGTACCTCGCCGCTCGTAGCGCGGCTTCTCGGCGACGTTCCTCCCCCAGCACGAGGTCCATCCCCCGCATGGCGTCCTGCTGCGCCTCCTCGAACGCCAGGACCCGCGCGGAGCGACATCTGACCTCGTGAGGGAGGATCGCTTTGGCTCCGTAGACCAGGAAGAACGGGGTCTCTCCAGTCGGCTTGGTCGCAGTTGTGCGGATGGACCACAACACGGACTAAAGCTCGTTGTACCAACCTCTGCCGCAGGCCTCCAGCTTCTTCTTGAACGTCCTGGTCTCGAGGCCCCTCAGGACCTCCGCGTTGGCTCGCTCGGCCTGGCCGTTGCTTCGGGGGTGCGCCACCGAAGCGTAGCATATCTGCGTTCCAAGGTTAGCACAATATGTTTTGAAGAGGTTACTGGTGAACTGCGAACCATTGTCCGTGATGATGCGATTCGGCACCCCGAACCGGCTCACGATGCCCTTGATGAACTTGACCGCGGAACCCGCGGGAATGGTGCGGACAGCCTCTACTTCAGCCCACTTGGTGAACTTGTCCACGACGACGTAGAGGTAGCGGTAGCCCCCTGGCGCCCGAGGAAACGGGCCCAAGATGTCCAGCCCCCAGACTACGAATGGCCACGAAAGGGGTATAGTCTGCAGGCCTCCTGCTGGCTGATGGATCTGCTTGGCGTGGAACTGGCAGGCCTCACAAGCTTTCACTAGTTCGACGGCGTCATTGAGCGCGGTGGGCCAATAAAACCCACTGCGGAACGCCTTGCCGACGAGGGCCCGTGATGATGAATGATGTCCACAGTCTCCGCCGTGTATATCTTCCAGCAGTTCCTTCCCTTGCTCCTTGGAGATGCAGCGCAGGGATACATCGTTTGGTCGCTTCCGGTAGAGCTCTCCATCCTTGATGCAGTATGCCGTGGCCTGGCGTGCCACTCGCTCCGCTCCCTCCTCCTTTTCCGGTAGGGTCCCTTGCGTTAAGTAACTCCGGAGCTCCGTGATCCAACATCCCTCCTAAGGTTCCATCGTCAGGAGCAGGCGTGCTCCTGAGGCCGGGCCACAGGCCGGAGCTCCTGAGGCAGGTGGCTGGGGGAGTTCCTCCCGGGGCTGAGCCGTGTTTGATAATGACGGCAGGGCTGAGGGCTTGAAGAGCCGCTCCTCGAAAACGCCAGGCTCCTGAGGTAACCGTCTGGACACCCGTTTGGCGATGTCGTCGGCCTCCTGATTGGTGCCATGGGGCACATGCTGCAACTCCAACCCCCAGAACTGCTTCTCCATCCTGCGGACCTCTGCAAGGTTGGCTTCCATGTGCTCATCCTTCGGCTCGTACACCTTGTTGGAGAAATTGACAAGGAGCTGCGAATCGCCCTTGATGGTGAGGCGTTTCACCCCCAGGGCAGCTGCGGCCTTCAAGCCCGCTATTAAACCTTCATACTCCACTATGTTGTTGGAGACCTTTTCACCTTGCTGGAAACAGAGCTGCACAGCATAATAAAGCTTGTCCTGAGTGGGCGATATAAGCACCGCCCCAGCCCCAGCGCCATGCCTGGAGAATGCCCCATCAAAGTACATGACCCAGCTTTCTGGCGCCTCGCTTCCCGGGGATAGGGACCGATCCTCTTCGGCCTTGAGGCCTGGCGCCTCCGTCCATTCTGCCACAAAATCCGCCAACGCTGCTCCCTTGATGACTCTGGTCGTGCTGAATTCGAGCTGAAACGCTTGCAGTTCTATGTTCCACTCAGCGACCCTTCCAGCTGAGTTAGGGCTCCTGAGCACTCTCTCTAGGGGGTATGACGAGACGACCTTGATGGGGTGACCCTGAAAATAGTGCCGCAGCTTGCGCGAGGCCACCTGTAGTGCGAGGAGGAGTTTCTGAGGCATGGGGTACCGTGCCCTCGCATCCCGCAACACCGTGCTGATGAAGTACACTGGGTGCTCTATGAGGTTGGGCGCATCAGTGCTGGCGGATCCCTTCGGAGACCATGGCGCCTCTTGAGGCGACGAGGCCTCCTGAGGCTGGCCATCTGGGGGAGGACCCTCTTCCGCCTCCGGTGCACTCCTCTGCGGCAGCTGATCCTCCTCAGTCGCGGTGGCGGTTTCTGTGGGTCTTCCTTGTTCATGCTTTGCCTTGTCCCGGGCTGCTGCTGCGGTTTTGATTCAACGCTCCTCTCTAACCGCCACCAGGGCTGCGCTGGCGGAGTACGGAGTGGCGGTGAGGTAAAGCACCAGGGGCTCTTAAGGGCGCGGAGCCACCATGACCAGTGGGCTGGTCAGGTATCTCTTGAGATCCTGGAATGCCTTGTCGGCTTCTTCAGTCCACTCGAAGGGCCCCTTTTTCTTCATTAGCTGGAAGAAGGGCAGCGCTCGTTCCCCCAACTTGGAGATGAAGCGCCCTAGCGCGGTCACGCGCCCGGTGAGCTTTTGCATTTCTCTGAGGGTCTTTGGCGGGCTCATGTCTTCCACCGCCTTGACCTTTTTCGGGTTAGCCTCGATGCCTCGGTGGGACACGAGGAAACCCAAGAGCTTGCCCAAGGGGACTCCGAACACACACTTCTCTGGGTTGAGCCGTAGGTTCACTACGTTGAGGCTCGCGAAGGTTTCCTCCAGGTCTTGTATCAGGGTCCTGGCCTCCCGAGACTTTACCACGATGTCATCAACGTAAGCTTCAACATTCTTCCCGAGCTGCGGGCCCAAGGTGATGTGCATCAGCCGCTGAAAGGTCACCCCAGCATTACACAGCCCGAATGGCATGCACGTGTAGCAGTACACCCCACACAGGGTTAGGAAGGCTATCTTTTCGATGTCTTCCACCGCCATCTTGATCTGGTGATACCCAGAAAAGGCATCCAAGAAGCATAGCAGGTCGCATTCCGCGGTGGAATCGATGATCTGGTCGATGCGGGGAAGCGAGAACGGATCTTGCGAGCATGCTTTGTTGAGGTTGGTGAAGTCGACACACATGCGCTCCTTCCCTCCCTTATTTGGCACAACGACAGGGTTGGCCAACCAATCTGGGTATCGGACCTCGCGAATGACGCCAGCGGCTTCTAATTTGCGGGTCTCTTGGACGATGAAGGCCTGCTTTTCTGTGGACTACCGTCTGGCCTTCTGCTTCACAGGGCGCACGTTGGGGCACACATTGAGGTGATGCTCGATTACTCTTCTAGGGATCCCTGCCAACTGGTCAGGCTCCCAAGCAAATACCTTCTTGTTTGCGCGCAGGAACCCGACCAGGGCCTCCTCCTGCTCGGGTTCGAGGTTGGCGCCTATGGTGAAAGTGGCGTTGGTGGACCCGTCCTCATTGACGAGTATCTGCTTGGTTTCTGCCTTGTCCTAGGTGAACAACTGTTTCTTCTTGGCGGGTGCAGCCCCCTTGGGCTCGGGGGTCTCCAAGTCGGCGGGCCGCGCCGACGCCGCTGTCTTGAAGGCGAGCTTGAACACTCGCAGCGCGTCTCCGGTGTCCCCGTGCATGGTGAGGGCACCGCTGCTCCCGGGCATCTTCATGAGGTTGTACGCCGGGTGCGTCGCGGCCATGAATTGGGCCAGCGCTGGGTAGCCGAGGATGGCGTTGTAGGGGAGGCCGATGGGGGCGATGTCAAAGTCGACCAGCTCCGTACGCTAGTTGTTGTAGGTGCCGAAGGTTACTGGGAGCCGGATCTATTCCAAGGAGCTGGATGATCCGCCCCCAACGCCTGAGAAGGGTTGGCTGGGTTGCAGCCATTCCAGGGGTATGCGGAGGAGGTCGAAGGCCTCGACTGAGAGCACGCTGAGGCCCGCACCGCCAGCGATGAGATTTCTGGTGACGGCCACCTGGCAGATGGTGGGGGTGTACAGCATGGGGAGTGCACCCGAGCAGGCCGAGTTGGGAGGGTGGTCCTCCGAGCTGAAGGTCTGGCCGGCCTTGGGCGCCGCCCGGTACAGGAGAGCCCCCTGCCGCGTGGAAGCGGCACTGACCCGGCGGATGAATGACTTGACGTGGTGACTTGTAGGCGGGGCCTGCGAGCCGCCCAGGAGGGCCGCGACGATCGGGGGTGTTGGTGTAGCGCGACGGGCGGGGAAGAGGCCGCGGGGCTCTTCCCAAGAGGCCACGGAGGCTGCCGGCGGGTGGAGCAGCCATGTGCGCGGAGCGCCGGTGGGGGCCATGGGGAGCCAGTTGGCCATGACCCTATCGTCACCTCCAGCTTCGAGGAGGGCCTCTTCGCTCGCCAGCAAGAAGGCCAGCGGATCTGTCGCGCCGCCGTAGCGCGGTGGCATCGTTGGCTTGAACTCGTCTGGCCACCGTACCCGTTGCAGGGCTTGGGCCAGGGCTCGGAGCCCCCTGGCCCCCGTGTTGGCGCCAGCGGCCGGAGCGGGCGACGCGCTACTCATCGCGAGGCAGGCCGTGGCGGTGGCGGAAGAGAAAACTCCGGTGCACCCCTACCTGGCACGCCAAATGTCGGATTTCGGGTTCCGACAGACCCTTGAAGTTTGAACATTGGGGTGCGCGCAGAGATTTCGCTTCCTACCTACCTGCACCCCTCCGCCTCGCTAAGATCTAAGCTATGGAAAGAACAACACAAGAGACACAGGGTTTATACTGGTTCGGGCCACTGTTGTGGTGTAATACCCTACTCCAGTTTGTGGCGTGGTGGATTGCCTCTTGGGCTGATGATGATGAATGATACAAGGAAGAACAACCTCGCGAGGGTCTGTTCTTGGCTGGGGCGATGAACTGCTGGGAGGAGTTCAGCCACCCTTCTCTCTCTCTCTCTGATCGAACCCCTTCTCCTCTGCGGGTGACTGGTCCTATTTATAGAGGCCCTAGTCCTCTTCCCAAATATCGGGCGGGAAGGGAGCCAACAATGGCGGGCTAATTTGAAGGGGGACAGCTAGTACTAGCTACCCTGACAAAAGTAGTCTTCGCCTGCACAAAGCTCTGGTGGTGACGCCGTCTTGGGCCCCACGATGACCTCCGTCTTGCAGTCCTCCTGGTCCTGGTCTTGTTGTACCGAAATGGCAACCTTTGCCTGATGCTTCGGTATTCCGCGGCTGCACTTGCCCCCTTTGCACCAAAGAGGAAAGGAGGACACTGCGCGGGCTGGCACCCGCCTAGCGCCCTTGGTTGTCATGGCTTGCGTCACGGGCACCTCGTGAGGTACCCCGCCTTGATCTCTCCACCTCCTCGCGAGCCAGCCTGATGAGGCCGTGCTTGAGGAAGCTCCGTGTCATCCGCCCCGCGAGGCTTGGCCCCTCGCGAGGGTCTTGGGTCTGTGTTGATGAAGATGGGCCATGCCGGGCCCCCTTTTAAGCCATGCCACAGGCCGCAGGCAGGCAAGTCTGGGGACCCCCATTCCTAGAACACCGACAAACATGAGAATTCAAACATTGGCAATAGATCTTTAATTTCAAGTGAAACCTGACAACTTACAATGAGAACGATGAGACATAGTCTTGGACACTATAAACTAGACAAAGTAAAATTATGTTAACGAACTGTAATGAAGCATTAGGCCATAGTTGTTTCTCATAAGCTATGTTGTGACGACTGCATGGACTTTCTTAACAAGGGACTAAGCATTGCCTCCATATGTCTTTGCCTTTTTTTCAAATATAGTGGTTTTCCTCTGCCGGTCCATTTTGGAATCTTCAATCTCTAGTAGCTGCTTATTTTGATTTCTTTATTTCCTCTATCTGGGCGAAAAGTACTACATTCAAGTCTGGTTGAACCATATCACTTGCCTTTTTTTTCATCTGCCTTCTGAGTTGCAATGATGTGTTATAGCTCACGGATGTGTTCACGAGAGGATGAGTTCTTCCTGGAGGCGGATGAGACACCCATGCTCGAAAGTAACATGCTTGATGAGCTCTTTTTCCTCAATAATTTTTACATTAGGTATTGCTGTCACATCAACTTGTGTTGATGCCGTTTGTTTGATCCTCGATTCATTTTGCAATATGATTGTTGGCACTATTAGAGCATCGTTTCATAATTCGAATAATGATAGTCAGACTGTACACATGAAGTCTACAAATTAGGCAGCACTTAAGTTTCATTTTTGAGCAGTGTGACTAAATGTAGGATCTTTCTTTGCAGTGTTTCTACGTTCAAACATGTCCCCACCGAATTGATTATCAATGTTGTCCTTGGCCTTATATCCGATTTATCAATTGGTAAACATTAATATTGCAAGCCATATAGTAATCCAACATAAAGTGTTTACTATAAGGTAGTAGGAATACTTACCATATGTCTACAGTGGGAATCACGTCTAGTACATCTAGTGTTTTGGTTTAGCTTCATAGTAGCTGATTTTGCTTCTTTCTTGGAATGAAATGCCTGTAATATGAAGTTCAAATTTAGTATGATGTTTCCAGAAGTACGGATGCACAAGTTGAAGAGCAAAGATTATGATCGTCACACCACTGTCCACTATTTCCCCCAATATTATTCATTTATATACTCAGGCTTCAGCGATATAGCCTTCTCACGAGTGCACATTTTTACCTTGTTCTAGTAATAATTATTATCAGGAAATTCATGTTCGCGATCATATTTCCTTAAAATACCAACACATATTTCTGCAGTAAATGCATTCTTCGGGTCCATATGAACCTTTCTCTACAAAAAACATACACACATTTAGGATACAACATTTGCACAACAAGTTTTAATACTTCTTTTACAACTTAAATTGAAGTATAGATGAAATAGGAATCAAGAAAGAAAGTTTAATCATGTGAATAGATGGGCCACCCATTGTAGATCTTGTTGCATTTGAAGGTGAAGGTATGTCGGCTTTGGTGCGCCTCTTTTGCAGTGCCAGTGTACAACCATACGTTGCCTATCTGAATGCACTCCAAGACATAGTATAACCCTGTGAATCCAAATCAATTCGTAAAAAACATATTTTTGTGCACCACCATACATGCATGTACGTGGTACTGCAACTTATGATAGGTGTTGGGATTTCCCTGAAGAGGAAGGGTGAAGTAGTATAGTACCAGAAATTATTTCCCTTAGTAAAGAACTAAGGTTTGTCGAACCAATAGGAGATTCAGGCAAACAAAGGTCGTCAATACATGCACACACACAAACAAATACTTGCACCCAACGCGGTCAAGAGGGTAGTCAATCCCCTTGTACTCATTAATTGCAAGGATTAATTCTAATAGTGGTTGATATATAAATTGCAAATTTAAATAAAGTAAATAAATTACAACAAGTTATTTAGGGTTTTAGTAATATGAGGTGAATGGACCCGGGGGCCATAGCTTTCACTAGAGGCATCTCTCTCAAAAACATAGCAAATGGTGGGTACATATATTATTGTTGAGCAATTGATAGAAAAGTGCATAGTTATGATGTTATCATGGCATGATCAGTACATAGACATTACGTCTGTGACAAATAACCGACATCCATCTGCATCTACTACTATTACTCCACTTCTAGAGCGCATCTTTGCTTGCCCCTCTAGGTATTAAGTTCATGCCGAACAGAGTAATGCATTAAGCATGATGACATAATGTAGACAACGTAACACCAATCCATAGTAGCAACAATACAAATACGTGCCTCGCTACCCCTTCTGTCATGAGGTGAGCACACAGCAAGATTGAACCTACTACCATGCGCCACTTCCACTGAAGATCAAATCATCAACATGGCCAAAGAAAACTCATAGATTGGAAACCATTGCATATCTATAACAATGACACATAATAAAGTTCAGAAATAACTCAATTACTTTCAAAGAACAATCTGATCATAAACCCACAATTCATCGAATCCCAAATAACACATCCACTACAAAAAAATACACTTCCGTGATGATACGTGTTTGTCACAGTAGGTCACATTTTCTGTCATGCATGTACATCCATGACAATTTTATGACATAATCAAGATAAATATACCTGTGCTGCCGTAGAAGTGTTCCATGACATTACCAAAATTATCATCACGAAAGTGTCCACTTCCATGACGATAAATGGCGCGTCATGGAAGTGCTTTCATCAAGGGTGACCGACACGTGGCATCCACCGTAACGGTTCGCCATTGAGCTATCAGGTCCGGTTTTGGATGCGATAACCTGGTAACAGCCCAGACCAATAAGGATTTCCACGTGTAAAATTCTCATTGGCCGGAGGAAACATGTGTTGGCTCACCGTTGGGACAGATGTCATCCATTCATTGGACATGAGGCGTCTATGATACATCGACACGTGGCACGACCCAACAGAGGCCCATTCCGATGAAAAGGCCGGCCCGTTTGACTTGGTCAAAAGGTAACGGGCCGGCCCATGGGAAGCCTGTTAACGGCCTGTTCGTATATAGCCCATTTACGGCCCGCTAACTCACGACCCGTTACGGCCTAACGAAATTAAGCCCAATAGCTTCATCTGGGCCGTCCAATATGATTCCAGCCCATTGTAACTTCCAGCCCATGTGTGGCCCATGATGTCTTTCGGCCCTTACAAGGCCATCTGTAACTCTTGGCCCATTAACGACCCATGGTGAATCTGTCCCGCAATGAACAGTGTACCGCTTTATACCCATTACCGGCCCATTATTCCATTGGGCCATTTCCAACCCGTGTTATCTTTCGGCCTTCTCAGGGCCCATTTATTTTTGAGCTCATTTCCAGCATTTGGTTACTTACGGCCCGTTACTGGCCTTTTCTGCTTGTGGGCCAAATTCAGCCCGTGGTTACAATCGGCCCATTTACGGTCCATTAATCCGTTGGGCTGTTTTCATAGCATCATCAAATACGGCCGATTAATGATGACCTGTTATTGTCGGCCCATGAACGGACGATTCCAAATCTAGCCCGTTTGCGGCCCATGACGCGGTCTGTTATTGGCACATGTTTGGCCGATCGATCATACGACCCATAGAAGGCCCATTGATTCTACGACCCATAGAAGGCTCATGGTTTCTACAGCCCTTAGAAGGCCCATTGTTTCTACGACCCGTAGGAGACCCATGGTAACTACAGTAGATATGTAGCCCATGGTTATTGTGGCCTAATTTTAAAAAATAGGTTATTGTGGCCACTAGCAAACCATGGAAAAAGAACTGCATTGACTACAAGCAAACAAATAAACAAGACAACAAGGAAATAAATAAGCAAGAAACTTATGCTAGGCTATCACGGCTATTACACATATTACACCCACTGGGCATCAAAGTTCGCCACCAGTGCAAATATAGGGAACAAAGCAGCATATCATATACACTAGTTGTCAAAGTTGGCGACCAGTGTAAATAAACGCCGCAGCAAAACAAGTCCAGAAATGAAACCACTTTAGAAGAGCTCAAGAAACAATATCCTGGGTACCCATAATGCTCGCAAGATGCTTAGCAAGCTTATTAACTTTCTCTTGTTTGGCACTTAAATTCTCCAGCACTTGTTGTTGCACCAGAAAGTATGCATCTGAATTCTGCAGGGAATTCCTCAGTCCTTCGGCTTCCTGTCACATAACATATGATCGATGTCTTTCAACTTGAAGTTGAGACTCAAGAAGCTGAACTGATTCAGGCAAGGAGTTCAAAGAGCTGGTGCCAACAGGAGTAGCCAGTAACTCGAACACTACATCAAGACATGACTTTGGGGTTGTCTCAGTGTCTTTAATATAGTTTTTATCAGCTTTCTTGGAGACCAACAGGGATGTCTCACTATCTTGAACCTTATCTTCATTACTTCCTTTACCATTGCATAATGCGGTACTCTTCTCCAATATTTTATCCGCGTTCTAAAAGAGAAACAAACAAACACATCACAGGTTTACCATATTGTATATGAAACTCATTTTGGTAAACCAGTTCAGTAGTAAGGTGGACAGGATAACAACATGAAACAAACATATATCTATGTAGTATGGTCACTGTATGGTCTATATCATTCTAGTTTATGTTGCCAAATCAAGATAGAGACAGTTCAAATCATATCTATTTAAGACAAAGTAGTATAGACAGGATATAAGTGTGGGAAACAACACAACAATAACAACACGTGGAATGTGCATGGATGAGAATATAACTGTTTATTGAACTGAAACTGAAATCAACATAGAGCAAGTTACAACAGCAAACACGTTAAAGAAATAGGTTTAAAACATACCTGTTGCGCCATTGGAGTTTCAATTGCATCCTTCAAATTTGAAATTAGTTGGTATGAGTCAATACAGTAATGCAGGAGCAAAGTAGTATGAACCATAGCTACGAAACCTGAGCTAAGAACAATTCTTCTTCTACTTTAAGCGATGACTTGGGGTTCGGAGTGGTGGTCCTCGTGCTTTGGGCACTGCAGTTGCCTTACTAACTACTCGTGTTTGGGTGCTCTATGGTGGAGACGGTGCTGTGTCAACTGGAACTGGGTTACTATCTGCTGGGGTTGGGGTTAGAAGGGGTGTAGCTGGTTCTTTGTCCAACTGGGTAGGGGTACAATCTACGTGAGTCTGGGTTATATGTGGTGGGGCTGGTTCTTGGGCAAGTACAATCGTGGTTCTATCTGCATCGACAGGTAGCACGATCTTTTCTGAAGATCGTGTTTTTACTCCCATAGATACTGCCATCACCCCTCCAATTGAAATGGCTGATAAACAAGAAAAGTAATTGAATGTACAGACATTGTTAGATAGACATGTGCAATGGATAGTAGGGAAGAAAGCAGGGCATGAAATAATTCACATTTTTGTTGTCTACCAAACAGAATAACATGACATAATTTCACTTATATGATGGCTAATTAAACATGATAGCATAACACAATTTCACATGTATGATGGCTAACTAAACATGATAGAATGACATACTTCAAAATATGATGACTATGTAAACATGATGACATGATATAACTATATGATGTGTCTATTAAAGTGGTTGGCATGGCATAAATCACAAACATGCCGTCGATGGAAACATGATGGCATGATATAATTCACGGATAGAATGACATAATTCAAAATATGATGACTATGTAAACGGGATGAGATGATATAACTATATTATGTTTTTAGAAAATGGGTTGGCATGCCATAATTCAGATAGACGCTGTCTACGTAAACATCATGGCATGATATAATTCAAATATATGATTTATATACTAAGCAAGTGAGCAGAGGGCAATCGCATATATGATGTGTCAACTAAGGAGATGGCATTCAATATTGTGTATATGATGTAAAAACTAAGCATTGCAATACAACATATGCATGATATGAGTAATATAACCCTGCCATGTTTGAGCATACACCTCAGGGGGATAATAGGATTGGTCATCTGCCTCTGAATCCTCCTCTGAAGAGCTATGTGTAACCAACAAGATATCTGCTTCAGCAGGTAGCATTGTATGCTCTAAAGACCTTGTTTTCACTCCAGATTTCCCCATCACCAATTCAAATGGCCGATGCACAGGAAGAGGAGTTGAATATACAAACATTGTCGACAAATGCAACGAGAAATACAAAAAAAGGATGGCATGATATAATTCACATATATGACGCTTGGCTAAACAACATGGCATTGCATAATTCACATATATAATGCCTTGCAACAAGATAGCATTGCATAATTCACATATATAATGTCTTGCAACAAGATGGCATTGCATAATTCACATATATGGTAATTAGGCACTAAATAGGTGGCATTCACACAAAGCATGTCTAAACTAAGAAAATGACATAGCAATGCAAGATACCATATGCACGATATCAGCAACATATATAACCCTGCCAAGTTAGAGCATGCACCTCAGGTGGGGGGATATGACTGGTCATCTGTCCCAGAATCCTCCGCTGAGGAGCTATCCGTAACCAGCAAGACATGCGCTTCGTCAGATAGCATTGTCTGCTCTGAAGACCTTGTTTCCACTCCAGATTTTTCCATGACCGTGCCGAATGGATGATGCACAGGAAGAGTAATTGAATGTACTAAAATTGTTGACAAATTTAACACGTAATAAAAAAATGATGGCATAATATAATTCACATATAAGATGACTGGCTAGCTAGGGTGGCATTGCAAAATTCACATATATGATGCCTGGCTAAAGAAGATGGCATTGCATGATTGACATTTATGATAAAGAAACTAAACAGATGACATTGACACAAAGCATGTCTAAACTAAGCAGATGCCATATTTGATGTATAAAGTAAACAATGCAAGGCACCATATGCATGATATTACGAACTTCAACATGCCAAGTTAGAGTGAAGACCTCAGGGGGTAAATAGGAGTGGTCTTCTCCTTCTGAATCCCCCTCAGAACAGTTATCTTCCTCTTGATTACAATCCAAAATGGGTGAAGGGGGGCTGCCTTTGCACCCACCATGGAGCGACGTCTGCATGAAATTTTATTGCCACACAAGGCTTATCTCTTTTTCTCTACATGTTCAGTTCCATTGTGTACAATAACTGACATGCATAGGAATAAAACATAGTGAGATTATGTAAGGAGTGCATGCACAAATCTAGAGTGATGGTAGCAAACTGTGGATAGACGCAAAACCAATGATACCAGGCAGATAATACCTTTAGTTAAAAAATACCGATAATGGCTCCTTTAATGTTTGTTTGCACCCAACATGAAACTCATAGTAGACACCCGAGATTAACCAGATAGTAGACAGATAGTACTGACTGCTGACCCAACGTGTACCCCACAACCATTTAAAAACTCAAGTTTCAGCACTAGTTTGGACCCGACTCGGAGTCTAATAGGTGAACACAATGATAAAGTAGCATGTCATCATATTAAGCGATGCATAACGTAAGCAGACACAGAAGAGTGCGACCTCTCTTGCGGACCCATGTAGTCCTCACAGTCATCTGCTCAGTTGATGATGGTAATGCAGTTGTCGTGGTTGCCGGCGGCGGGGAAGAAGATCTGAGGCCGCGAAAGACAGTCTGGAGAGCAAATCCCTACTGTGGTGAACCCTTCCATCGTTGGAGCAGATGAGCTGGGGTGGAACACATCACAGCAGGAGCAGAACAAACCACACAAGGTTTTCTTTGGCACATATCTGTAACAGAAGTAATTGTGTAAGGACTTGTTTGAATTTGAGGATTCTAACAATGCAGGGATAGGAAATAGACAGGAATAGGATAGGAATGCACATGCAAAACAGAGAATTTAAAAACACATGATTTCTGCCAATCTGGGTGTTTGGTTTAGAAGAATTGGAATATCACATGATGCAAAGAAGCATGATGAGATTAAGTCAAACCACAAGCAAATGTACGGTTATAATGATATTATGCTACTATCTCTTAGTCTTGTGCTTCATGAATAGGAATTTGAAAAGGAGGACAAGTGGAAATTAAAATTCCTACGGTTTTTCTTTCAAGGAGACACTAAAGGAACAAATCCTACAGTTTTCCTTTGCTCCATTCCTTTGAACCAAATGCATGAATAGTAGTACCATAGGAAACTTTCCAATTCCTATCTTTTTCCTTCACTTTTACTTTCAAGCACTGGCGATTCTAGTAGGCAGGCTTGAGCAAGGAAAAGTGTACACTCAAAAAATGTTTTTGTGCTACTTCTACTACTTTGGACCCAGCCCTACTAGCTCAACTCCCAGGCCCATCGACAAATGCACAGCTCAAACACGCAGATATAAATAATGATGGAGTTCTAGAGAGTCCATCGTGGATAACTAAGTTGCCTGGTACCTCACTGCTTGTCACATAGTAAGATAAAATAATCGTATTTCATGTTACTACGTGTTCTTATTGGACAATATATATAACATGTAGAGTAAAAAAGAGATGCAACAAGTGTACAACCTCTTTGGCCAAGCCATGTCGATCTCAGCGTGATTGGGTTAGTCGGTGAGGATGCTTCGGCTGACTTGGCTGTCGGAGGAGGGGAAGAAGATCTTAGGCGTCTAGAGATGGAGCCCGAGGTACTGCTCCGCTGTGATGGAAGGTTTCGTCATTGGAGCAGCTCCTGTGAGTTGTACGACGCCGAGGCTGAAGCAGGACAAGAGTGACAATGTTAACCTGAGTGGAATTCTAATAGCATCTCCAATAGATGGCGTAAAATACATAACCACAAAGTGCTAGATGTAAAATACATCAGCCGCTCACCTCTAAACTTAACTGTGGAAACTGAATTTAACGTCGAAACTAAATTTTGTTGTCAAAACTGAATTTTACTGTCGAAACTGAACACACTAGTAGCAGAAAAGCAGTAGCAGTAGCACGTGCGAGAGCCGGGGCAGCTGGTCATGTAGCAGTTCATCTTCAACCTCCACCCCCTGAGCCGCCAGCCACCACCGGCCAAACCGCTGCCCCGCCCACCCCGAAACCACTCCCCACTGCTGGTCCGCCACCGCCCCGGCCATCCCTCTAGGCCCCCTCGTGCCGAGCTATTTCTTCGGTGATCCCCACGCCACCTCCCCACCATCGCCCCATCCTAAACCCTAAGATAGATACTGGGTACCTCTCCGGCGAGCCCCCCTCCCCACTATGGCCGGTTCTTCCTTAACTCCGGCGAGCCCCCCACCCCCTGAAAATTGACTGACCCAAAAGTCGATTCAGTCGACTGAAGTGTAGCCAAATCGGAGCAGCATCGCAAGAAAGACCAAGAGTGAGAGCATAAGCGCGAGCAAGAGCAAGAGCAAGAGAAATAGCAAGAGCAGACCAGGTAAGGGACCGAGAGCAAGAGTAGAGCAGAAACGCGAGCGAGAGCCAAAGCAGCAGCAGCTCCTACTGATGTGGACGTCGCCGCCGAGGGAGCGACGCCATGGAGGAAGTGGCCGGCGACACCGACATGGATGCAGCCGTGCCATGTCGGCTCGGGACCGAGCATCAACAGCACCGTGAGATCGAATCAAGAAGAAAATGCGGCGATTAGTATACAACCTCTTTGGTGGCGCCGATTAGGCCTCAGCTTCATCCGAGGAAACGGTGATGGTGCTGCTCTTCCGGTGGTGCAGGTGAAGACGGCGGTGTGGGAATGAAGGTGGCGCGAAAGATGAGGGGAACGTCAGGGCAGCTCCTTGGAGGTGGAGGATGGGGTGGCTGAACCACCTGGACGATGAGATCGACGACGGATCCTCATCCGGTACGGTGGATGAGGGACGTCGAGGTGTTACTGTGGACGACATCATCAGGGAAGAGGTTCTGGCTGGGTGGTGGATGGAGGAGGGTCTGGGGCTTCGCGGGTTTTCGCGGCCTCGGTGTACGAGTGGGTGGGCGGATGGGATGGGGGTGGGGAACCATGGCTTAGGGATGCACTTGTCCGAAATGTGGGGTAAGTTACGAAAGTACCCCCACCAATTTGAGCTAGGCGGTTCTTTTGGTTCAGGGGTATTGTAAGTGCATCTAGTGCCCCATAGTGATTTTGCTGTATTGAAGACTTATAGGTTAAGGGACTAATGTGTTTGTGAGTGTACACAGGTCTATAAGTCTATGAGGAGTTTGATATTTATTGAGAAAGTCGACCCCTAAAATGAATGTCTTCAATTAACTTTGGATTTCTGAAGACTTTCCGAAGACTTTGAAAGTGAAGAAATTGGTGTGACCGTGAAGACTTGATATTCATGCGAGGAATATGAAGCGTGAAGACTTTGTTTTCGTAGTTTCATTTTCTCTTTCTTGAGTCATAGGAAACACCGTACTGTTAAAGGGGGTCGAGGTAAAACTAAGGAAAAGTTTCCAAGTGATGCTCAACTCAAAATCCTACACCTACCAATCCCTTCGAGTTAAGCCGTTGGAAATCTCATATAGTTCAGTCAATTTTTTCAGTGACAGAGACAAAGTTCTTCTATTCTCTGAGGAATTTTTCCTGACTAAGGAGTTAGGAATTCGCCAGTGCGGATTGCCTACAAGTGAGGAACATGCTAGCCCTGAGGAACTTGAACCTCAAATTTCCGACCGTTGCTTTGCTATGCGCCAGCTGTCCCAAAATATCTACTCACCTAACGGTCATATCATTGAAGGGCATTTATGTCTTATCATGTCGGGCTGCTCCCTAGGCTATAAATAGCCCCCCCCTACAACCACTAGCTGGTTGGCTGCTCCGCAAGAAACTGACACTTATCATTGAGAGCATCCCATCCTACAAGGACTTTGAGGGAAAATCATCAAGTGAGGAGAAATCCAAAACCCCAAACCAAACACCTACGAACCCAAAGTGATTGAGCATCACTGAAGAGATTATTCCTGTGTGGAACCGACGCTTGTTACCTTTGAGGACTGTGCATCCTCCAGACGGTTAGGCGTCATGGTCTAGGGCATCCAAGAGGAAATTGTGGGTCGCCGAGTGACCAAGTCTGTGAAGGTTTGGAATTCACCTGAAGACTTACCACGAGTGATTGGAGGAGGTCTATGTGACCTTAATTCAAGGAGAATATGGTGAGGACTGTGTGTCCTCAGGTTTAAATACCTAGCCGCTCTAACCAGACGTACAACTGTCGGAGCAGTTGGAACTAGTCTACCAAATCATTGTCTTCACCAAGCTAACATGTTCTATTTCCTCAACCCTTTCATTTCTTCATTACTGTGTTGTGTACCTGTTTATATCTTTTTGAAGACTTTGACTGAAGACATTCTCAATTTCCTCAGTTCAATTTCTTCAGTCTGTTTGTCATCATTTGTTTTATCCCGTGCTTAGGCTTTCTGTACTCAGTGTTTTGTTTCCAATTCATCATGATGTCCATGCTTATGTTATGTCATGTCTGCATCTGCGTACTTATTCCATTGCAAGTAGTTCTTCGCTTAGGAATTTCCTCACCCTGAAATTCCTCAGTGAAGAATTTATAAAAATTCCCTATTCACCCCCTCTAGTCGACTTAACGCACTTTCAATTGGTATCAGAGCGAGGTACTCCCTTGTTCTGTGTGATTTTGGTTTAACTGCCTGGAGTTTTAGTTATGTCGATCGCATGTATGGTCAAGGTCTCTTCTGGGTGTCCTACCTTTGATGGGACGGATTACCCCTACTGGAAGAATAAGATGCGAATGCATCTTGAGGCAATTGACAACGATCTCTGGTACGTTCTGGAAAATGGCGTCCACTCTGTCACTCCTACCATCAACACTGCTGATGTGAAGAGATTTAAGCAACTCAACTCTCAAGCGAAGAACATCATATGTGGCCATCTAAGCAAAGGGCAGTGTCGGTGTCAAAACCGACGGATCTCGGGTAGGGGGTCCCGAACTGTGCGTCTAGGCGGATGGTAACAGGATGCAGGGGACACGATGTTTACCCAGGTTCGGGCCCTCTTGATGGAGGTAATACCCTATTTCCTGCTTGATTGTTCTTGATAATATGAGTAGTACAAGAGTTGATCTACCACGAGATCAGAGAGGCTAAACCCTAGAAGCTAGCCTATGGTATGATTGTCTGTTGTCCTATGGACTAAACCCTCCGGTTTATATAGACACCGGAGGGGGCTAGGGTTACACAGAGTCGGTTACAAGGAAGGATATCTACATATCCGTATTGCCAAGCTTGCCTTCCACGCCAAGGAGAGTCCCATCCGGACACGGGACGAAGTCTTCAATCTTGTATCTTCATAGTCCAACAGTCCGGCCAAAGGATATAGTCCAGATGTCCGGATACCCCTTAATCGAGGACTCCCTCAGTAGCCCCTGAACTAGGCTTCAATGACGATGAGTCCGGCGCGCAGATTGTCTTCGGCATTGCAAGGCGGGTTCCTCCTCCGAATACTTCATAGAAGATTTTGAACACGAGGATCGTGTCCGGCTCTGCAAAACGAGTTCCACATACCACTGTAGAGAGAATAATATTTCCACAAATCTAATCTGCTGACGTACCCCGTAGTGTGACATCACACTACAGCCAGGTCTTTATTCGAATCGTTTTTCATAACCCATCTCAGCGTGTTTCGCGAGGCGGTTTCCTTGGCACGTCTTGTTGAAGCAGAGATCGTGTCCCCTTTATCACGGTTCTCATTAATACGGACGTGGGTAACCTAACCGTGCCTATGGGTAGGACTCCTAGATCTTAGGCAAGTCCCAAACGGCCACAAGGAGGACGCTTGATATTCACCCTCTTTATAAAGGGGACAAGGCTTTTTCCTCTCGATCTAAATCGAATCTGCCTCCCGCCTCAAGTTCCAACACCCAAATCTCATGTTTAGGCACTTCGGACCTTCAACTATGTCCAGATCCAACCTTCAAGGTTGGTGGGTGCCTTCCTCCATCACGGAGGAGGACATCAAGAAGTTGAGAGAGGCCAGATATCTGACCGCCGAAATTTTGCATCGGCTGCCTGCCCGAGGGCAAGTCGTCCCTACTCCCGAACCCAACGAGAGTGTCATGTTCGTCTCCCACTTCCTCTGAGGACTAGGCCTCGCTCTGGATCCCTTTGTTAGGGGTCTTATATTCTATTATGGGCTAGATTTTCATGATCTGGCCCCAGATTCCCTTCTTCACATTTCGTCATTTATTGTTGTATGTGAGGCCTTCCTCCGCATTACCCTCACTTCGGCCTGTGGCTCAAGACCTTCGATGTGAAGCCGAAGATGATCGAGGGGAAGCACGCAGCATGCGGAGGCGCTTCAATAAGCAAAATCGCTGACGCTCCATGGCCTGAGGGTAGCTTCCCAGAGGTGTCCGGATTGTGGCAGCGGGAGTGGTTCTACATCATAGCTCCCCGAAGTGCCAAGTGGGTAGCTGCCCCCAGCTTTCGCTCAGGCCCCCCACCACAACTGATGTCATGGATCAGCAGGGGGCTGAGCTGGGGTCCAGCCAAGGACGTGCCAATACTGCAAAGCCGTACCCGAGATCTCTTTGAGAGAGATTTCAGTCTAGTTATGGTAGTGCAAGTTATGCTAGTTCATCGAGTCCAGCCTTGCAAACGCGTCCCCTCCGCATGTGGGAGTTCAACCCAGAGGGACCGTGAGCTATCCAACACTTCCTCGGCATGACGCCCGAGGAGATGTACAAATTGTTCTTCGGACCACAAATAATGTGTCCGAACATCACCGAGGATGCAGGTGTGAGCTGCAATCGCCCGGATACCCAAGTAAGTAGCCCCGCATCCGAACACACTGTCTGTTTATTTATCGCAACATCGCCCTAAAAAAGCCGCTCTTTGACTAGGATTGGATAGCGAAGGCAAAGTTGATCAGGTGTCCGGCCCCCTCCCTGAGACCTCACCAAATCCCATGCTAACCAGGATGCTGGAGATCGCGCCTTATCAAGCGCCCTTAGGAGAAGATAAAGGGGGGGAACAAGGAGGCTAGCGCCTCCGCGAAGGAGGTTAGCCGGGGAGGAGGGACTGAAACTTCCTCTCCCCAGGGAAGGAAGAGGACCGCCTCCGAGGACCCGAAGACAATGGTCTCCAAACGGGGGAAGAAATCTTCGCCGGAGGGTCCTGCCCCGGGGGCTACCCCGGCCGCACTATGCCCTCAAGGGGATCAGCTCTCCACCGAGCTGTAAGTAAGAGGGTACATAATAATGAAAATACCTCGCTTTACTTCTGAGGAAAATAACCGAAACATTTACCTTTCAGTTAGGATCTTAGCCCTTCTCAGTAGAGCTCGTCTTCAGGGGATCTTCTTCCAGAGATGATGGAGAGCGAAACGCCTCCCCCTGCCATACCGCCTCATGAGGCGGGCGACCCTGAGGTGTCGTCGCGGAGGGTTTCTCCTGATCCGGCAAGGCCAGAAGGCAATCCTATGGCCACCCGAAGTCCTCAGTATCCGGCTCTTGAAGAGAGCAATCGAAAGAGTCCGGCACCGTCTGGTGTGCGGTCGGACATACTGAGGGATCTGCTAGAGCGAGCGGCTATCTCAGAAGTGCACCGCACGTTGATGGGTATGGTTATTGAAAGGATTTCGTCCGCCGAAAGCGGGTTGCATGAAGCCTTTATGAGTCTACTGACGGGTTTTGAGGTATGCGAAATGATGTACATTTTTGACAGCACCCCACATTTTTATATGTGCCCTGTGTAGATAGTAGCCCCTGAGACTCTGGGTTCTGTCGAAGACGACGATGCACAGAGGATCATAGTCCCAGGAATAATCATGCCGCCTTAATATGGAGGTGGCGGAGGGTCCGGTGGCCAGCCGGACCAATGAGTTTGCCGAGCTAAAGCGGCAGCTTGACGTGGTAGATGCCGACATCGTACTTGTCAACAAGGGGCTTGACGAGGCACAGGGTATGTGATTCCTCCGGCGACACATGGAAGAGGAGCATGATGCCAGTATCTATAACATGTGTGCGAATGCAGATGGAGCTGCGGCCATGGAGAACCTTCGGGCGGAACTTGCCCGAGCCAAAGAACAAGCCAGGAAAAGTGATGTGGCTGCCCTAAAGGCAATTAAGGAGCTGAAAGCCGAACAGACTGCTCACTACCAAAGCAAGGAGGAGATAGCCAGGATGGCTGTGGAATTGAAGAATGTCGCTAACCGTTATGAGCTTCTTGAAAAGGAAGATCGAGCGAAGAGGACAGACCTGGAGAAGGCCACGATGGGGACCAAAGACACCCGCTCTGCAATGAGAGCGATGAAGGACGAGTTGCGTCAAGCCGGGGATATCGTGGCTGGGAAGCCCTTTATAATGCGGATGAAGTTCGGAGATCCTAGGTACGCCCCTTTGGACCGGCTGTGGAGTTCTGCGGACGCATATCTGGACTTAGCGGCGAGTGCTACCGATGCGGCCGAATACTTCCGAGATCAAAAAGATCGTGAAGTGGAAAAGCTGTTCTGGTCACAATTTAACGTTCCAGAGCGTCCGCTTCCATTGACTGATCGGTTGGCCAAATGGTACGAGATGAATAGGTTGTCTGGACTCGCCATGAGGTCTGTTGTGGACCATCTGTGGCTGGAAAGGCCAAAGCCGAACAATTATTTTAGTTTGGTGCAACAGTTCCTTGGTGCAGTGCCGCACATCAACGCGATGAAGAGGTCGACATGCGTAGAGGGTGCGCGGATGGCCCTTGCCCGTGTGAAGAAATACTGGGCGTAGATGGAGGCTACCGCCATTGCAGCCCAAGATTCGGATGAGAGCCGAGTACCAGCCGAGCACTAATTTCGAGAAGTTCTTGAGGGCGCTCGTTCAATAGAAGCATAGTGCTTAAAGAATATTATTTTCTAATGACATGAACTCCCATTGAAAAATAATGTTTTACGGAGTTGTAAAGGCTATTTTATACTTGTGCCTAAAAGAATTATAATACCTCCTGTGTGGCCGTTTATGTATATATGTATATAACCTGAAAGATGGCAGTCGTCGGCTTTAGCCCCTACGCATATAATGCGGGGGTGCTCGCAGAAGACGCATGTTCACACTTGATCCAACGTCTTGGTCCATTAAGGAGGTGATAGCACAACGAACTAGGCAATCGGACTATAATGCTTTAACACTTTCACTTAGTCAGAGGAGTTTGACAGTGGGGCTACTATATAGCCCCTGGTGGCTCTGCGCTGATCTGAATTTGGGGCGCGTACATTCCTGGCCGGGAAACGGCCCTTCGTTAAGGCAGAGGAATCCCGAAGATTCCGCTAGGTCATCGAGTGGTTGACCAGTCTCACGCTATATCATGATAGTCAGTTTTCGGCTTTCTCTACTGAGGTGCTCGTCCGGATGAACCAGGGCACAATCGCAGTAGTTCTCCTGGTGCCGCCTTAGCCGATAGAGCGGAACGTAAGGCAGCAAAACACAGGAGCCGGGCAAACCCAACATTTCACCAAAGACATGATTCGGAGCTGATGCATATAAGGCCAAACTCGCGACGCCGAACACTCCCTAAGGTATTCGGTCTTTATGATGTAAACCGGGCTAAACAGTGCCCTTTGTAATAAGCCCCCGGTGTCTAGGTACGTGCAATATTCTGACGTGGTCACATGCCAATACGTCAGCATCCTTCTCAATTGTACTGAGAATCCGGGGGATGTGTATCAACAAGAGACAGTAAAAAAGGTTTACGCAGGGTCTTAATCTAAAAAGAATCCTTTGAACTGGTCCTTGCTGCACGTCTGCGCTTGTGTCTTCGTTGTGCTGTATCCTGGATGGGTGTAGCACGATGGTCATCTGTAAAAGAGAGGAACTTAGCTGAAAAGTTGTCATGCAAAAGGTAGGTTATACTAAATAAACCATGTACAGTTCAAGATGAGTAAAGTTGAGCCTAATTGCCACTTGTTTACACGCTTGACCCCCTTGTATTGTTATAGGGGTATAGCCATCAAACATGTATCAATTATATATAGCTACACTGAACTCGTCTAACCGCGTCCGTGGTCTTAACGACCTGTCAGATGCTCTAGTTGGTGAGGCCGTTTAGTGTGCGGCTGCCAAGGCAGCCGCACGGTCTTCCGCATGCATGGAGCGCTCAATATTTCCATTTATTGTAATGATGCCACGTGGACCGGGCATCTTAAGCATGAGGGAAGCGTAATGCAGTATTGCGTTAAAGCGAGCGAAAGCTTCGCATCCGAGTAGTGCTTGATAGCCACTTTGGAAGGGAGCGATGTGGAAGGTTAACTTTTCGCTGCGGAAGTTACCGGGAAAGCCGAATATAACCTCTAGTAGCAGGGAGCCTGTGCAATGGGCTTCTGGGCCTGGCGTTACTCCTTTAAAGGTAGTATTGCTATGGCTGATTTTTGTTGGATCTATCCCCATTTTGCGGATTGTGTCCTGATATATCAGGTTTAAACTACTGCCACCGTCCATCAGGACTCACGTGAAGTGGTATCCGTCAATTATCGGGTCTAACACCAAGGCAGCCCATCCTGCATGTCGGATACTTGTTGAGTAGTCCCGATGGTCAAAGGTGATCGGTTGGGACGACCAGTGGCAGAACTCTGCGGTGATAGGCCCTGGGGCATGTGTCTCTAGGAGTGCCTCTTTGTTTCTCCCCTTCATCACGTGTAACACGTTTATTGTTTTGACTTCTGGTGGGAATTTCTTCTGTTCCCCAGTGCTTTCCTTGCGAGGCTCTTCCTCGTCTTCGCTTGGTGTATCCTTCCCCTTGTGTTCGGCATTGAGCTTGACGGACTGCTTGAAGACCCAACATTCTCTATGGGTATGATTTGTAGGTTTATCGGGGGTGCTGTGGATCTGACATATTTTGTCCAGAATCTTGTTTAGGTTGGACAGTTCGTCTCTGTTGCCTTTGGAGGGCAGCTTTTACTGACCTGGCCGAGAGCTTCTGAATCCGGCGTTTACCGCCATGCTCTTCGGGCTGTCTTCTTTATTCCGGCGATTGTTTTTGCTGCGTCGTGGCTTCCCGTTTTCGTCCCTGACTTCGGATGTAATTGGTCGCTGGTGCTACATCAGGCTAGCCAGCTGTCCTCGCCCGTGCAAAAGCGGGTCATGAGGCTTGTTAATGCTGCCATTGTTCTCGGCTTTTCTTGGCTGAGATGTGTGGCAAGCCATTTGTCTCGAACACTGTGCTTGAAAGCTGCTAAGGCTTCGGCGTCCGGACAGTCGACTATTTGGTTCTTTTTAGTGAGAAACCTATTCCAAAGCTTTCGGGCTGACTCTCCGGGCTGTTGAGTTATATGACTTAAATCGTCTGCATCCGGTGGTTGGACATAGGTCCCTTGAAAATTTGCCCAAAAAGCGTCCTCGATCTCTTCCCAGCTTCCAATGGAGTATCCGGGGAGGCTTTTAAGCCAGTGCTGAGCTGGTCCTTTGAGCTTGAGGGGTAAGTACTCGATGGCATGGAGATCGTCTCCTCGAGCCATGTGGATATGGAGGATGTAGTCCTCAATCCAGACCCTAGGGTCTGTCGTTCCGTCGTACGCCTCTATGTTTACGGGTTTGAATCCCTCTGGAAATCCATGGTCCAACACCTCATCGGTGAAACATAGGGGGTGTGCGGCACCCCTGTATTTGGGTGTACCGTGGTGTTCGGATTTTTGTTGTGTTGCATTGCTTGCTGGAGCGCGCTTGCTTGGCCCGTAGATGGGTCTGGTTGCGTTGTCCTTTTGATGCGCGTGCTCATGTGGATCGCTTACTGGCTTTTGCGCAACGTCTTTTGCCGCTCTATGTTGGCCATGAGGTCGTCTATCCGGCCGGATGGCTGTTTTGTTTTTTGATTGCGGGGGCTCTAAGGCCTCATCATCGAATTCTGGTAGCAGCTTTCACTTTGGGTAGCTCTTTGTGTGGTGACTGCCGCCGTACTTTGCTGCGGTGTTGAGTACTTTACTCCATCTAATTCTGAGTATGTATTGTGCAGCCCTGAGCCTTTGCTTCTGCCTTTTCAGACTCCTCGCAGTGGCAACAAGCCTTTGATGGGGATTCTGTTGCTCTGGTGCCTGTCCGGTGTGATGTCATCCGGACTGCTATCTTCGCCGGAGACGGGTTGTTCGGTTTGATTCTCCATGTTGCCGTGGTCGGACAGTGGTTCAATGCCGTGTTCGTCGTCCGCTGGCTCACCCTGCTCTATCGTTGGGTCTATATGATCGTTGTTTCTGCCGAGGCGGGATTTGGAGCAGCGCTTACGCCGCCGCTTTGACTGCTTCTCGAGGGATCGGTCCTTCGCTGCGTCCTTCCGTTCCTCGTCGTCATTTTCTTTGGGTGTGTCCGCCATGTATACATCATATGATGAAGTGGGCGTCCAGTGCCCTGTGGCCAGTGGCTCCTGTTCGTCTCCTGCATCGCCGTCCATACCGTCGATGTCTTCAGAGTCGAAGTTGATCGTGTCGGTCAAATCGTCGACAGTGGCTACTAAGTGGGTGGTGGGTGGGCGGCGAATTTCTTTGTCGTCCGCATCCCGATCTGGCCGGGCGTAGTTTGGCCAGGACTCTCTTGACAAGGAGAGAGACCTTAATGAGTTCAGTACATCACCAAAGGGCGAGTGCTGAAAGATATCTGCGGAGGTGAACTCCATGATCGGCGCCCAGTTGGATTCGATAGGCACGGGCGCAGGCGGTTCGGAGTCCGTGGCCAGGGAAGAATCTGGCAGTTTGGCGTCACGGCTGTCGTGAAGGGTAAGGTCGATACTCGGCTCGATCGCCGCTGAGAATGCGGCCTCCGTGGTGGGGTCTATCCACCCGTCCATGGATGGTGCAATTGGCTCCGAATTGAGGGTCGGAGCAGTTGCCGGTGCGGTCTCCTGAACACTGTCCGACGGTAGAGCTAATTCATGCTCATCGTGACCGTGCGGCGCACCCGGCAGGGGCTCGAATCCGTCGAAGATCAAGTCTCCGCGGATGTCGGCCATGTAGTTTAACCTTCCAAACCCAACCTGGTGGCCAGGGGCGTAACTCTCGATCTGCTCCAGATGGCCAAGCGAGTTGGCCCGTAGTGCGAAGCCGCCGAATACAAAGATCTGTCCGGGGAGAAAAGTCTCACCTTGGACTGCATCGCTATCGATGATCGAAGGAGCCATCAAGCCTAATGATGACATCACAGAGGAACTCTCAATGAAAGCACCAATGTTAGTGTCAAAACCGGCGGATCTTGGGTAGGGGGTCCCGAACTGTGCGTTTAGGCGGATGGTAACAGGGGGCAGGGGACACGATGTTTACCCAGGTTCGGGCCCTCTTGATGGAGGTAATATCCTATGTCCTGCTTGATTGTTCTTGATAATATGAGTAGTATAAGAGTTGATCTACCACGAGATCAGAGAGGCTAAACCCTAGAAGCTAGCCTATGGTATGATTGTCTGTTGTCCTACGGACTAAACCCTCCAGTTTATATAGACACCGGAGGGGGCTAGGGTTACACAAAGTCGGTTACAAGGAAGGGGATCTACATATCCGTATTGCCAAGCTTGCCTTCCACACCAAGGAGAGTCCCATCCGGACATGGGCCGAAGTCTTCAATCTTGTATCTTCATAGTCCAAGAGTCCGGCCAAAGGATATAGTCCGGCTGTCCGGATACCCCCTAATCCAGGACTCCCTCAGGCAGTATGGCAGAGTGAGTGCTTTGGATACAACAAAACTTATCTAGGACAGGCTGTCCAAGGTCAATGAAGGAGTCTCAACCCAGCGTGTAATCTCTTCAACCGCTTCCAAAGACTTGACAATGAAAATGTCCATCAAACCTTCGATCGCTGTCGGAGTAATGGGCCACGGGTAGGCTAACCCGAGCCCCAGAACCTTTCAAGACATCGGGGCAGGCTGCGCCCCTCAAGACCCCAGGACGAAGAGCCGCCTTCAAGAAGCCGACGGCAGGATGGCCAGCTGACCACTCGCGGCCGAGTCCCAGGGACGACTTCAGGGAAAGCCGACTCCCGACTGGCGACTTCCAGAGAAGCCGGCTTTAGGGAGTCGGCCTGCGACTCCAACAAACCCCATGGCCTCATCAAAGGGGACGGGGCAGGGGCGTGGCTACAGTGAATCCCACTCTCGCCCCTTACCGAGGGCAGGCATGGCCACAACGCGCCGTACCCGAGAAGATCACGTGCGGCGTGGCACTGTTGCCCTGCCAGCCCTGACATCAGCACCACAGGACCGAATCCTGCGCCCACGACGGCTTGTCTGTACGGCCTAGAGGCAGCAGGACCCACCAGTCAGTGAGACCCCAGGAGATGGCAGGAGAACCACCAGTCGGATTCATTGAGAGCCGGCCCCGGGGAGTCGGCCGAGCCCTCCCCTGGGGCCCATGCACCATTAATCAAGACGTGATGGGGAGCGGCAATAATGATCGCCCGCCAGGCAGCGGGGCTGTTGCCACGACCTCATGATCAAACCCGCGTCATCAGAAGCACAACTACAGTAATCAACAGCTGGCAAGACCCGCCCGCGGCGGACGCGGCCTGTCGGCTTCGTACCAGACCAGTCGGCGGGCCCCAGCAGTCGGCGGAGAAGACGGAGGCCAGAGGCGCTGATGGCTGGGCCCGCATCCAGCCGGATTACCATTGTACCCCTGGGGGGTAGGCCTATATAAACCCCCCAGGGCACCCATGCAAAGGGTTGAAACCCAGTAGCTCTAGACCATATCAGATAAAAGGGAGAGAGCTAGCCTTGCCCTCTCCTGCCACCAAGAAACAACTCAAGGAGCAACCGTGTAAACACTTTGCCATAGTGATCATGCGGAGACCCCGCAGAGCAGCAGTAGGGGTATTATCTCCCCGGAGAGACCTGAAGCTGGGTAAGATTCGCCGGCGTGCATGTCTTCGCCTCATCCCATTTCCAGGCACCGGTGACGTTCTACTCGCCCCCACCATGATAAGCCATCCTTTGGCATATGTCGCACCAAATCCCCGACATTTGGCGCCCACCGTGGGGCCTGGTGCACCGCCGTCCGGAGACCTGTTCTGGACGGGAACCCTTTTCCTCCATGGCGAGCGCAGCCAGCGAGGCACGCCAGACGGAGTTTGCACCGACGCGCTGCGTGGCGTTGAGATCGCCTGTGCAGCCAGCTCCTTGGCCGAGCTTGTCGACGAGGTTCGCCTCTCCGACGAGTCTGTGTCCAACGCGGAAGCGGGTGGCTCCGAGAGCCTCCTCGCGGGCCTCCTTGATCAAATCCACGTTTCCGGCGAACCTGCCGTAGACTTGGAGTCTGTAGGCTCCACCGACCCAATGCTGGTCGACTCCGACACCGCGTCGCTCGACGCGTTACCCACCAATGTGGTGGTCTACGATGAACCTCTCCCTTGCGTGGAGAGCGACGGAAGCACCGTCACTGAGGTGCTCATCATCAGCCATGACGAGCTTCCCAGCGGAGGAGCGCACGACTCGCTCGGCGCGGCGCTACAAGACCTAACTGTGCCCATTCCGGAAGACGCCGACACAGAGACGTTGGAGGCGCGCCGCCTTCAGCTCGTTGAAGGCGCGAAGAAGCTGGCCAGCATGAGATGCTTGTCAGAAGCCTACCAGCGGGAGATGGATCGCGCCGTTGGCGGCTCACCGGCCCCGGCACGGCCCAGCCACCTTGGCGCGGTCCAGCAGCGCGGCGTAGCCATCGCCAACCTGTTTGGGGCAAGCCGCCCTGTGTACGCTACACCAACGGAGAACATCCGAGCCGCCCACGCAGCGGCGGACGAGCTGGACAATTTCGAGGGCGAAGAACGCCGCCTGATGCTGGAGCGAGTCCAGTGGCTCCTCGACACGGCTGCCGCGGAGAATGAGGCCGACTGCCGCACGGAGGCGCCGCAACGGCCAAACGACGGCCTTCACCGAGATCAAGGCGCGACGTCTCGGACGCCGACTGGCAGTGCCCGAGGAAGAAGAGACAAGGAGCCGTCCGTCAGCTACAGTCGGACTCGCATTACCATAGAGCGCGACCGAGACGGCCGCCAGAGAGCAGTGGAATGACGGGACGACTGTCCACCTCCCCCTCACTGCAAGGAGAGGCGAGTCTCCCTGCCGCCTGTTGACCATCCGACTCTCGGCGACCGCCTTGGCCGCCGAGAGGGAGTTGGAGAGAATGACGCCCGCCACCGGATCGACCGACTACACTGATCCCTAGCGCTGGAAGAAGAAGATGAGCTGGGTCCGCCTTGTTTCGGGCCCCGCATTCGAAACGAGCCCTTTTCCAGAGGGTTCACGCTCCCAAGGGACACGCCCAAGTATACCGGCTCTGTGAAGCCGGAAGACTGGCTGGTCGACTACTCCACAGCTGTCAGCATAGCAAACAGCAACAAGCGTGTTGCCGTAAAATACGTTCCGCTCATGCTTCAGGGCACGGCCCAGACATGGCTGAACAGCCTGAGGCCCCGCAGCATCAACAGCTGGGTTGACTTTACCGAAGCGTTCGTCCACAACTTCACCAGCACGTACAAGCGCCCCCAAGCCTCGACAGCTCTGCTTGTGTGTGCAAGGTCCTGACGAGTCGACTCGCGACTACCTCACGCGTTGGGCTGAGCTGCGGAACTCCCGCGAGGGCGTGCACGAGGTGTAGGCCATCGAGTACTTCACGGCCAGGTGCAGAGAAGGCACCCTCCTCAAGCACAAGCTCCTCTGCGATGAGCCAGAAACCCTCGACGAGTTGCTGATCATAGCGGACAAGTACGCCACGGCCGACTCCTCCATGAATGCAGAGATTCAAGTCAGCACAACCGGCAAAGTGCCCCCTCAAGCTCCATGGACTCCGGCGGGATACGCCAACCGGCGGCAACCGCAGGGCGACCACAAACGCAAGGCCCCGCAGCCGGCTTCCAGCAGCCGGCAGGTCACGACTGTTGAAGCCCAGCAGCCGGATGGGCAGCCTCCGCTCAAGCGACAGAAAGGCGGCAAGACAAACTGGTTACCGGCCTTCTCCTACGAGCAGACCCTGGATGGACCTTGCAAGTTCCATAGCGGCGCGAAGCCGTCGAATCATACCACCCGGAAGTGCCACTGGCTCACCAGGATCGCCAAGGGAGACGGCCTCCTGCCTCCCCCGCCTGCCGGGCAGCCGCCTCCACCTCCGCCCCAGCAGCCGGCTGCCAGGCCAGTCGGCGCAGTGCAAGACGAATACCCTAAAGAACACGGAGCCTACATGGTGTTTACCAGTATGGCTGATGATCGACGCAGCAGGCGGTTGCAGCGACATGAGGTGAATGCAGTAGCCTCAGAGACGCCGGAATTCATGCACTGGTCCGAGAAGGCTATCAGCTGGAGCCGGGCTGACCACCCAGAGCTGATGCCGAGTCCGGGCTCCTATGCCTTGGTCTTGGACGCCACCTTTGCTACGGATAGACGAGCTGCACGTTTTTCGCGAGTTCTGATAGACGGAGGGAGCAGCATAATTATCCTGTACAAGGATACCATGGAGAAGTTAGGAATCAAGCAAAGACAGCTTCAGAACAGCCGGACAGTGTTCCACGGCATTGTTCTTGGGCTTTCCTGCTCACCGATCGGCAATATCCTGATGGACGTCCTCTTTGGAGACAAAGATCACTTCCGCCGAGAATCTATTTGGTTTGAGGTGGTGGACCTCGAGAGCCCATACCATGCGCTGCTCGGCCGACCCGCCTTGGCCAAGTTCATGGCGGTCCCCCACTATGCCTACCTCAAGATGAAGATGCCCGGTTCCAGGGGAATTCTGACTGTAGCCGGTGACTACCAGAAGTCGTCTGCCTGTGCGGCCGAGAGCAGTCGGCTAGCCGAGTCCCTAGTGATCGCGGCCGAGAAGCGGCTCCTGGAGCGAGTTGTGGCGATGGCCGGCAAGCAGGCAGAGGTATCGCCCAACCCAAGGGAGTCAGAGGCTGAGGGTCCGTTCAAGCCGGCCAAGGAGACAAAGAAGATACCCTTGGATCCGGAGGACCCAGAGAGGTACGCTGTCGTAGGTGCGAACCTCGACAGCAAATAGGAAGGTGAGCTCGTCGATTTCCTCCGTGAGAATCGGGACATCTTCGCATGGTCCCCCAAAGACATGCCAGGTGTACCGACGGAATTCGCCGAGCACAAGTTACATGTCCGATCTGATGCAAAGCCAGTCAGGCAGCCCCTGCGCCGCTTATCAAAAGAGAAGAGAAGAGTCGTTGGAGAAGAGATAGCCCGACTCCTAGCAGCCGGCTTCATTATGGAAGTGTTCTTTCCGGAGTGGCTGGCAAATCCGGTCCTGGTACTGAAGAAGAACAAGCAGTGGCGAATGTGTATTGACTACACGAGCCTCAACAAGGCCTGCCCCAAGGACCCGTTTGCTCTACCAAGAATCGATCAGGTGATAGACTCCACAGCCGGATGCGAGCTGTTGGGTTTCTTGGATGCATACTCAGGATATCACCAGATCAAGCTGAACCCGGCTGACAGACTGAAGACCGCCTTCATCACGCCATTTGGAGCATTCTGCTACCTCACCATGACGTTCGGCTTAAGGAATGCCGGCGCCACCTTTCAGAGTTGCATGCAGAAGTGTCTCCTCAAGCAGCTCAGCAGGAACGCCCACGTCTACGTGGATGACGTAGTGGTGAAGACGGAAAAGCATGGAACACTGCTGGAAGACCTCAAGGAGACCTTTGAGAACCTACGCCGATTCCAGATCAAGCTCAATCCCGAAAAGTGTGTCTTCGGGGTACTAGCCGGCCAGCTCCTTGGTTTCCTGGTCTCTGAGCACGGCATAGAATGCAACCCCGTAAAGATCAAGGCCATCGAGAGAATGGAGATACCCAGCCGACTGCTGGATGTGCAAAAGTTCACCGGTTGCTTGGCGTCCGTCAGCCGATTCATCAGTCGGCTGGGCGATAAAGCTCTCCCTTATACCAACTCATGAAGAAAACCACTTTTTCGAGTGGAACCATAAGGCAGACGAAGCTTTTCTCCAATTGAAGAAGATGTTGACTACTCCACCCGTCCTGGCGGCTCCGGCTCCCAAGGAACCTATGCTCCTGTACATCGCCGCCACCAGCCGGGTAGTCAGCACGGTCATCGTGGTGGAACGCAAGGAGGAAGGCAAAGCACTACCCGTCCAGAGACCGATATATTACTTGAGCGAAGTACTGTCGACCTCCAAGCAGAACTACCCCCACTACCAGAAGATGTGCTATGGCATACACTTTACTGCCAATAAATTGAAGCCTTGCTTTCAAGAGCATCCAATCATGGTGGTCTGCACGGCCCCGCTCGCCGAGATCATTGGCAGCCGAGATGCTTCTGGCCGAGTGGCCAAATGGGCCATAGAGCTGGCTCCCTACACCATCTACTACCAGCCCCGCACCGCCATCAAGTCACAAGCACTGGCCGACTTCCTTGTCGACTGGGCCGAGACCCAGTACCTACCTCCAGCGCCCGACTCCACCCATTGGCGGATGCATTTTGACGGCTCCAAGATGCGCACCGGCTTGGGAGCCGGCGTCGTCCTCACCTCTCCTAAAGGCGACAAGCTCAAATACGCACTGCAAATCCATTTTGCCGCCTCCAACAACGTCGCCGAGTATGAGGCGCTCATTCACGTGCTCCGGCTTGCCAAAGAACTTGGCATCCGCCGGATCTTGTGTTATGGCGACTCGGACTTAGTGGTCCAACAGTCATCTGGCGACTGGGACGCGAAAGATGCAAACATGGCTAGTTACCGTTTCCTCGTGCAACAACTCAGTGGGTATTTCGAGGGGTGTGAATTCCTCCATGTGCCAAGAAACGACAACGACCAAGCAGACGCCTTGGCACGAATCGGCTCTACTCGCCAAGCAATACCATCCGGCGTCGCCCTTCAATGCCTCCTCAAACCGTCCGTAAAGCCCTCACCAGAATCAGACTCCATCTTCGTACCGGCTCCTCCCGAAGACGTCGGATCCGACTCCAAAGCCCCGACAGGCGGCACGAGGATTTCGGCAGATGGCTCCAGAGCCGCCACAGTCGAGGCCGGCCCAGGGACTGCGGAACCCGGCCCGGGGACTATGTTGGCGGACTCAAAGACTCTAGAATTCGACCCAAGGGCCGCCCCAGTCGGCCTGGGGACTTCATTAACCCAGCAAGCAGTTGTTGACTCCAACCCGCCGCCTCCCAGCCCAGCCGCCCTCGTCCAAGTCGCAGTTCTAGCAGTCGAAGAAATAGCAGCACCCTCATGGGCCCAGCCCATCCTCAAATTCCTGGTGAGCAAAGAGCTTCCAACTGATGAGACCTCAGCTCGGCAAGTACAACGCCGGGCAGCAGCCTATACCATAGTCAACAAAGGGCTGGTCAGACACATCGTCATTGGTGTCTACCAGCGCTGCGTAGAGCCAGAGCAAGGCCAAGCAATTCTCAAAGACATCCATCAAGGCCAGTGCGGCCACCATGCGGCTTCAAGAGCACTCGTCGCCAAAGCCTTTCGACACGGTTTCTTCTGGCCGACTGCCTTAGAAGAGGCCAAGGAACTGGTCCAAAAATGCAAAGGGTGCCAGAAGTTCAGCTCCAAGCCGCACCAGCCGGCTTCTGCGCTCAAGACCATCCCCATTGCCTGGCCTTTCACAGTTTGGGGTCTAGACATGGTAGGACCATTCAATACAGCACGAGGTGGTTTAACTCACCTACTTGTCGCAGTGGACAAGTTCACCAAGTGGATAGAAGCGAAGCCAATCAAGAAACTGAACGGTCCAACTGCCGTAACTTTCATCTCCGATATCACAATTCGGTACGGCATACCACACAGCATCATCACCGACAACGGCACAAATTTCGCCAAAGGCGCCTTGGCCCGTTTCTGCGCAACACAGGGCATACGACTAGACCTAGCGTTCGTCGCCCATCCACAGTCAAACGGCCAAGTGGAGCGAGCAAACGGTCTCATCCTGTCCGGTATCAAGCCTCTGGAGCGCTCAGCTGGCTGCTGGCTCGACGAGCTGCCAGCCATCCTCTGGAGTCTGCGCACGACTCCAAACAAGTCAACCGGCTTCACGCCCTTCTTCCGTGTCTACAGTGCCGAAGCCGTCACCCCAACGGACATAGAGTTCGACTCCCCACGAGTCACCATGTACACCGAGGAGGAAGCAGAAGAAGCATGACAAGACGGCGTCGATCTGCTGGAAGAGGGCCGGCTGTTAGCACTCAGCCGGTCCAGCATCTACCAGTAGAGCCTGCGCCGATACCACAACAGGAAGTTCAGGCCAAGATCTTTCCAAGAAGGTGACCTTGTGCTCCGGCTGATCCAGCGAACAGCCGGCCAGCACAAGCTGTCGGCGCCTTGGGAAGGCCCTTTCATCATTAGCAAAGTACTGGGCAACGACTCCTACTACCTGATTGACGCTCTGAAGCCCCGAGCACGCAAGAGGGACGACTCTGGCAAGGAGACTAAGCGGCCATGGAACGCAAATCTCCTCCGAAGATTTTACAGTTGATGCAATATGTACCACGCTACCTTTTGTATTAAAGTACCAAGACTTCGGGCCCCCCGAGACGAGCTCGGGGACTGCCCTCTTTTGTCTGTATAATAAAAATTATGCCTACAAGTATGTTACTCTTTCTTATGCCATTTGGCACCGGGCTCGACAAGTCAGCCCGGGGACTTGCCGCCTTGCACTATGAAATGCTTGCTGCAGTCGGACAAGTAGTGTGTAAATGCCTAAACCGTCTCCTGTCAGAAGCCACAGCTTGCAGAGCGACTGTACGGTGGGCAGAAGTAAGGTAGAATGGGCATTCACATGAAAAATGGCTAAGGACTCAAAGCATAAAACATAGCTCAAGACGGCTTCCAGCCTTTTTGCAAACCGACCCTCGAGAGGTCGGATTGCCGCCTTCTATCCAACTTGCTCAAAAATTCTTAAAAACAGCTAAGTATTTGCCTTCCCAAAGTAGCCAAGCATTTTGACCCAGCGGCAGTCCGTAGAGTGGTTGTCCGATTGGCAAGGTAGGCAACTAAGAGAAAGCGGCAAAGGAAAAAAAGCCAAAACAACAATGAGCAAGAAAAGATAGAATTCGGATAAATATATTTACATAACATAGGTCCTTGGCCGAATCTTCGAGCAGAAGTTCAAAATACACCCCGCGGGTGGAATTGTACGAATTAACAAGCTCTTCAAAGACTACCGAAGCAGATAAAACAAAGCTAAAGCGGCAGATTTTAGGAAGCAGCAGACGGATTCAGACAGTCGGAGGAGGCGGCAGTGTCAGGCGTCGGGGCAGCCGGCTGGCTAGTCTCGGCTTGGTCGCCTCCGGCGGCAGTCGGGTCGGTCGCACGCGGCTCGTTGCTGGAGGTGCGGTCGAGCTGAGGCTGGCCACCGGCTCCGTCTTCTGGTGCCTCCATCTCGCCTCCGTCCTCCGCCTCGCCTTCCTCCTCAACGCTAGAGCCAATCACCTCCACCGAGTCCTCGCCGTAGTCTGGGTTCATCCCAAACCACTCCGGCGGTACCTCCTCGCCGTCTTCAGACTGCTCGGGGACGAAGATGCTGGTGTCGGTGTACTCAGCGATCGCCGCAGCATGCTTGACGAGGGCGTCTTCCGCAGCCGCCAGCTCCAGCTGGGCCTTAGACCGAAGCATGGCCAGCCGGTCTAGATCCATCCCCGGATACCATGCCTTGACGAACTCCAAGGCCCGACGCGCTCCAGCTCGGGCCGAAGAGCCCTTCCAGGCCTCAAGACGACTAGCCGCGACCTCTAGCTAGTCGGCCGTCAGGCTGGGGGTGCGCGGAGCCTGCATGTCCGGCCACAGGGCAGCAATTGCCTGGGCACCAACACGCTGAAGCCGGCGCAACATCCGGTGCGCTGGCCGAAGGCGAGCCTCGATGCTCAGGATGTGATCGTCAAGAGTTCGGGGGGCGTCGGCGGCAATCTCTGCGCTCTCTGCCCTCCGACCTTCACGGCCAGCCTCGATGGCTTGAACGGCAGCCTGCGAGTGCCCAAGAAAGAAGTCTGCCAAGATGGAAGAAACGAAGAAGCAAGTCAAAAGCCAAGGATCGGCACGATTTATAATCGGCAGCTCAAAGATAAATAAGGAGACTCACCATCAACGATGTCTTCAATTTCGTGGAAGTCGGAAGCCAACAACGCCTCCTTGTCAGTCCAGGAGGAGCGCTCGCTCGCGAACTCAGCCAGGAGGGCGGTTTCCGTTTCCTCCGCCTCCTTCTACGTCTTCGCAAGCAGCTCCTGTGGCAAGCTTGCCGCACTCCTCCTCCTTGGCGCGCAAAGAGGAGTTGGCTTCGCTCAGCTGCTGTTGAAGAGGAGCATTGGCTCCTGAAGGAAAGGAAGAAAGATAACGGTCATCAATAAAAAAGGTCGCCGGGGAGATCCGGCCCGACTGCTCAGCAGTCGGCCCGAATCTCGGGGACTACAGCCCACGGGTGCACCAGCGCGCCCTTGCCAAGAAGGAAAAGGACTTACTCCGGCTCTCCGCCAAGTCGGCGGTCCGCTTGCCCAGCTCTTCAACGTTACGGTTGAAGACAGTGACGCGGAGGTTGTGGTAATCCTGCGACAAGCATTTCAGACAAAGGTTAGTACCCAGAGTTCATCAATTGGAGTTCCGGGCCGCCTGCTCAGCAGCCGGCACGAAATTCGGGGACTACACCCAGTGGGTGCGCTGGCGCGCCCCCACAGAGAGGAACAAGAAAACAGAGACCAAAGGAAAAAACGTACCCGGACGGCTGCCCGCGACGCCAGGTACGCCTTCATGCAATTCTTAAGAGCGTCGCCCTCAGCCCGAAGCTTCGCCTGGACGTCCAGAAGCGCCTGGTTCGGTGGCCCTGTGCCGCCTCCTCGTACCCACCCAATGGGCGCGGCGCTCGTCGCTTCGGCATTTGGGATCGCCGAGCTGGCGGTGCCGACTTCCAGGGGGCGGGGTGCCGAAGTTGCCTTCTCCAGACGGCGGCGCGTTGGCGAGCTGACTTGGAGGAGTAGCCTCGCCATGGCCTCGGCTTCGGTCGGCGGCACCGGAGGGTCCGCTGGCCGCTTGCCTTGCGCGCCTACAGACGGCGGCGAAGGCGGCGATGGAACGTTCGCGTCCGGCGTAGAGGGGTCGCCGCCTTCACTCTCCTCGACGGGGTTCTCCCCGCCGGTTTCTCCAGTCTGCCGCATGAACTCCGGAGGCGGCAACTCAAAGTTCAACGGGGTGACAAACACCGCCGATTGGTGGCGTGCGGCTTCCTCAGCCTGCCGCTTCGTCACGGCGGTGGCTTCGGCCTCCCCCAGTTTTTTCTTGGCGGAGGCCTCTGCCCTGCCGGCCTCCGCCTTCTCCAGGCGAATGGCCTCCTCTTCGTTGTGCTTCTCCCGCGCATTCCGCTCTGTCGCCTCCCGGAGGTCGGCAGCGGGGTCAATCCGCCGGGTGGTGGCGGACGTCTCCACTGACCCCATGACGGAGGCGGCGGTGACCCTGTCAAGAGTGAGGGGAGCCCTGAAGCAAGGGGAGCAAGTAAAGACTCAGACAGAGCCACAGAGAAAGAACAAAACATTAAGACAGAATACTCACGCGGAAACCAATGACGGCTTCTTCACTTCCTTACGGAAGCGGACGGCCTTCGCGGCCGCCTCGTCCCGCCAGGTCGCCGCAGCCGAACCCTTGGGTTTCTTCGGCCGACTGTCGAACAAAGTTGGCACGGCCCTGCGCTTCTTCCCGCCGCCTGGAGCACCCGGCGCGGCAGAAGAGCCCGCACCAGGCTGGCTGGCTCCTGGCCGATGGCAGGGGGCGACTTCCCCCTCGGCGTCGTCGTCAGGCTAGTCGGCGAAAGTAGCCGAAGGCCTGAAGTCGCCTGATGTTCCTCCTCCTCCCTCAGCGTCGTCCTCCAGAGCCGCCGCCCCCAGATCGGTGTCGTCGACGTCGCTCTCCGCCCGATCAGCGAGGATCTCGCGGGCCGGCCCCGAGGTGCCGGCTGGCGGGTGGAGGAGGGGATTCTGACCAAAGCCGACTGGTCAAAACAAACTCGGCAAGAAAGAAGACAATCCAAAGAAAGAGAGGAGAGGTAACTCACCACGAGCGGGGGGTTCGCGCGAGAGTACGGCTCCTTGCCGAACCGCCAGTCCTCCAGGAGCTTGCTGTCCGAGAGGTAGTTCACCATGAAGGCCACCTCCTCGTGAGGCATGTCCTTGGTGCACATCCGACTCGGATCGCGGTGCCCGCTCATCTGGCATATCATGTGGGGGCGGCCTTGGAGCGGGAGGACTCGGCGCACCACGAAGGCGGCCAGTAGGTCTGGACCAGTCAGGCCTTCCGACTGCGTCAGCACTCGGAGCCGCGTGATGGCGCCGGCTCCTGCAGGCGTCAGCGACCTGGCCCGGTATAACCAGTTGGGCAGTCTCCAAGCAGGCGGGCCGGCTTCGAAAGCCGGCAGGTTGACCCAATCGCCCCTCGCGGAGACACTCCCGACGTAGAAGTAGGATCTCTGCCACATCCTCACCGACTTTATCAGCGAGATGGAGGGGAAGGTATTGTCGGCCCCCGACCTTCGCACGGCGATGAAGGCGCCGCACTGAGCCGACATCCCCGCGGCCTGGGTGCCGAGCTTGGAGAAGAAGAACTCCCCCCCAGAGCTCGAGGGTGGGGAGGACTCCGAGGAAGTCTTCACACAAGGCCACGAAGGCGGACAGCAACACTACTGTGTTGGGGGTGAGGTGGTGCGGCTAGAGGCCGTAGAACTCCAGGAAAGATCGGAAGAAACTGCTCGCCGGCAGCCCCAACCCGCACAAGCAGTGCGAGCGGAAGATGACCTGCTCGCCCTCCTGTGGCGCGGGGGAAATCTCCCCCTCCGGTGCAATACGCACCCGCACATGATCCTCGTCGGGGAGCCGACGAGTCCGGCGGAGGAACTTGATGTGGTCATCGTGAACTTCGGAGCCGTCCCAGGTCCCGGAGCGCACCGGGGGAGGCGCGGCGGCGGAGGAAGAACTCATCGCGAGCTGATCGCCGCAGCGTTCGTCAGAGCTTGGGCGCGCGGCGGAGCGAAGAAGAAGGAGAAGGAGGAGAGCGAGGAGCAGTGAGAAGGCAGAGAGCAAGGAGTGGTGGGAAGGAGGGGCGCGCGTGTCCCCCTCTTCCCCCTACTTATAGCCTCGTGGGCTGCGAAGCCGAAGGGGCGGTCGTGGGGATTTACTGCGCCCACGGCCCCACAACCTCCACGCTCCATGATAAAGTTACTGCGCGCAGTAACTCCACGGGAATCCCAACCGTCCGCCGAGGCCGCAGCGGATCTGCGCGGGCGCCGAGGTGTGGTAGTGGCGGGCCCCGCCTATGGGCCTGTCCCGTCGCGCACGTAGGCTGGCAGGACGGCCCAGCCACGTGTCATCACATGACAGGCCTAGAACGGGCGGCGGCCTGGAGGCTTAGCTAGCACGCTACTTGGATCCCGCCGCGACGTTCAAAATATTGAGTGAGTCCAAATTGAGCGAGTCCGACTCTTTCTAGTCGGCCCAGCAGAAGTCAGTCAAAGACCATGTGTCAAGCACCCGGAAAGAGAAACTGCTGAGGCTTCTCGGCCGATCGACCGCGGCGCCTCACCAGCTTTGGGGACTATGTCGGCATTCTGGGAACAGGGGTCCCCATACTTGCCTGCCTGCGGCCTGTGGCGTGGCTCAAAGGGGGGCCCAGCACGGCCCATCTTCACCAACACAAACCCAAGACCCTCGCGAGGGGCCAAGCCTCGTGAAGCGGCTGACGCGAAGCTTCCTCAGGCACGGCCTCATCAGTCTGGCTCACGAGGAAGCAAAGAGATCAAGGCGGGGTACCTCACGAGGAGCTCGTGACGCAAGCCATGACGACTCAGGGCGACAAGCGGTTGCCAGCCCGCGCAGCATCCTCCTTCCTCTTTGGTGCAAAGGGAGCAAGCGCAACCGCGGAGTACCGAGGCATCAGGCAAAGGTTGCCATTTCGGTGCAACGAGACCAAGACCAGGAGGACTACGAGATGGAGGTCACCGTGGAGCCCAAGACGGCGTCATCACCAGAGCTTTGCGCAGGCGAAGACCGCTTTTGTCGGGATCGCTGATACTTGTTGTCCCCCTTCAAATTAGCCCGCCATTGTTGGCTCCCTTCCCGCTCGATATTTGGGAAGAGGGCCAAGGCCTCTATAAATAGGACCAGCCACCCACATAGCTGGGAGAGGACGAAAAAGAGAGGGAGGAAGAGGCTCGTTAGAACAGGAGGTCAGAGAGAGAGAGAGAGAGAAAGGTGGTTGAACTCCTCCCAGCAGTTCATCGCCTCAACCAAGAACAGACCCTCGCGAGGCTGTTCTTCCTTGTATTGTTCATCATCACCAGCCCAAGAGGCAATCCACACACCACACACTGGAGTAGGGTATTACACCACAACGGTGGCCCGAACCAGTATAAACCCTGTGTCTCTTGTGTTGTTCTTTCCTTAGTTTAGATCTTAGCATGGCGGAGGGGTGCAGGTAGGTAGGAGGCGAAATCTCCGCGCGCACCCCAGTGTTCGAACCTCAAGGGTCTGCCGGAACCCGAAATCCGACATTTGGCGCGCCAAGTAGGGGTGCGCCGGAATTCATCTTCCACTGCCCCGTTCTCCTCCGACCATCACGCCCATGTCTGACGCTCGTCGGGCCCGCGCCGAGCGCCGGGCCGCACTCGCTTCCCGCGTCGCCCAGACGGCCCCTGTCGGCGGGCATCCACGCCGTTCCCCGTCACCTGCCGTCAACGCCGCCACCGGCCCGGCGGGGGACGAGCGGCAAGCATCGTCCCAGCATCCGTCCGTGCGGTAAGACGGCCGCACCGCAACCCCCTTGCTCGCCCCAGCTGGATCTTCATCCCGGGCGCTCCGCGCGCCCATGGAGGCTCGGGCTGCACTCATCGCGGCAAACGAGCTCCTACGCTACCGTCCCGTCGACGACGTCTACAAAGAATGGCTCGACCGCGTCGCCGAGCTCGTCCGCGCTGCAGGGGGCTCTTCCGCGCCGTCCGTTCCGCTGCACCGCACCCCGCCCCGCGCGAGCGAAGAGGCTCTGGCGGCGCCCCGGCCGCCTCCTCCTCAAGAAGACGCCATGGCTCCAAGGCGCATGGCCCCTGGGCAGAACCCGCTCCGTCAGGTGCCAGCGCAGCAAGAACAAAGCTGCCAAGAAGTCCCTCGCCCGCCAGAAGCTGCCCGGGCGCTCCTTGCTCCTGCACGTCGCGACCCTCCCCCTGCTCCAGCGCGTGGGGACATGCAAGACCAGGCTCCCTGTCACCTAAGGCCTCCTGTGGCCGCAGTAGGCTGCCGCGCCTACACCACCGAACTACACAGCGTCGCGTGGCCCGGCAAGTTCAAACCAGACCTGCCTCCTCGCTACGACGGCACGGCCGACCCTGCGGAATTCCTCCAGCTCTACGAGCTGGGCATCGAAGCTGCCAACGAAGACGAGAAGGTCATGGCGAACTGGTTTCGCATGGCGCTCAAGGACGGGGCCCGCACCTGGCTCTTGAACCTGGCTCCAGGCACAATCTCCTCCTAGGAAGAGATGCGCACCCGCTTCATCGCCAACTTCCAAGGTACTTGTGACCGGCCCCTCGCCGTGAGCGACATGCGCCGCATCAAGCAACAACCCAGGGAGACCCTGCAGAAGTACATCCAGCGCTTCAACAACGCACGCCTCAAGATCCCAAGGTGACTGAGGAGGCCATCATCTCAGCTTTCTTCGACGGAGTGCGCGACGTCAAGATGAAGGAGGCGCTGACGATGCATGAAGACCTGTGCACTTCCTTGGAGCTGTTTAACTTGGCAAACAAGTGCGCCAGGGCTGAGGAGGGGCATCTCTCCCTCCTCGAGCTGCCAGCCGCAGACCCAGAAGAGAAGAAGCTCAAGGCCAAGGATGTGAAGCGCAAGGGGCTGCAGTGCTCGCGGCAGAGCCAGACACCAAGCGGGGCAGAGATCAGCCCGAACCTCCCAAGGGCAGCCGGTACTGCGTGTACCACGACCTCCACACCCACAACACCAACGAATGCCAAGAACTCCGAGCCGTGCATGAAGGAAGGATCGGTCGTTGCCCCGACCACGGTGACCGGGGCTACGGCCGAGGAGGAGGACGATACGCAGGACGTTGGGAAGACCGTGGGCCGCGCCAAGGGTGGTGTGATCAACCTCGCGAGGATCGCTGGCAAGACCCCTCTCGCGAGAAAGGATGGAGAGATCAGCCTCGTGAGGGAGACTGGAGGGATCAGCCTCACGAGGATCGCCTGCTAGGCAACGCAGGCCTCCCACCGCAGCCGCCGCAGCCAAGGAGAAACGAGGACCGCCATCAGGACGAGGAGGCTGGGGGCTTTCAGGAGCCTCGTGCGATCGCCTGCATCTTGGGCGGAGCACAAGCCCCAGCCTCTCAGTGCATCTTCAAGCAGTTCGTCCGCGAAGTTAACGCAGTACTCCCCAGACTCGAAGCCACACGCCCTCTTAGGTGGTCGGCGTGCGCCATCATGTTCAGCTCAGCAGATCAGCTCAAGTGTGCGGCAACCGCCGGAGTCCTCCCGATGCTTTGTTCCCCAATCATTAGCAACATGGTGGTTACCAAGACCCTCATTGATGGCGGGGCAGGGCTCAACCTCCTGTCCATGGAGACGTTCAACAACCTCCAAGTGCCCTACAGCCAGCTTCGCCGACCAAGCCCTTCTCCGTTATCACTGACGGCTCCACGGTCCCAATTGGGCAGGTCCGCCTCCCTGTCACCTTCGGGGCACGCGACAACTACCGCACCGAGCTCATCAACTTCGACGTCGCTCACATTCGCCTGCCGTACAATGCCATCCTTGGGTACCCAGCGCTGGCCAAGTTCATGGCCGGAACTCACCACGGCTACAACGTCCTCAAGATGCCAGGAAGCGACGGAGTCATCACGGTGCCCTGTGAAGAGAAGGACGCGGTGTGTTCCCTGGAATGAGCCTTTCAGGCCGCATCACTGGAAGACCCGGATCTCGGAAGCAGGAGGCTTCCCGAGACCACCCCCAAGAAGAAGAAGACATCGTCCGGCTCGACCACTCAGGAGGCAGGCCCCTCTGGGCCCACGCCTACCCAGAGGGAGCCTCCCTCCATCGCATAGGAAAGCACGCCCGGCGCCCCCCTCAGGCAGGGCTCGGGGGCTCTCCCCTGGAGGGCCATCGACCTAGCTAGGGTCACGACGGAGGCGCTTGGGCACCACATGGAGGCGTGTTTTGAAGCACGTTTCCCTCAAGAAGGAGGAAGGCAAGGAGATCTAGACCCATAGGAGTTCATCAGCAAGGCCATTCAGGAGCTACAGGAGTCAAGAGTCATGAGAGGCGCCCGCGACCTACTAGCAGTGGCCCCCCATCCAGGCGAGGATGGTGGGCTGCGTGTCTGCATTGACATACCAGGGCTCAACCGAGTCGTCTCTCTGGAGCGCCTCTGGCCCTCGCGAGTGGGACGCTGCAGAGGTCCACCCCACAACTACTTTCGCATGCCTTACGGCTTGCCAAACGCGGCTGACGCGCACCAGCGCCTAATGAGGGGCATCACGGAGGTACGAGAGGCCAGGCGTTCCGCAGCCCTGGCAGAGATGGAGATGGCCCGCGAGGAGTCGCCAGCGCCTACGGAGCCTCCCGAGGCCCCTGGGCCTGGGGGCTCGTGAGGATCGGCTCCCGCAGCCCCTCGAGCCTGCTACACCAACACCCCTTCGTCCTCAACATCATCAGGTGATATCTTTCGAGTTTTACTTCCAGCTGGGAGCGCCCCCAGGGCTGCATTATTCCCAGGCCGCGTGGGTCCGTCCCTGCGGCGTGTATCCCTTTATTTCACGTTGTTAGCTTACCTTATTGGGGGCGCCCCTTAGGCTGCATCACCCCCAAGTCGCTCGGGCCTGACCCAGTGATCTCCACATTCCCAGCATCTATTCGAAGGAATCCACTCCTTCGCGGCTAACGTGTTTTACCTAGTTGCCTACTCAGCTGACGCCAACTAACAGAACTGCTCCTGAACGGCACAACGCTTGCGCATGGGTCCATCCCTGCAACGCTGACAAACCTGGATGGCTGAGCTCTGGCCGCGGCAGCCCCGCACAGCGTCACCTCGTCAAGCCTTCAGTGCCTCACTACCCCTCGGAAGCAACCAACGGCTGACCGTCAATTGTATAGCAACCCCTTGCTTTTTTCTATGATGGACCTGCAGGACCTCCTGAAGGAGCTGTGTCAGGCGAGGCTCTTGCTGTGCCTCCTTCGCCCTCGTCCGTGCGAACCGCTTGCACGTTAAAGGGGGGGTGCCTGAGCATCGCGACTCAGGGCTCCTACTGGCTCTCCAGCCCTCACCCTCTGGCCTTGACCACAACATCGCGACATGGCATACCAGCGACGGCTGAGATTCGCTCGAGGGCCGGGACCCGAGGACGTAGAGCAGAAAGGGGGGCTAAGGCGAGAGGGAGGAGACACACGAGGACCTCGCCAAGCAACCCCACTCCTGCCGACGCACGAACCCGGTCGCACACCAGAGAGCGGCCCCTGATCCTCGAGATAAGTTGTCGCCCGGAAGCGCCAGCTACCGTGGCACCATCCCCGCACCTAATGCTATCCCTTGTTAGCGACGCCGCTCCCCTTTCTCACCAAACGACGGCTGCTTGGGCGCCAAAGGGGACCTCCTGAGCATCGTGACTCAGGGGCTCTTACCGGACTCCGGGTCGCTCACCTCCTGGCTTTGACCACGGCATCGCGACCTGGCATACCAGCGACGGCTGAAGCCGCCTTGGGGCTGGGACCTGTCGGCGCAGAGCACCAAGCCCTCATGAGGTTCGAAAGGGAGGACTGAGCTAAGATGGAATGAGCAACTCGCGCAATTCTACGACAAGTGTTATATATACAAGACAGGATCACAGGCACCTTACAAGCCCCTACGGGACACGTTTTTGATTCCTCGCAGGGAACGGATCCTAAAGGGACACAAACTACGCACGTCCCTGCAAAAGACGCCATCATCAATAGTGGGCCGTCAAGCATCGACGCCAACCCCATCCAGATCAGAGTTGGCGGCGGTCTGACGAGCCCGCCCTGCTCCAGGAGCGGCGCCGGCTCTGGGGCTCGTAGCTGTCGTCGCTCGTCTCCGGAGTCGCGAAGAGCTTGCCGGAGTCGCTGGAACCTCCGACGCCTCCACCACCTGAGGAGCCTCCAAGGGAGTGGGTGGCGTGCCCAGTCCTCATCACAGCAGGGCCTTGGCCACCTTCCCCGGGGCAGCACTCCAGCCGGTGCCCGCTCGCATCGAAGACCTTCAAGAGCATCACCGAAGCACCGTCGTAGTCCAAGTAGATCGCGGAGACTCCCCTTGTCCTGCAAACCCGGGCGACCTCCCTCCAGCCGCGGGTCATGTAGACCTCGCCCGGGGCGACGACCGCGACCTCTGCCTCAGTCGCGAGGGTGCTGCAGCCGGCGTGCTGCAGCCAGAGCTCCAGGGGCTCCCCCTGTGGGATGATGGAGGCGAAGAAGGGAGGCAAGCGAATCCAAGACTAAAGAGGAATGGCAACGTGGAGCACGAACTCTTGGGAGGAGCCCTTGGTGTGGACCCCAGGGGGACGACCCAACCTTCGTGACCCGTCGACGCCGACGACGGCGCCGCCCATGGCGGTCAACATCAGCTCCTTCGGGGCCCTCGACGTGGGCGTGCAATGGAAGCGGGAACCCCGGCGGCGCCCGCTTGCCCCAAGGCCTCGGCACCACCTGAAGGGCCCCTTCGTCTGGGCCATGGGGGATGAGCCATTTCTTCGGCGGGAGGGGGTCTGGCCCCTCTCGGGGAGCCTTTCCCTTCTCTGCCGCCGAGAACCGGCGGATCGGAGCCATCGCGGCAAGACAGAGCAAGGATCGGGAAGAAGGAGAAACGAGGAGGAGTGGACTGGAAGGGCGCGTGCCGTCCCGTACTTATGGCCGACGAAGGCCAACCGCCGGCCTCCACGATCGCAGGTAATCATGACCCGTTTTTGCATGAAGGGACTTGTTCCATCCGTGCAGTTGCCGAGGCGTCATGGGGAAGTGGAGACGCCCACGTCTAGTCAACCGCCACGCGGCGCCCAAGGCCGTAGGCTGTTAGGGCCCGCGGTGCTTCCCTCTTGCCCTTCCGCCTCCCTGCACGGCCAAGTCCGGGCGCGCCTTGGGCCCGGGGTCAACTGTCGGCATTCTGGGAACGGGGGTCCCCAGACTTGCCTGCCTGCAGCCTGCGGCGTGGCTCAAAGGGGGCCCAGCATGGCCCATCTTCACCAACACAAACCCAAGACCCTCGCGAGGGGCCAAGCCTCGCGAGGCGGACGACGCGAAGCTTCCTCAGGCACGGCCTCGTCAGGCTGGGTAACGAGGAAGCGGAGAGATCAAGGCGGGGTACCTCACGAGGAGCCCGTGATGCAAGCCATGATGACTCAGGGCGACAGGCGGGTGCCAGCCCGCGCAGCGTCCTCCTTTCCTCTTTGGTGCAAAGGGAGCAAGCGTAGCCGCGGAGTACCGAGGCATCAGGCAAAGGTTGCCATTTCGGTGCAATGAGACGTACACTAGGAGGACTACGAGATGGAGGTCACCGTGGAGCCCAAGACGGCATCATCACCAGAGCTTTGCGCAGGCGAAGACCGCTTTTGTCAGGATAGCTGATACTTGTTGTCCCCCTTCAAATTAGCCCGCCATTGTTGGCTCCCTTCCCGCTCAATATTTGGGAAGAGGACCAGGGCCTCTATAAATAGGACCAGCCACCCACATAGCTGGGAGGAAGAAAAAGAGAGGGGGAAGAAGCTCGTTAGAAGAGGAGGTCAGAGAGAGAGAGAGAGAGAGAGAAAGGTGGTTGAACTCCTCCCAGCAGTTCATCGCCTCAGCCAAGAACAGACCCTCGCGAGGCTGTTCTTCCTTGTATTGTTCATCATCACCAGCCCAAGAGGCAATCCACACACCACACAGTGGAGTAGAGTATTACACCACAACGGTGGCCCGAACCAGTATAAACCCTGTGTCTCTTGTGTTGTTCTTTCCTTATTTTAGATTTTAGCATGGCGGAGGGGTGCAGGTAGGTAGGAGGCGAAATCTCCGCGCGCACCCCAGTGTTCGAACCTCAAGGGTTTGCCGGAACCCGAAATTCGAGAGACTACTGTCGGAGTAATGGGCCACGGGTAGGCCAACCCGAGCCCCAGAACCTTTCAAGACATCGGGGCAGGCTGCGCCCCTCAAGACCCCAGGACGAAGAGCCGCCTTCAAGAGGCCGACGGCAGGATGGCCAGCTGACCACTCGCGGCCGAGTCCCAGGGACGACTTCAGGGAAAGCCGACTCCCGACTGGCGACTTCCAGAGAAGCCGGCTTTGGGGAGTCGGCCTGCGACTCCAACAAACCCCATGGCCTCATCAAAGGGGACGGGGCAGGGGTGTGGCTACAGTGAATCCCACTCTCGCCCCTTACCGAGGGCAGGCATGGCCACAGCGCGCCATACCCGGGAAGATCTCCGTGCGGCGTGGCACTGTTGCCCTGCCAACCCTGACATCAGCACCACATGACCGAATCCTGCACCCACGACGGCTTGTCTGTACGGCCCAGAGGCAGCGGGACCCACCAGTCAGTGAGACCCCAGGAGATGGCAGGAGAACCACCAGTCGGATTCATTGAGAGCCGGCCCCGGGAAGTCGGCCGAGCCCTCCCCCGGGGCCCATGCACCATTAATCAAGACGTGATGGGGAGCGGCAATAGTGATTGCCCGCCAGGCGGCGGGGCTGTTGCCACGACCTCATGATCAAGCCCGCGTCATCAGAAGCATGGCTACAGTAATCAACAGCCGGCAAGACCCGCCCGCGGCGGATGCGGCCTGTCGTCTCCGTACCAGACCAGTCGGCGGGCCCCAGCAGTCGGCGGAGAAGACGGAGGCCAAAGCGCTGACGGCTGGGCCCGCGTCCAGACGGATTACCATTGTACCCCTGGGGGTAGGCCTATATAAACCCCCAGGGCACCCATGCAAAGGGTTGGAACCCAGTAGCTCTAGACCATATCAGATAAAAGGGAGAGAGCTAGCCTTGCCCTCTCCTGCCACCAAGAAACAGCTCAAGGAGCAACCGTGTAAACACTTTGCCATAGTGATCATGCGGAGACCCCGCAGAGCAGCAGTAGGGGTATTATCTCGCCGGAGAGCCCTGAAGCTGGGTAAGATTCGCCGGCGTGCATGTCTTCGCCTCATCCCGTTTCCAGGCACCGACGACGTTCTACTTGCCCCCACCATGATAAGCCATCCTTTGGCATATATCGCACCAAACCCCCGACAATCGCCTCACTGACATTTCAAATGAGCTTCAAGCACTTGGTGCCTCTGACATCACTGACCACAAGGTGGTGAAGAAATTGCTTCGATCGCTTGATTCCTCATTTGACAACCTTGCACTGATGATACAAGAACATGGAGAATACAAGTCACTTGATCCCGCTGATATCCTCAAGAGGCTAAACACTCATGAGTTCTAGATTGCTGAGAAGAGAGATCTCTATGGACCGAGCTATGGCAGATCATGAGCTCTAAAGGCCAAATCAGTGTCTGAATCTGAAGGTGAAGATTCTGGTAGCGGCCTTGGTGATCCTGAAGAACTGAGCCATGAGCTAGCAATGCTCATGAGGAAATTCCAGAAGTTCTCAAGACATGGTCGTTTTGGCAAATCCTCAAGAAGTGATGACTTAAGATCAGATTCCTCATCCTGTGATTACAAGAAGAGACTTCTCCACAAATGCAAGAAACCCGGTCACTACATTCAAGATTGTCCTCAGTGGGAAAAGGAATCAAAGAAGAAGAAGTACAAGGACTATAGTTCCGATGATTCAAAGAAGAAGAAATCTTCAAAGTCCTCTTCATCAAAACCTTCAAGGTCTTCATCTCACAAGAAGAGCAGCTCCAAGAATGCTCGGGCATTCATTGGCAAGGAAATGGACTCTAAGGCTGAATCTAAGGAAAATGAGGAAGAGGAGGCATCTGAGGATTCAGACTCTGGTGTTGCGAGCCTAGCCCTCGCTACTGCGTTCGTCAGCAAGTCCATCTTCAACTCTCAGGAAAAGGACCTCCCCAACACCACTGAAAACGGCGATGATGACTACGCTGCCACCTATTGCTTCATGGAAAAATGTGCAAAGGTACTCAAATATCCCTCCTCTGAATCAAGTGAGGATGAATCTGATGAAAACCTCAAGCCTAGCTATTCTAAGCTTGCTAAGATTGCTGTGAAACAACAAAAGGCTCTTGAAAAGGTTCAAAATATGCTAGACAAAAGCGATGATATGTTGGGTGAAGAAATGGATCGCACTAAAACTTTGACTGAAAATCTTCAGAGACTTCAGACTAAGTTTGATAATCTTCAGAGTCATCATAACACTCTCTTATCTGATCATCAGAAGCTTTCTTATAAATTTCTTCAAAGAAAGCAAGATCTTGAGAAGTTAAGAGTGAGTTCTGAAGATCTTCAGAAGGAGCGTGATTCATTACTTGCTCAACAAATCTGCGCTACTTAGGAAGAATTTAATCCTCCATGTTTGAAGTGCATTCAACATGAATCTGCTAATTCTTCACCTGAAAGTTCAAATGCTTCTATTGCTGCAAATTCTTCAACTGTCTCTGCTATCACTAATTCCTCATCTGAGGATGCTGCTAGTATCACTGACCATGCATGGCTGAAGGAATTGTATGTGACAGGCATTTTCAAAAGCCTCAAAGGGCATCAGGCTCTTTGTGATGTGCTTAAGTGAAAGTCCGTTATATCGACTAGAGGGGGGGTGAATAGGCGATTTTTATGAAATTCTTCACTGAGGAATTTGCCGGTGAGGAAATTCCTTCGCGAAGAACTACTAGCAGCGGAATAAGTACTCAAAAGTAAACATAACAGAATACAAGCATAGTCATCATGATGAAATGAAGATAGGCACAGAGTACAGGAAGCGTGAGCACAGGACAACACAGGATGAAGACAAACAGACTGAAGAAATTGAACTGAGGAAATTGAGAAAGTCTTCAGTCAAAGTCTTCAAACACAGATATGAACAAGTACACAACTCAATTATGAGGAAATGAAAGAGTTGAGGAAATGGAACCAGTAAGCTTGGTGAAGACAATGATTTGGTAGACCAGTTCCAACTGCTGTCTCAGTTGTACATCTGGTTGGAGAGGCTGAGTATTTAAACTCGAGGACACACAATCCCGGACACCCAGTCCTGAACACGCAGCTCAGGACACCTAGTCCTCACCGTATTCTCCTTGAACTAAGGTCACATAGACCTCGTCCAATCACTCGTGGTAAGTCTTCAGGTGACTTCCAAACCTTCACAAACTTGGTCACTTGACGATCCACAATTCCTCTTGGATGCTCTAGACCATGACGCCTAATCGTCTGGAAGAAGCACAGTCTTGAAAGGTAACAAGCGTCGGATCCATGCAGGATCAATCTCTTCGGTGATGCTCAATCACTTGGGGTTTGTAGGTGTTTGGGTTTTGGGTTTTTCCTCACTCGATGATTTTCGCTCAAAGTCCTCGGAGGATGGGTTTCTCTCAAATGACAAGTGTCAGTTTCTCTCGGAGCAGCCAACCAACTAGTGGTTGTAGGGGGCGGCTATTTATATCCTAGGGAGCAGCCCGACATGATAAGACATAAATGCCCTTCAATGATATGACCGTTAGGTGGATAGATATTTTGGGATAGCTGGCGCATAGCACAACAACAATCGGAATTTTGAGTAGCAAAATCCTCAGGGCTATCATGTTCCTCACTGTGTAGGAAATTTGCACTGGCGAATTCCTAAGTCCTTAGTCAGGACAAATTCCTCAGAGACCAGAAGAACTTCGTCTCTGTCACTGAAGAAATTGACTGAACTGTATGAGATTTCCAATGGCTTCACTCAAAGGGATTGGTAGGTCTAGGATTTTGAGTTGAGCATCACATGGAAATTTTTCCTTAGTATTTCCTCGACCCCCTTTAATAGTACGGTGTTTCCTATGACTCAAGAAAGAGAAAATGAAACTACGAAAACAAAATCTTCACGCTTCATGTTCCTCGAATGAATACCAAGTCTTCATGGTCACACCAATTTCTTCACTTTCAAAGTCTTCAAAAAGTCTTCAGAGATCCAAAGTCTTCAGTCGAAGAACTTCATTTTTAGGGGTCGACTTTGTCTATAAATATCAAACTCCTCATAGACTTATAGACCTGTGTACACTCACAAATGCATTAGTCCTTTAACCTATAAGTCTTCAATACACCAAAATCACTATGGGGCACTAGATGCACTTACAATCTCCCCCCTTTTTGGTGATTGGTGACAATATAGGTTAAGTTTTCAATGGGGATAAACATATGAAGTGTAACTACTGATATTGAGGAATTTGATTGCAAGATATAGAAGAACTCCCCCTGAAGATGTGCATAGTGAGGAATTTGCTTTTGAAGCAATGCACACTTGAAAAGTTGAATCATGGAGATCTCCCCCTATATCTTGTAATTCATACATGCATTTGACATATAACAATGAAGTATTTGAAATGCATGATAAAATATGGTGACTGATGTAATTCAGCACGCGTGCTATAATATTAACGAGGAATAAGCATGCAGAAAAACGTATCAAGAGTATCAGAGCACCATCGGGTTTAAGTTTACAACTCGATCCAATAAAGTCGAGAAGAACAAGAGTTGTAACTTAACAAAAAAACGCCCATATAGAAAGACCCGCTTCAAGACTAACTCAAAATTCTCCCCCTTTGTCATCAAATGACCAAAAGGATCGAATATGAGGACTAACGCCCCTGAAGAATATCAAGTTGATGAAGGAGCGCCAGCGTTGTTGGGGTCGTTTGTTGTAGTAGGGCCTGCCATAGTGTCGTCCAAGTCTTCATTTTCATCAGTGTCGCGCGATGAAGAATATGAGCTGGCCACCAGAGAAGGAACCTTGACCTTCTTGAATTTGTTCGGTGGAGGTGCAGACCAGTCAAAATCTTCATTGAGACCCATTTTCTTCAGGTCTTCTTCACCATACAGATGTGACAGGATTGCGCAGGTGCGACCGAAGACTTGATGGAGGTAGTAATGGTTTTTCTTCACTGCATTGTGTGTGGCAATAATGTTGTGAAGAAGTGAACCAAACTGATGCTTAACCCATTTGTGATTTCGATCCACCTTCTGGTGAAGACTAAGCAGAAGTTCACGGTCAGTCATCACGCGCGGAGCAGTGGCTTGAGGAGTGGACTTGGGTGCATTGGCAGAGTCATGTGTGGCAGATTCATCATTGGTGGAATAAGATGCAGCTTTGCGAAACTGACCATCCAATGGACGAATGCCTTCATCTATTACAGCTGGTGCCTTGCCCTTTCCATCAACTGAGGAATATGTCTGCTTGAGGACTTCAATTGGGGGCAAGTAGCTGAGGTGATTCTGGAAATCAGCTTTGTAGTTGAGTGAAGACCTTGTCTTGAGGAATCTCATAATCCAAGGTGCATAAGGCTTCAGCTCAAATGGAGACATTGCAACATTTGCCGTAGTCCTCATGAAGAAATCATGATAATTGACAGGAATGCCATAAACGATGTTAAATACCAGATTCTTCATGATGCCAACAATTTCCTCATCAGATGAGTCATGGCCTTTGATAGGACTGATTGTCCTCGTAAGAATACGATAGACAGTTCTGGGCACGTACAACAATTCCTTCACGAGGAATTTGGTTCTTGGTGCTTGACCTGGCTTCAAAGGTTTCATCAGCACCTGCATGTAATGATGTGTGAGCTCAGGTTCACTATAGATGCAGCGAGCTTCTTCAAGGGGAGGACTGAGTGGTAGAGCACGAAGCAATTCAGAGGCTGGTGCACTGTAGTGAGTGTTTTCAGACATCCAGTCCAGCACCCATGAATTCACATCTTCAGCATCTCCGGTGATGTGCAACGTTGCATAGAATTGAAGAATCAGTTTTTCATTCCAATCGTAGATGTCAGAGCAAAAGTTTAGCAGTCCAGCATCATGAAGAACACTGAGGACTGGTGCGAAGCACGGTAGAGATTCCATATCCACGTGAGGAATATGCTCATGGTAGAAGATTTTCTACTTGTTGGACAGCACTGAGGAATAGAAATTGGCTTGACTAGCAGTTCAGAAACGCCTCTTCCTAATGCGAGCAGAGTTATATGAGTTGTAATCTTCGAAGAATATGTGCTCGCTAAAGAAATCATCAGCCTTGAACATTTGCTTGCGTGAGAATGGATCCTTTGGCTTCGGCAGAGGAGTGTTAGTGAGTTGCATCACGACCTCAGGAATCTCAATCGCAGGTTCTTCAGGCTGAGGAATTTCTGGTTCCTCCTCAGTGGCAGCCTGCGTCGTTGGTTGTTCAGCAGCAGCAGTTTCTTCAGCGCTAGTGGCTGGAATTTCCTCATGGACAGATGTAGTGGGATGAGTTTCTTCAGAGCCCATTTGAACAGTTGGTGCAGGCGACTGAGGTATTTGCTGCCGCGGTGTGAACATTGGAGAGTTTGGGTGCTGACTTTCCCAGAAATCATCACTGATTACGGGTGTGGAGCAGCCAACGTCCACATCTTCATCTTCCATTTCTGTAATGCCAGCCTCTTCAGCTGTGAACTGAGGCATGGGCGAGGAGATGATAGGTGTTGAAGGGATCGCATCCACTTCAATTTCTTCATCCAACGGCTCAGACGAAGCAACAGAAGGAGTTTCTTCATCAGATTCGCTGGGGATCACATATTCTTCATCAAAAGGAACAAGGTCCTTTGATGGCCTGGTTGAGATGGGAACAGCATCAATCGAATTAGCAAATGAACTTGTCATAGGCTTCATTTTCTTCAGAGTTGAAGAATCTGAAGCAGCTGATGCTTTCGTTTTCTTCACTGCAGCATGCTCTGCAGCCTTGGTCTTCTTCACATCTGATGCAAATGGAAGGATTGGAGTTGAAGTTGGTGCAGGAGTAACTGAGGAATCTGGTTGATTTTCTTAAGGCACAACTAATGCAGTTGCCCTAAGTTCTTCATTTTCTTCAGGCGCACCACTAGTTGGTGCCCTGGCAATTTCTTCAGCGGCTGGAATGTAGTCATCAGCCCTGGAACTCACATTTTCTTCAGCAGCCTGATTGTCATCAGCGGTGCTGGCATTTTCTTTAGTAAGCTGAGCAGATGCTTCAGCCTGAGGAATTTCCTGTTGCGTTGGGGCTGCAACATTGGAAGTGAAGTTATCCGCAAGTTTCACAAAACGAACCTTGGCTCCAAGCCAATCAGCACGATATGCGACAAAGTCATCACTGAGTTTCTTGATCTCAGTCTAAATAGTGACAAGTTCTTCAGTTGTCATAGAGATAACATTTTTCTTCAGATAGCGCTCTTTCTTGTACTGCGCTTTCTTGATCTGCCTGGCCTTCTCAAATTTCCACTTTTCTTCTTGAATGAAGTGGGTCAGCATGTGACTTTGGCCAGGAGTCAGCTTGAAGTCAGACATGGGAGTGTTGGGGTCCTTGTGCCAAACATCAATGTAGTCGAGGATCAACTTGGGATCCAAAAGCAGTGGCACCTCTGTTCCTTTGGCTCTAGCAGCCCTGACTTGCCTGTCTCTGATGATTTCTGCAAGTTCATCATCATCAGCTTCGTCTTCTTTAGACGGCACTTGGAAAGCGACTTGTTTCTTTTGAGGACTTGGGCAAGGACCTCGTCCATCAGTGGCCTTTGTCTTCAGCAGTGAGGGGCCAACTGAGGAACTTGGTGCAGCTGAGGAACTAGCTGAGACACCTGAGGCAATGGAGATGCCTGCAGTCCTTTGGCACGAGGCGAGATGCACAGGTGCTGAGGATTTAGTCAGAATAGCTGAGGGCTTTGGCGGAGGAGCTAAGGACTTTGGAGGAATAGGAGCAGCATGAGGAATTGGCCGTGAGGGCTTTGAGGATTCTGGCCGTGAGGGCATTGCTAAGGAACTTGGCCTTGAGGGCATTGTTGGTGAAGCACTTGGTTTGCGCGCAGGCTTCTTTGACATAGCCTTCTTTGGCTTGACAGCAAAGGCCTCAGCAGAGGCAGCAGCAGAGTCTTCATTGAATTTCCTCACTGCTTCTTTGGCTTGCTTAGCCAACTTGGCTTGGCGCTTAGCCCATTCATCAGGATAGTCCTCACCACGCTTGAGGCTGGTGGGATCAGCGATTTGGCCAGGTGCCAATGGAGCTCTTGGGCATGGAGGATTGAGTGCGAATTTCTTCATGTACTTTGGAGTTACATACCTGTACTCCCTCCACTCTCTTGCCCATCTCCTTTCTATTTTCTGAATGTGCACCTTGCGCTCATTCTTGGTTTCCTAAGTAGGTGTGCAGTACCCAGCATATATTTCATCAGGGATCTCAAATGCTGTATTGACCTCAGGCCTCTTTCCTCCCTTATGTGGCTTCTTACCGTCAGCCATTTTCTTTAGTTGAGGAATTTGGACAATTGAATTCTCTCAAGAAGTATGCAACTTTTCTTCGAGGAACACTGCAAATGAGTTAAGTTGGTGAGAACCTAGTGATTCAGCAGCTGACATGTGTACCTGTGAACAGAGTATAGTTGCAAGGAATTTGGAGAGGTCATATGCGTTCTCAGAGGGTTTTTCAAAAAGAACAAGTTTGAGGAATTTGACCAGATGAGTCTTGAAGAATTTCACTAAGCGTTCTTTGTCTTAGGTTCCAGAGTTGTATAGATCGAAGATCCACACAATTGAGGAATCTTGAAGAAAAATGATGCTTAGAGAAACGAATCAAGAATAGATGACTTGTGTGGTGTTTGGTGTGTGAAGCTATGAAGAAAAACACCATTGAAGATTTTGAAGATAATCATTCGAATCAACGAGGGCAGTAAAAGTAACTTTTAATTACCCTGGACGAAGAACACGACGAACAGTGAGGTGTAGAGATGAAGTTCGTCTGTGTACATCTTCCACGCCCTAACTCGGCAGAGGAAGACGGCTACGGCGGTGGCGGAGTGAAGATTTCTACGGTCGGCGCGAGTACGTGCATATTGCCTCGTGTCAAAGGACCACAGGCAAATCAATTGCCTCAGGAGACTCAACAAGTTCTTCAGTTCCTCTGCATTCCTCAACAGGCCCCACATCGCTGAAGACTAAGGCCACTGCTGGATGAGGCACTAGACCAAGTCCTTAAAAGAAGCAGGTCGTATTCCAAGTACCGTCCTCTGATGATGATGAACTCACGGAAATCATCAGAGACAGGCAAGAAAGGGCCGCTAGAGCCAAAGGCACAAATGAGCCATTAATGTTGGATCCAAAGATGATCCTTGACTTCATTGATCTGTAGCACAAGTACCCCAACACACCTGTGCCTAACTTCAAGCTCACTCCTGGCCAAAGTCATATGCTGACCGCCTTCATTGCTAAAGAAAAATGGAAGTTTGAGAAGGCTAGGCAACTGAAGAAAGCTCAATACAAAAAGGAGCGCTTTATGAAGAAAAACATTGTCAATATGACAACTGATGAACTTGTTGCTATACAAACTGAGATCAAAGGACTCAGTGATGAATTCAACGTGTACCTCACAGATTGGCTTGGAGCCAAAGTCAGATTTGTGAAGTTGGCTGAGAAATTTACTTCAAAAGCGGAATCTCCTCAGGCTGGAGCATCTGCTCATCAAACTGAAGAACATGCCAGTACCGCTGATGAAAATCAGGCTGCTGAAGAAAATGAGAGTACTAGGGTTGATGACTGCATTCCAGCCGCTGATGACATTGCCAGGGCAACTGTCGGTGTCAAAACCGGCGGATCTCGGGTAGGGGGTCCCGAACTGTGCGTCTAAGGTGGATGGTAAAAGGAGGCAGGGGACATGATGTTTACCCAGGTTCGGGCCCTCTTTATGGAGGTAATACCATACATCCTGCTTGATTGTTCTTGATGATATGAGTATTACAAGAGTTGATCTACCACGAGATCAGAGAGGCTAAACCCTAGAAGCTTGTCGGATTTCGGGTTCCAGCAGACCCTTGAGGTTCGAACACTGGGGTGCGCGTGGAGATCTCGCTTCCTACCTACCTGCACCCCTCCGCCTCGCTAAGATCTAAGCTATGGAAAGAACAACACAAGAGACACAGGGTTTATACTGGTTCGGGCCACCGTTGTGGTGTAATACCCTACTCCAGTTTGTGGTGTGGTGGATTGCCTCTTGGGTTGATGATGATGAATGATACAAGGAAGAACAGCCTCGCGAGGGTCTGTTCTTGGCTGGGGCGATGAACTGCTGGGAGGAGTCCAGCCACCCTTCTCTCTCTCTCTCTCTCTGATTGACTTTCTCCGATTCGACCTCCTATCGAACCTCTCCTCTTAACCCCTCCGAACCCCTCTCTTCTATGGGTGGCTGGTCCTATTTATAGAGGCCCTGGTCCTCTTCCCAAATATCGAGCGGGAAGGGAGCCAACAATGGTGGGCTAATTTGAAGGGGGACAACTAGTACTCGCTACCCTGACAAAAGTAGTCTTCGCCTGCACAAAGCTCTGGTGGTGACGCCGTCTTGGGATCCACGATGACCTCCGACTTGCAGTCTTCCTGGTCTTGGTCTCGTTGCACCGAATGGCAACCTTTGCCTGATGCCTCGGTACTCCGCGGCTACGCTTGCCCCCTTTGCAACAAAGAGGAAAGGAGGACACTGCGCGGGCTGGCACCCTCCTGGCGCCCTTGGTCGTCATGGCTTGCATCACGGGCACCTCGTGAGGTACCCCGCCTTGATCTCTCCGCCTCCTCGCAAGCCAGCCTGATGAGGCCGTGCCTGAGGAAGCTCCGTGTCGTCCGCCCCGCGAGGCTTGGCCCCTCGCGAGGGTCTTGGGTCTGTGTTGATGA
>NC_041386.1:560496345-560546348 GCF_002162155.2 Triticum dicoccoides | reverse complement strand
GCGAGCCTTGCCTGGTTGCGCCGGATGGCGGCGGCGCAGGGCATCAACGGGCTCAGGCCGCAGGCAGGCAAGTCTGGGGACCCCCGTTCCCAGAACGCCGACAGTAGCCCCCAGGCCCAAGGCGCGCCCGGACTTGGCCGTGCAGGGAGGCAGAAGGGCAAGAGCGAAGCGCCGTGGGCCCTAACGGCCTGCGGCCTTGGGCACCGCATGGCGGTTGACTGGACGTGGGCGCCTCAGCAACTGCGCGAGTTGATAAGGGAGCGGAATCTGCCCAGGCTTCGCTTTTTGATTTCTCCGGTTGCTGCTCAGATCCCCTTTCTTACGCCTCTCCTTCCTTCCTCCAAAATCTCCAGATCTACTCCGACCGCGTGACCTAGGAAGCTATGACGCCTTGTCAGTCCCCGGACGAAGCTTGGTACTCGTCTGCCCTGGTCTCGCCAAACGTGTCGGAGGCGAGCCTTGCCTGGTTGCGCCGGATGGCGGCGGCGCAGGGCATCAACGGGCTCAGGCCGCAGGCAGGCAAGTCTGGGGACCCCCGTTCCCAGAACGCCGACAGTAGCCCCCAGGCCCAAGGCGCGCCCGGACTTGGCCGTGCAGGGAGGCAGAAGGGCAAGAGCGAAGCGCCGTGGGCCCTAACGGCCTGTGGCCTTGGGCACCGCATGGCGGTTGACTGGACGTGGGCGCCTCAGCAACCGCGCGAGTTGATAAGGGAGCGGCATCTGCCCAGGCTTCGCTTTTTGCTTTCTCCAGTTGCTGCTCAGATCCCCTTTCTTACGCCTCTCCTTCCTTCCTCCAAAATCTCCAGATCTACTCCGACCGCGTGACCTAGGAAGCTATGGCGCCTTGTCAGTCCCCGGACGAAGCTTGGTACTCGTTTGCCCTGGACTCGCCAAACGTGTCGGAGGCGAGCCTTGCCTGGTTGCGCCAGATGGCGGCGGCGCAGGGCATCAATGGACGAAGGCGCTCAAGGCCAGCTCCGCCACCCCGGAAGGCCAAGGGAGCACCTTCTATCCGTTCTTCGTAAGTGCCATTGCCGCCGGCCTGGTGCCTCCCTTCTCTGAGTTCTTCTTCTCTGTCCTCCGCCATTACAAGCTACATGCTCTGCATCTCCACCCCAACTCCGTCCTTCTCCTGGCAATCTTCGCCTATTACTGCGTGGCTCACGTAGGGGTGCAGCCCTCAGTGGCCTTGCTGCGCCACTACTTCTACCTCCGGACCTCTCGCGGTCCTACTTCCGCGTGCGCGAGCTTCATCACGTATGGTGGCGCCATTGCCATCTCGAACCCCGGGAAAAGGGTTGAGGGCTTCAGGAGCAAGTGGGTCCTGGTGGATGCTGGGCGCATCCACCGTTGGCTGATCTTGCCCACGGAGCAGCCCACGAGCTCCAGCAATTGGGGTCGAGCTGAGCTCGCGGCCCCCGCGCGAAGCTGGTGCTGGAGAAGATAGTCGCGGATCTGAGGCCAGCCAACATGGCGGCGGTGAAGCTGACTGGCGCATCGCTGCTGAGGGAATTCCTGGAGCACCAGGTGGCTCCGCTTCAGCGGTACTCACTTCCTATGTGGAGGCCCCATCCGAGCCCCGCGGCCTGGGCCGATGGAGATCTGGCTGCGGTCCTCCAATCTCTGGTCGGGGGCGATGTGGCGAGGTTGGAGGGCGCTCCTACGCCCTTGTTCCTCCGCGACGACTGGGAGCAGGTAGTGGAGTCCATGCCCGTCTTCAATGGGGATGGGCCCGTGCCCATGGAAACTCCCGAGGAACCGGTGGACGTGCCCTCCGATGATTCCAGCGAAGAGCAGGAAGGAGGGGAGCGGGAAAAAGGGCCTGACTCCGAGGCAACTGACGGAGAGTCGAGGGCTCCCCTCTCCCGGCGCAGGTCCCGCGTTCTCCGCCTCTCTCCGAGCGATGACGACGAGGATGACGACGAGGATGACGGCGAGCAGGACGGCGGGAGCTTGCCCCCGATCCCGAAGAAGGACAGGACCGGGCTGATCTCCCGTGGGTCTACCCCGGCCCCGAGGCGGGCCGCAGACGCACCTTCCGCTTCCAAGCTTCCGGAGGTTGACCCTTCTAGCCCGGCTTTCAGGCTTCAAATTTGGCCGGAGGCTGCTCGAGCTCACTGGCGACGACCCGTAAGCGTTTGATCCTTGTATTTATTTCTTGTCCTGCTTCTGAGCTTGACGTCCGCATCTCTTGGATAGGCTGGCGCCCGCATCAAAGAAGCCGAAGGGAGCTCCTGAGGTTCCACCCGTGGCAGCGCCTCTTCCCGCGAAGGAGGGTGACCGCGAAGCACGGGCTACTCCTGCCCGGTCGTCCTCACGAGGCCAGGCTGAGCCGGCTGGGACGAGCTCAGCCCCCACGGCCCATGTGACTCCCGAGGTGTCCTTGCCTGCCGCCTCCACTTCAGCCGTTGGGGCGCAGTAGACTCCGCCTCAAGACGCTGTGGCCGCGCTGCTGCCTTCTCCTCCTACTCCACCGGCTATTGTCTCTCTGACTCCTTCTGCCGTTCTGGACCATGCTGCTGCTGAGCTGGACCGACTGCGGCAGGATCTTCTTGGCGCCGACCCTCGCTTGGTGGCCGGGCGCTTGGAGCTGGCTTCAGGATGGGTTCGCTCCGACGCTTCGATTCGGGCGGCGCTGGTCCAGGCCTCGACGGCTTGCGATGAGGAGAAACAGGTCGTTCTTGAGGCGAAGGCTGCTCGTGACGCAGCCCTGGGGGAGGCGGTCGACGCCCGTGGTCGGTGCATGGCGCTGGAGGACGAGCTGCAAGGCCTGCGGGACTAGCTCGCGAAAGAGGCCCGCCTTCGCCAAGAGCAGGAAGAAGGTGTGAAGGATTGCGAGGCGGCCGTCAAGGAGAGGGAGGCCAAGCTCAGGAAGTGTCGTGACCGCCTAGGCACGCTGGAGCAGGAGTTGGTGGCGAGGAAGGCCGAGCTGGACGACAAGGCCCTAGTTCTTGCTGAGGACCGCGTGGCCTTCACAGAGATGAGGGCGAAGGCTCGCTCCTCGCTGAGGACGCTTTACGACAGCGGCCTGGAGAGCCCGCTGGCTGGCGCCGAGGACGGCCCCACCAAGCTGCTTCCCTTCCTGGTTCGTGCTCTCGAAGATGTCGCCCTTGGCCCCACGGCCGAGGCCGAGGCGCGTGTCCTGTCTTCTGCAGCACTGATGCGGGTCCTCACCCATATCTACCTTCACGATCCCGGCGTCGACCTCGACAGCCTGCTGGAGCCAGTAAGCGGCGAGCGTGCCGCTGCCACTGCCGAGGCCGTGAAGGGTCACGCGGAGGCTCTGCTGGGGAAGTTCCGGGCCTTCAGCACCAAGCCAAAGCAAGGCGCTGCCGACCCCACTGCTCCGTAAGGCAAGCCCATTCCGCGCTGCTCCTCCGCCGACAAGTGACTCCGACGTGGCTCCTGTCCTGCCTATAATTCCTGCACATGTATCATGCCTCGGGGAGGCGTTTAAACTTGCGTTTGGCATTGAGATAACAGTGTGGACTGCAATATTTGCTTTTGAATTCCTCGAAATTTGCGCTTTTCCTTCCTACTTGCTTATGTTCTACGCCGGCAGAGCCCGGCCCCGCGCGTACCTCACCCAGCGTTAGTCCCGACCGGAAACCAGGACGGGGCCAAGGAGTGAGGGGCTACGTGACAAGTTAGGCTCCTAAGTCGCGATGCTCAGGAATCTCCCTTGGCGCACGAACAACAAGTAGGGAGGTGTGAAGTGGGTGGATCTACCGTTCTACGTCTGCAGAGCCCGGCCGCGCGCATACCTCACCCAGCGTTAGTCTCGACCGGAAACCAGGATGGGGCGAAGGAGTGAGGGGCTACGTGACCAGTTAGGCTCCTGAGTCGCGATGCTCAGGAGTCCCCCTTGGCGCACGAACAGCAAGTAGGGAGGTGTGAAGTGGGTGGATCTACCGTTCTACGTCTGCAGAGCCCGGCCGCGCGCATACCTCACCCAGCGTTAGTCCCGACCGGAAACCAGGACGGGGCCAAGGAGTGAGGGGCTACATGACCAGTTAGGCTCCTGAGTCGCGATGCTTAGGAGTCCCCCTTGATGCTCAAACGGCCTTCGTACCTTGGCTCCGCTCGAGGAGAGATGTGTGACGAACCAGGCCCCGGGGGGGCTCGGCTGGGTGGCGTGCATCTGGGCGTGACCCAGGCGTAGCCCTTGTGCCCAGCCCCCTCGCGCGGCACTCCCGAGGGGAGGTGTTGCGATGAGGCTAGACACTGAGCTCTGGGCTCCCTGAGGTTGATGCGGCCCGGGGGCCACCCTCAGTTGTTTATCACCAGCGCGGAGCATAGCGCTTCCGTATGTGTACGGGCATAGCCGCTCCTCGGCAGTGTTGTCAGCCAGCGCAGAGCATGGTGCTTCCACTAGTACGTGGGAGGGGGGCCCCTCCGGGAGGAGCCCCCGGGGCGTGTGCAGCCCCGCCCTGACACGTGGCTGGCACGATAGGGCTTGGCGAGGTGTATCTGGGCACCCGTGAGCCAGCGCGGGACTCACGGGGCCCTACCTCTAGGCGGGTTGCTCCTGGCACTGGGCCTTATCTTGTGATGTGTCCCTGCAAATTCGGTTAGATGTCAGCACTCTACGTCCTCGGGTCCCGGCCCTCGAGCGAGTCTCAGCCGTCGCTGGTATGCCAGGTCGCGATGCCGTGGACAAGGCCAGAGGGTGAGGGCTGGAGAGCCAGTAAGAGCCCTGAGTCGCGATGCTCAGGTACCCCCCTTTAACGTGCAAGTGGTCGGCATGGACAAGAAGAGGTGCCGTGGACCGGCATCAAATAATCTAACATGGTGGGTATAACGCATAACCGGGAATAAACGCAAATGGGATACAAGCCGCTGGGTCTGGCCCGAGCAACTTGGGGATCATGCAGCCCGAGGGGCGCCCCAATAAGGTAAGCTAACAACATGAAATAAAAGGGATACATGCCGCAGGGACGGACCCACGTGGCCTGGGAATAATGCAGCCCTGGGAGGCGCTCCCAGCTGGAAGTGAAACTTGAAAGATGTCACCTGATGACGTTGAGGACGAAGGGGTGTTGGTGTAGCAGACTCGGTGGGCTACGGAAGCCGATCCTCACGAGCCCCCAGGCCCGGGGGCCTCGGGAGGCTCCGGAGGTGCTGGCGGCTCCCCGTGGACCATCTCCATCTCCGCCAGGGCTGCGGAACGCCTGGCCTCTTGTGCCTCCATGATGCCCCTCATGAGGCGCTGGTACATGGCAGCCGCGTTCGGCAAGCCGTAAGGCATGCGAACGTAGCTGTGGGGTGGACCACCACAGCGCCCCACTCACGAGGGCCAGAGGCGCTCCAGAGAGGCGACTCGGTTGAGCCTTGGTATGTCGATGCGGACGCACAGCCCACCATCCTCGCCTGGATGGGGAGCCACTGCTGGTAGATGGCGGCCGCCTTTCATGACTCTTGACTCCTGTAGCTCCTGAATGGCCTTGCTGACGAACTCCTAAGGGTCTGGCTCTCCTTGCCTTACTCCTTCTTGAGGGAAACGTGCTTCGAAACATGCCTCCATGTGGTGCCCAAGCGCCTCCCTCATGACCCTAGCCAGGTCGGTGGACCTCCAGGGGGAGCCCCCGAGCCCTGCCTGAGGAGGGCGCCGGGTGCGCTTTCTTATGCGATGGAAGGAGGTTCCCCCTAGGCAGGCACGGGCCCATAGGGGCCTGCCTCCTGAGGAGCCGGGCCGGACGATGTCTTCTTCTTCTTGGGGCGGTCTTGGGAAGCCTCCTGCTTCCGCGATCCGGGTCTTCTAGTGACGTGGCCTAAAAGGCTCGTTCCAGGGAACACACCGCATCCTTCTCTTCACAGGGCACCGTGATGACTCCGCCACTTCCTGGCATCTTGAGGACATTGTAGCCGTGGTGAGTTATGGCCATGAACTTGGCCAGCGCTGGGTACCCGAGGATGGCGTTGTACCGCAGGTGAATGTGAGCGACGTCGAAGTCGATGAGCTCGGTGCGGTAGTTGTCGCGTGCCCCGAAGGTGACAGGGAGGCGGACCTGCCCAATCGGGACCGTGGAGCCGTCGGTGACTCCGGAGAAAGGCTTGGTTGGCTGAAGCTGACTGTAGGCACTTGGAGATTGTTGAATGTTTCCACGGATAGGACGTTGAGCCCTGCCCCGCCATCGATGAGGGTCCTGGTGACCACCACGTTGCTGATGATTGGGGAACAGAGCATCGGAAGGACTCCAGCTGTAGCCGCACACTTGAGCTGATCCGCCGAGCTGAACGTGATGGCGCACGCCGACCACCTGAGAGGGTGCGTGGCTTCCTCTCTTCCGGGTCCACGACAGGCAGCTCAAGGAGGGAGAGACGCCCTTCCTCAGCCCTGGCGCACTTGGTTGCCAAGTTGAACAGCTCCAAAGAAGTGCACAAGTCTTCATGCATCGCCAGCTCCTCCTTCATCTTGACATCACGCACGCTATCGGAGAAAGCTGAGATGATGGCCTCTTCAGTCACCCTAGGAATCTTGTGGTGTGCGTTGTTGAAGCGCCGGATGTACTTCTGCAGGGTCTCCCCGGGTTGTTGCTTGATGTGGCGCATGTCGCTCACGGCGGGTGGCCGGTCACGAGTACCTTGGAAGTTGGCGATGAAGTGGGTGCGCATCTTGTCCTAGGAGGAGATCGTGCCTGGAGCCAGGTTCAGGAGCCAGGTGCAGGCCCCGTCCTTGAGCGCCATGGGAAACCAGTTCGCCATGACCTTCTCGTCTCCGTTGGCAGCTTCGATGCCCAGCTCGTAGAGCTGGAGGAACTCCGTAGGGGCAGCCGTGCCATCATAGCGAGGAGGCAGGTCTGGCTTGAACTTGCCGGGCCACGCGACACTGCGTAGCTCGGCGGTGAAGGCACGGCAGCCTGCCGTGGCCACGAGAGGTCTTGGGTGACGGAGAGCTTGGTCTTGCATGTCCCCACACGCTGCAGCTAGGTCTTGACGTGCGGGAGTAGGAGCATGGTCGCGACGTGCTGGAGCAGGGAGCTCCCGGGCATCTTCTTGCGGGCGAGGGACTTCCTGGCAGCTCTGCTCTTGCTGCGCTGGCACCTGACGGAGCGGGTTCCGCCCAGGGGCCACGCGCCTTGGAGCCATGGTGCCTTCTTGAGGAGGAGGCGGCCGGGGCGCCGCCGGAGCTTCGTCGCCCGCGCGGGGCGGGGTGCGGTGCAGCGGAACGGACGGCGCAGGAGAGCCCCCTGCGGCGCGGACAAGCTCGGCAATGCGGTCGAGCCATTCTTCATAGACTTCGTTGACAGGGCGGTAGCGCAGGAGCTTGTTTGCCGCGATGAGCGCAGCTCGAGCCCCCATGGGTGCGCGGAGTGCGCGGGATGAAGAACCAGTCGGGGGGAGCGAGGGAGTTGCGGTGCGGCCGTCTTGCCGCACGGACGGATGCTGAGACGATGCTTGCTGCTCGTCCCCCGTTGGGCCGGTGGTGGCGTTGACGGCAGGTGATGGGGAACGGTGAGGACGCCCACCGACAGGAGCCGTCTGGGCGTCGCGGGAAGCGAGAGCGGCCCGGCGCTCGGCGCGGGCCCGACGAGCGTTAGACATGGGTGCGATGGTCAGAGGAGAACGGGGTGGTGGAAGACGAATTCCGGCGCACCCCTACCTGGCGCGCCAAATGTCAGATTTCGAGTTCCGGCACACCCTTGAGGTTCGAACACTGGGGTGCGCGCGGAGATCTCGCTTCCTACCTACCTGCACCCCTCCGCCTCGCTAAGATCTAAGCTATGGAAAGAACAACACAAGAGACACAGGGTTTATACTGGTTTGGGCCACCGTTGTGGTGTAATACCCTACTCTAGTTTGTGGTGTGGTGGATTGCCTCTTGGGTTGATGATAATGAATGATACAAGGAAGAACAGCTTTGCGAGGGTCTGTTCTTGGCTGGGGCGATGAACTGCTGGGAGGAGTTCAGCCACCCTTCTCTCTCTCTCTCTCTCTCTCTCTCTCTGGTTGTCTTTATCCGATTCAACCTCCTATCGAACCTCTCCTCTTAACCCCTCCGAACCCCTCTCTTCTGTGGGTGACTGGTCCTATTTATAGAGGCCCTGGTCCTCTTCCCAAATATCGAGCGGCAAGGGAGCCAACAATGGCGGGCTAATTTGAAGGGGGACAGCTAGTACTCGCTACCCTGACAAAAGTAGTCTTCGCCTGCACAAAGCTCTGGTGGTGACGCCGTCTTGGGCTCCATGATGACCTCCATCTTGCAGTCTTCCTGGTCTTGGTCTCGTTGCACCGAAATGGCAACCTTTGCCTGATGCCTCGGTACTCCGCGGCTGCGCTTTCCCCCTTTGCACCAAAGAGGAAAGGAGGACACTGCGCGGGCTGGCACCCGCCTGGCGCCCTTGGTCGTCATGGTTTGCGTCACGGGCACCTCGTGAGTTACCCCGCCTTGATCTCTCCGCCTCCTCGCAAGCCAGCCTGATGAGGCCGTGCCTGAGGAAGCTCCGTGTCGTCCGCCCCGCGACGCTTGGCCCCTTGCGAGGGTCTTGGGTCTGTGTTGATGAAGATGGGCCGTGCTGGGCCCCCCTTGAGCCACGCCGCAAGCCGCAGGCAGGCAAGTCTGGGGAGCCCCATTCCCAGAACACCGACAAAGCTAGCCTATGGTATGATTCTATGTTGTCCTACGGACTAAAACCCTCTGGTTTATATAGACATCGGAGGGGGCTAGGGTTACCCAAGGTCGGTTACAAGGGAGGAGATATACATATCCGTATTGCCTAGCTTGCCTTCCATGCCAAGTAGAGTCCCATCCGAACATGGGACGAAGTCTTCAATCTTTTATCTTCATAGTCCAACAGTCCGACCAAAGGATATAGTCTGGCTCTCCGCAGACCCCCTAATCCAGGACTCCCACAGCAACCCCTGAACCAGGCTTCAATGACGATGAGTCCGGCGCGCTGTATTGTCTTCGGCATTGCAAGGCGGGTTCCTCCTCCGAATACTCCATGGAAGAGTTTGAATACAAGGATAGTGTCCGGCCCTGCAAAACAAGTTCCACATACCACCGTAGAGAGAATAATATTTCCACCAATCTAATCTGCTCACACATTTTGACAGCATGGCATCACGCCACAGCCCGGTCATTATTCGAACCATTTTTCTCAACCAGCACCGCACATATTGCGAGGCGATTTTCTTGACACGTCTTGTCAAAGCAGAGATCGTGTTCCCCTTATCACGGGATTCTCATCAATACAGACGTGGGTAACCCAACCTTGCATGTTGGTATGACTCCTAGATCTTAGGCAAGTCCAAAACGTCCACGAGGAGGACGCTTGATATTCACCCCCTTTATAACGAGGACGAGGCCTTTTCCTTTTCCCTCTCGTGCTCAATCAAATCCTTCCCCCGCCTCGACTTCTAACACCCAAAGCTCAGGTCGGGCGCTTCGGACGTTCAACTATGTCCGGATCCAACCTTCAAGGTCGGTGGATGCCCTCCTCCGTAACGGAGGAGGACATCAAGAAGCTGAGAGAGGCCAGATATCTGACCGCCGAAACTTCACATAGGTTGCCTGCCCGAGGGCAGGTCGTCCCTACTCCCGAACCCACCGAGAGTGTCGTGTTCATCTCCCACTTCCTCCGAGGACTAGGCCTCGCTCTGGATCCCTTTGTTAGGGGTCTTATGTTCTATTATGGGCTGGATTTCCATGATCTGGCCCCGGACTCCCTTCTTCACATCTCGTCATTTATTGTCGTATGTGAGGCCTTCCTCCGCATTACCCCTCACTTCGGTCTGTGGCTCAAGACCTTCGATGTGAAGCTTAAGATGAGCGAGGGGCAACACGCAGAGTGTGGAGGTGCTTTAATAAGCAAAATCGCCGACGCTCCATGGCCAGAGGGTTCCTTCCCAGAGGTGTCCAGATTGTGGCAGCCGGAGTGGTTTTACATCACAGCTCCCCGAAGTGCCAAGTGGGTAGCCCACCCCACCTTTCGCTCGCCCCCCACCACAACTGATGTCATGGATCAGCAGGGGGCTGAGCTGGGGTCCAGCAAAGGACGTGCCAATACTGCAGAGCCGTATCCGAGATCTCTTTGAGATAGATATCAGTCTGGTTATGGTAATGCAAGTTATGGTAGTTCATCGAGTCCAGCCTTGCAAACGATGGCCCCTTCATATGTGGGAATTCAACCCTGAAGGACCGTGAGCTATTCAGCATTTCCTCGGCATGATGCTTGAAGAGATGTATAAATCGTTCTTCGGGCCCCAAATAGAGTGTCCGGACACCACCGAGGACGTGGGTTTGAGCTGCAACCACCCTGCTCATCAAGTAAGTAATCCCATGGCCGAACCCGCTGTCCTTTTATTTATCATGGCACCATTCTAAAGAGTCGCTCTATGACCAGGACTGGATAACAAATGCGAAGATGATCAAGTGTCCGGCCCCCCTTCCCGAGGGCTTGGACAATCCAGTGTTGGACAAGATGCTCAAGCCGACACCTCATCTAGTGCCCTCTGAGGAAGATGAAGGGAGGAATAAAGAGGGCGAAGCGGGCCTCACTCGCCACTTATTCCAACCGGAGAATGAGCGCCTCCACGAGGGTGGATAACCAGGAGGAAGAATCTGACATTCTCTCTCCCTAGGGAAGGAAGAGGACTACCTCTGAAGATCCAGGAACTAAGGTTTCCAAACAGGAGAACAAATCTTCGTCAGAGGGTCCTGCCTCAGAGGGTATTCTTGCCGCACAATGTCCGCGCGGGGATGAGCCCTCTACCGAGCTGTAAGTAATCGGAAAGTATTTAATAGTGAAAATATCCTACCTTACTTCTGAAGACAATAAATGATGCTTATAAATTGTAGTCCGGAGCGTAGCCCTTCTCGACAGAGTTCGTCTTCGGGGGATCTCCTTCCGGAGATGATGGAGAGCGAAACACCTCCCCCCGACACCCGCCTCATGAGGTGGGCGACCTTGAAGTGTCGTCGCGGAGGGTATCTCCGGATCCGCCACGGCCAGAGGATAACTCTTTGGCTACCCGGAATTCCCAGTATCCGGCTCCTAAGGAGAGCGGCAACAAGGGTCCGGAACCGTACAGTGTGCGGTCGGAAGCACTGAAGGATCTTCTGGGGCAAGCGTCCGTCTCAGAAGCGCATCGTACGCTAATGGGTACGGTAATTGAAAGGATTTCATCCGCTGAAAGCGGTTTGCACGAAGCCTTTATGAGTCTGCTGAAAGGCTTTGAGGTACGTGAAATAGTGTATGTTTTTGATAGTACCGCACATGTTAGGTGTGCCCTATGCAGACAGTAGCCCCTGAGACTCTGTTTGTCTAGAACGGCGGCAACTCGAGGATCATATTCCTAGGTAATAACCCGACTGCCTTTATGTGCAGTTGGCTGAGACTACGGTGGCTAGCTGAACTGATGGGTTTACCGAGCTAAACCGGCAACTTGATGCGGCCGATGTCGATATCGTGCTTGTCAACCAGCGGCTTGACGAGGCACAGGGTGAGTGATTTCTCTGGTGATCGTCACATAATTAGAGGAGCATGATGCCAGTATCTTTAATATGTTGTGACTGCAGATGGAGCTGCCACCGTGGAGACCCTTCGGGCGGAGCTTGCCCGAGTAAAGGAGCAAGCAAGGAGTAGCAATGCGGCCGCTCTAAAGGCGGCCGAAGAGTTGAGGGCCGAACAAGCCGCACATTGCGAGAGTAAGGAAGGAATAGCCAAAACAGCTGTAGAGTTAAAAGATGCCGCCGACCATTACCAGCTTCTTGAAGAAGAAAGCCGAGCGAGGGCGACGAACCTGGAGAAGGCCCTGGTAGCTGCCAAGGAAGCCCGCTCCAAAATTAGAGCGATGAAGGAGGAGCTGCATCAAGCTGCAGATATCATGTCTAGGAAGCCCTTCTTGTTGCGGACTAAATTCGGAGATCCGAAGTATGCTCCTCTTGACCGACTATGGAGTTCTACGGACGCCTATGTGGATTTGGCTGCAAGTGCTGCTGATGCGGCCGAGTACTTCAAGGATCAGAAAGATCACGAAGTGGAAAGGCTGTTCCGGTCACAGTTTCATGGTCCAGTCCGTCCGCTACTGTTGAATGAGCGAATGGCCGAGTGCGCCGAGATCCATAGGTTGTCCGGACTTGCCATGAGGTCCGTTGTGGATCATCTATGGCCGGGAGGGCCAAGGCCGAATAGCTACTTTAGTTTAGTGCAACAATTCCTTGGTGTTGTGCCATGCATCAATGCTGTAAAGAGATCGGCACGCATAGAGGGTGCGCAGATGGCCTTTGCTAGTGTCAAGACGTACTGGGCGGAGATGGAGGCCACCACTATTGCGACACAGGGTTCGGCCATAGGCTGAGTGGCTGCCGAGCACTACTTTGAAGAAGTTCTTGAAGGCGCTCGTTCGATAGAGGCTCAGTGCTCGAAGAATATTATGTTCGAGTGACATGTACTCCCATTGTAAAAACAATGTTTATTGAATTATCAAGGCTGTATTTATACTTTTTCTAGAAAGTACTGTGATGCCTCCTGTGTGGCCGTTCATGTATATATGTATATAACCTAAAAGTTTGCAGTCGTCAGCTTCTGCCCCCACACATATAATGCGGGGGTGTTCACAGAAAACACATATCCACACTTGATCCAACGTCTTAGTCCGTTAAGGAGGTGATAGCGCAGTGAACGAGGCAATCGGACTATATTGCTTTAACACTTTCACTTAGCCATAGGAGTTTGACGGTGGGGCTACTATATAGCCCCTGGTACTTCTGTGCTCATCCGAATACGGGCCGCGTGCGTACCTGACTGGGAAACGGCCCTTTGTTAATGTGGAGGAATCCCAAAGATTCTGCTGAGTCATTGAGTGGTTGACCAGTCTCTCGCTATATCATGACAGTCAGTTTTCGGCTTTCTCTACTAAGGTGCTCATCCGGGTGAACCAGGGCACAATCGCAGTAGTTCTCCCAGTGCTACCTTAGCCGATAAACGGAACATAAGGTACCAAAATGTGGGAGCCGGGCAAACCCAAAATTTGACCAAAGACATGATTCGGAGCTGATGCATATAGGGCCAAACTCACGACGCCGAACACTCCCTAAGGTGTTCGGTCTTTATAATATATACCGGGCTAAACAGTGCCCTTAATAATAAACCCCATTTGTCCAGATACGTGCGATATCCTGACATGGCCACATGCCAATAACGTCAGCATCCTTCTTGGTTGTATGGAGTATCCGGAGGATGTGAGCAACAAGAGACAGTAAAAAAGGTTTACATAGGGTCTTAATCTAAAAAGAAACCTTTGGGCAGGTCCCTGCTGCACGTCTACACCTGTATTTCCGTTGTGCCGTGTCCTGGACGGGTGTAGCACGATTGTCATATGTAAAAGGAAAGAACTTAGGTGAAAGTTGTCGTGCCAAACAAAGAATTGGTTATTGTTAATGAACTATCAAAATTCAAGAGAAGTCAGCTTGAGCCGGGCTGGCCCTGATTACACGCGGGAAGCCCCTGGTATCGTCTATGAGGGTTTGATCATCAAACCAATTTACTGTATGTGTGGTGGAGCACCGGACTTGTCTAACCGTGTTCGTGGTCTTGACGACCTGTCATTTTTTCTGGTTGGTGAGGCCGTCTAGTTCGCGGCTGTTAAAGCCGTCGCATCCTCTTCCACATGTACAAAAACGTTCAGTATTTCCGCTTACAGTGACGATGCCACGTGGACCGGGCATGTTAAGCTTGAGAAAAGAATAATGCGGTATTGCATTAAAACGGACGAAAGCCTTTCTTTCGAGTAGTGCTTGATAACTACTTCGGAATGGAATGACGTGGAAAGTTAGCCTTTTGCTTCGGAAGTTATCGGGAGAACCGAATACAACCTCTAGCAGTAGAGAGCCCGTACAGCGGGCCTCTTGACCTGGTATTACTCCCTTGAAGGTAGTACTACTGTTGTTTATTTGTGTCGGTTCTATCCCCATTTTGCGGAGTGTGTCCTGATATATCAGATTTAGATCACTGCCGCCGTCCATGAGGAATCGTGGGAAATGGTACCCGTTTATTATTGGGTCTAACACCAAGGCCGCCAATCCTTCATGTCGGATACTTGTCGCGTGATCCATACGATCAAAAATGATCGGGCAGGCCAACCAGGGGTTGGACCTAGGGGTGACGGGCTCTATGGCGCATGTGTCTGGGAGTGCATGCTTGCTTCTCCTCTTCGTCGCATGGATCACGTTTACCATTTTAACCTCTGGTGGGAACTTTTTCTGTCCTCGGGTATTTTGCTGGTGAGGTTCATCCTCATATTCGCTTGGTGTCTATTCCCCTTTGTGTTCGGCGTTTAGCTTACCGGCTTGCTTGAAGACCCAACATTCTCTGTGGGTATGATTTGCAGGTTTGTCGAGGGTGCCGTGAATCTGACAGAGCTTATCAAGAATTTTGTTTAGGCCAGATTGTCCTTCTCTGCTGCCTTTGAAAGGCTTTTTCCGCTGACCTGGTCGAGAGCCCCTGAATCCTGCATTTACCGCCGTGTTATTTGGGCTACCTTATTTATTTCAATGCTTGTTTTTGTTGCGTCGTGGTTTTCCATTGCCATCCCTGACTTCGGATGTGCTTGGGTCACTGGTGCTGCTACGGGCCAACCAGTTGTCTTCGCCCGCACAAAAGCGGGTCATGATGCTTGTTAGGGCTGCCATATTTCTCGGTTTTTCTTGGCCGAGGTGTCTGCGAGCCATTCGTCTCGGACGCTGTGTTTCAAAGCTGCTAAGGCTTCGGCGTCTGGATAGTCGACAATTTGATTCTTCTTAGTGAGGAACCTGTTCCAAAGCTTTCGGGCAGACTCCCCTGACTGTTGGATTATATGACTTAAATCGTCTGCATCCGGAGGTCGGACATAAGTCCCTGGGAAATTAGTCCGAAAAGCGTCCTCGAGCTCCTCCCAACTTCCAATTGAGTTTTCGGGGAGGCTTTTCAGCCAGTGACGAGCTGGCCCTTTAAGCTTGATGGGCAAGTATTTATTGGCATGGAGATTGTCTCCGCGAGCCATATGTATATGGAGGATAAAGTCCTCGATCCAGACTCCGGGGTCTGTGGTCTTGTCGTACGCCTCTATGTTCACCGGTTTGAATCCTTCTGGGAATTCGTGATCTAGCACATCATCAGTGAAACATAAGGGGTGTGCGGCACCCCTGTATTGGGATGTACCATGGTGTTCGGACAGTTGTAGTATTCGGTTTTGGTTTTGTACCGAGCGTGCTTCCTAGATCCATAGATGGATCTGGTCGCGCCGGATTTTTGGCGCAAGTTCTCGCGTAGATCGTGTGTTGACTTATGCGCGACTTTTTAGCCGCTCTATCTTGTTCACAAGCTGGTGGATTCGGCAGGCTGGCCGTATCATTCTTCGGCAGTGTGGGCTCTAAGGCCTCATCATCGAATTCCGGTAATAGCTTGCGCTTTGGATAGCTATTTGTGTGGTAACTTCCACCTGTTGGGGAACGTAGCAATAATTCTAAATTTTCCTACGTGTCTCCAAGATCAATCTAGGAGATGCTAGCAACGAGAGAGAGGGAGTGCATCTTCATACCCTTGAAGATTGCTAAGCGGAAGCGTTACAAGAACGCGGTTGATGGAGTCATACTCACGGCGATTCAAATTGCGGAAGATCGATCTAGCGCCGAACGGACGGCGCCTCTGCGTTCAACACACGTACAGCCCGGGGACGTCTCCTCCTTCTTGATCCAGCAAGAGGAGAGGAGAAGTTGAGGGAGACCTCCGGCAGCACGACGGCGTGGTGGTGGAGTTTGTGGTATTCCTGCAGGGCTTTGCCAAGCTCTACGGAGGAGAAGGAAGAGTTGGAGGAGGGACGGGCTGCGTCAGGGAAGGGGTGTGGCTGCCCTCTCTCTCCCTCACTATATATAGTGGGAAGGGGGTGGAGGAGGCGCCCTAGGGTTCCCTAGGGGAGGGGCGGCGGCCACAGGGAAAACCCTAGATGGGTTTGGGCGCCCCCACCCCTAGGAAACTTGCCCCCCAAGCCGGGAGGGGTGGCTGCCCTAGGGGAGGCACCCCCACCTCTCCAAGTTACGTGAGGTGGGGTGGGAGGGGCGCTCAGCCCCTTAGTGGGTGGATGTGCCCCCTCCCTTTGGCCCATAAGGCCCCCCAACGCTTGCCGGGGCCTCCGAAACCCCTTTCGGACACGCTGGTCGTCACCCGGTACCCCCGGAACAATTCCGGACTCCAATACCCTTCGTCCAATATATCGATCTTCACCTTCGGACCATTCCGGAACTCCTCGTCACGTCCGGGATCTCATCCGGGACTCCGAACAACCTTCGGTAACCACATACTATTTCCCATAACAACTCTAGCGTCACCGAACCTTAAGTGTGTAGACCCTACGGGTTCGGGAACCATGCAGACATGACCGAGACATATCTCTGGCCAATAACCAATAGTGGGATCTGGATACCCATATTGGCTCCCACATGTTCCACAATGATCTCATCGGATGAACCACGATGTCGGGGATTCAATCAATCCCATATACAATTCCCTTTGTCTATCAGTATGTTACTTGCCCGAGATTCGATCGTCGGTATCCCCATACCTCGTTCAATCTCGTTACTGGCAAGTCTCTTTACTCGTTCCGTAACACATGATCCCGTGGCTAACTCATTAGTCACATTGAGCTCATTATGATGATGCATTACCGAGTGGGCCCAGAGTTACCTCTCCGTCACATGGAGTGACAAATCCCAGTCTCGATTTGTGCCAACTCAACAGACACTTTCAGAGATACCCGTAGTGTGCCTTTATAGCCACCCAGTTACGTTGTGACGTTTGGCACACCCAAAGCATTCCTAGGTATCCGGGAGTTGTATAATCTCGTGGTCTAAGGAAATGATACTTGACATTAGAAAAGCTTTAGCAGATGAACTATACGATCTTGTGCTGTGCTTAGGATTGGGTCTTGTCCATCACATCATTCTCCTAATGATGTGATCTCGTTATCAACGACATCCAATGTCCATGGTCAGAAAACCATAACCATCTATTGATCAACTAGCTAGTCAACTAGAGGCTTCCTAGGGACATGTTGTGGTCTATGTATTCACACATGTATTATGGTTTCTAGTTAACACAATTATAGCATGAACAATAGACAATTATCATGAACAAGGAAATACAATAATAACCATTTATTATTGCCTCTAGGGCATATTTCCAACACCACCATACTTTGTTACTTTGTTCCACCTACCGTTGAGCGTATCTTGTGCGGCCTTAAGCCTTTGCTTCTGTTTCTTCAGGCTCCTCACTATGGCAATAAGCGTTCTGCGGAGGTTCTCTTGCTCCAAGTGCGTTTCCGGGATGATGCGTGCATCTTCGTCCGGACTATTTTCTTCCCCAGACAGGGTTTGATGAGGCTTATCCTTGGCGTCGCTCTCTTCGGACGCCGGATCCATACTATTTCGCAATTTGCATCTTGATCGTGCTGTGCCACCGGGGTGGTGCAGTCATCGTTTCTTCTAGAGTCGACTGGACTATTATTTCCTCTTGCGCTATTATCGTTGTTCTTGCTATGATGGTACTTAGAGCGGCGCCGGTGATGTCGGCGCTTGGGTTGCTTGGAGGGGGCATCCTCCGCTGTCTCTTCGCCATTGCCCTCTTTGGGTGTATCTACCATGAATATGTCATGTGCAGAAGTGGTGGTCCGGCACCCTGTCGGCAGTAGTTCCTGTTCGTCTCCTGCATCGTCGTCCATACCGTCGATGTCTTCGGAGTCGATGTCGAGCATGTCAGCTAAGTCGTCGACAGTGGCTTCTAAGTGGGTGGTGGGTGGGCAGCGAATTTCTTCGTTGTCCGCATCCCATTCTAGGTGGACATAGTTCGGCCAAGGTTCTCCTAACAGGGAGAGAGACCATAATGAATTTAGCACATCGCCGAAAGGTGAGTGCTGAAAGATATTCGCGGAGGTGAACTCCATGATCGGCGCCCAATCGGATTCGATGGGTGCGGATGCAGGCGGCTCGGAGCCCGTGGCCGGAGAAGAATCCAGTGGTTCGGCGACGCGGCTCTCGTAAGGGGTGATGTCAGTATCTGGCTCTACCGCCACTGAAAGTGCGGCCTCCATGGCGGGGTCTATCCCTCCGCTCTCAGATGGCGCGACTTGATTTGGATTGATGGCCGGAGTAGTTGCAGATGCGATCTCCCGAACATTGTCCGACGACAGAGTTACGTCATGCTCGTCGCGACTGTGCGGTGCATCTGACCTGGGCTCGAACCCGTCGAAGATCAAGTCTCCGCGGATGTTGGCCGTGTAGTTCAAGTTTCCAAATCTGACCTGATGGCCAGGGGCGTAGCTCTCGATCTGCTCCAGATGGCCAAGCGAATTGGCCCGCAGTGTGAAGCCGCCGAATACGAAGATCTGTCCGGGGAGGAAAATCTCACCCTGGACCGCATCGTTACCGATGATCGAAGGGTACATCGAGCCTTACGGTGACGGCACAATGGAACTCTCAATGAAAGCACCAATGTCGGTGTCAAAACTGGCGGATCTCGGGTAGGGGGTCCCGAACTGTGCGTCTATGGCGGATGGTAACAGGAGGCAGGGGACACGATGTTTACCCAGGTTCGGGCCCTCTTGATGGAGGTAATACCCTACATGCTGCTTGATTGTTCTTGATGATATGAGTATTACAAGAGTTGATCTACCACGAGATCAGAGAGGCTAAACCCTAGAAGCTAGCCTATGGTATGATTGTATGTTGTCCTACTGACTAAAACCCTCCGGTTTATATAGACACCGGAGGGGGCTAGGGTTACACAAGGTCGGTTACAAGGGAGGAGATATACATATCCGTATTGCCCAGCTTGCCTTCCACGCCAAGTAGAGTCCCATCCGGACATGGCCAGGTCAGCTGAGGCATCAACCGCTCAGCTCGAAGAATATGAACCAACTAGGCACACTGAAATAGTTGTGCCTGGGGAAACTGAACCTATTTTCTCTGCTCCTCCTGCACCAACACCAAGTACAGTTCTTCCTTCTGCATCAGAAGTGAAGAAAACCAGAGCTACAGAGCGAGCAGTAGTGAAAAAGATGAAAGCATTTGCTTCATCAAATTCTTCTGCACCGAAGAAGATGAAGACATTGACAAGCTCTTTTGAGAATCCCATAGATGTTTTTCCCATTTCAAGCATGCCATCAAAGGAACCCGTTCCCTTTGGTGAAGATTATGAGATCCCAAGCAGATCTGATGAAGATGTTCCTTCTGCTGCTTCTTCATAGTAGTTGGACGAATAAATTGAAGTGGATAATATCCCTTCAACCCAGTCATCTCATCGCCTATGCCTCAGTTCACAGCTGAAGAGGCAGGTGTTGAAGAATTAAATGAAGAAGATGAAGACGTGGACATTGGGTGCTCCACTCCAGTGCTGAATGATGATTATTGGGATAGTCAGGACCCCAACTCTCCACTCTTCGCACCTCTGCAACAAATCCCTCAGTCCCCAGTGCACACTGAAGTTCAAATGGGCTCTGCAGATCATCACTCCACTCCTTCCATTCATGAAGAAATTCCAGCCACTTGTGCTAATGATAATGTTGATGAAGAATTGAAGACCCAGGCTGCTACTGAAGCGGAAACTGAAATTCCTCAGCCTGTGGTTCCGGAGAACGTGATTCCTGAGGCTGTGATGACATTGACTGATACTCCTCAGCCCAAGCCGAAGAATCCCTTCTCTAAGAAGCAAACCTTCAAGGCCGATGACTTCTTCCATGAGCATGTGTTCTTCATAGATTACAACCCATAGGACTCTGGTCGTCTGAGAAGGAAGCGTTTCTGGACTGCCAGCCAGGCAAACTTCTATTCTTCACTACTTTTTGATAAGAACAAAGTCTTCGCCCATGCGCATATTCCTCATGTGGACATGGAATCACTGCCTTGCTTCACGCTAGTCCTCAGTGTTCTTCATGATGCTAGACTGCTCTACTTCTGCACAGATATATGTGATTGGAATGAAGAACTAATTCTTAAGTTCTATGCAACGCTGCACATCACACGAAATGCTGAAGATGCGAACTCTTGGGTATTGGACTGGATGACAGAGAGTACCCACTTCAAGGCACCGGCCTCTGAATTGCTTCATGCACTGCCTATCAGTCCTCCCCTTGAAGGTGCACGTTGTACATATCATGAACCTAAACTTACTGACCACTATATGCAAGTGTTGATGAAGCCGTTGAAGTTCGGTCAAGCCTCAAGGACCAAATTCCTCATGAAGGAATTGCTATATGTGCCACGGACAATATATCGCATCTTGACCAAGACTTTGAGTCCAATCAAGGGCCATGACTCTAATGAAGAAGAGGTTGTTGGTATCATGAAAAATCTTCTATTCAACATCATCCATGGCATTCCTATCAACTACCATGATTTCTTCATGAGGACTCTGGCCAATGTTGCGTTATCTCCATTTAAATTGAAGCCTTACGCTCCCTGGATTATGAGATTCGTCAGATCAAGGTCTTTAATCAACTACAAGGCTAATTTGCAGAATCACGTTAGCTACTTGCCCCCAATAGAAGTCCTCAAGCGGACATTTTCCTCAGCTGATGAAAAGGGCAAGGCTACTGTTGTTATTGATGAAGGCACTCATCCATTGGATGGTCAGTTCTGCAAAGCTTCATCTTACTCCACCAATGATGACTCTGCCGCTCATAACTCTGCTGCCAATGCCTCAAAGAAAAATCCTCAAGGCATAGCTCCCAGACTGATGACTGATCGTGAGCTTCTCCTTAGTCTGCACCAGAAGGTCGATCGCAACCACAAATGGGTTAAGCGTCAGCTTGGTTCCATTCTTCACAACATGACTGCTACACATAATGCAGTGAAGAAGAAACACTTCTACCTCCATGAAGTATTCAATGGCACCTGGGCTGCTCTGTCTCACCTTTATGGTGAAGAAGATCTGAAGCAAATGGGCTTCAAGTAGGACTTTGACTGGTCTCAGCCACCGCCGATGAAATTCAAGCAAATCAAAGTTCCATCCTTGGTAGCCAACTCATATTCTTCCTCGCACGAGATTGATGAACATGAAGATTTGGACGACACTACGGCAGGCCCTACTCCAACAACCGACCCCAACAATGCTGGCGGTCCTCCATCGACTCAGTGATGATATTCTTTAGGGACGTTAGTCCTCACTTTTTGTCCCTTTTGGTCATTTGATGACAAAGGGGGAGAAATTTGAGTTAGTCTTCAAGCGGGTCTATTTATATGGGTGTTTTTTTTCTAAGTTACAACTCTCATTCTTCTGAAGATTTATTGGATCGAGTTGTAAACTTAAGTCCGATGGGGGTTTGATACTTTTGCTATGTTCCTCTGCATGCTATTTCCTCGTGTATGATAATGCATGCATGCTGTATTACATCAGCCACCATATTTCATCATGCATTTCAAATTCTTCATATCATATGTTAAATGCATGTATGAATTACAAGATATAGTGGGAGATCTCCATGATTCTACTCTTCAAATGTGCACTGCTTCAAAAGCATATTCCTCACTATGCACATCTTCAGGGGGAGTTCTTCTATATCTTGCAATCAAATTCCTCAATATCATTATTTACACTTCATATGTTTATCCCAGTTGAAAACTTAACCTATATTGTCATCAATCACCAAAAATGGGGAGATTGTAAGTGCATCTAGTGCCCCATAGTGATTTTGGTGTATTGAAGACTTATAGGTTAAGAGGCTAATGCATTTGTGAGTGTACACATGTCTATAAGTCTATGAGGAGTTTGATATTTACAGAGAAAGTTGACCCCTAAAATTGAATGTCTTCAACAGAAGACTTTGGATTTCTGAAGACTTTCTGAAGACTTCGAAAGTGAAGAAATTCGTGTGACTGTGAAGACTTGATATTCATGCAAGGAACATGAAGCGTGAAGACTTTTGTTTTCGTAGTTTCATTTTCTGTTTCTTGAGTCATAGGAAACATCGTACTGTTAAAGGGGGTCGAGATAAAACTAAGGAAAAGTTTCCAAGTGATGCTCAACTCAAAATCCTACACCTACCAATCCCTTCGAGTGAAGCCATTGGAAATCTCATATAGTTCAGTCAATTTCTTCAGTGACAGAGACGAAGTTCTTCTGGTCTCTGAGGAATTTGTCCTGACTGAGGAGTTAGGAATTCGCCAGTGCGGATTGCCTACAAGTGAGGAACATGATAGCCTTGAGGAACTTGAACCTCAAATTTCGGACCATGGCTGTGCTATGCGCCAGCTGTCCCAAAATATCTACTCACCTAACGGTCATATCATTGAAGGGCATTTATGTATTATCATGTCGGGCTACTCCCTAGGCTATAAATAGATGCCCCCTACAACCACTAGCTGGTTGGCTGCTCCGCGAGAAACTGACATTTATCATTGAGAGCATCCCATCCTCCGAGGACTTTGAGCAAAAATCATCAAGTGAGGAAAAACCCAAAACCCCAAACCAAACACCTACAAACCCAAAGTGATTGAGCATCATTGAAGAGATTTTTCCTGTGTGGAACCGACGCTTGTTACCTTTGAGGACTGTGCATCCACTAGACAGTTAGGCGTCATGGCCTAGAGCATCCAAGAGGAAATTGTGGATCGCCGAGTGACCGAGTCTGTGAAGGTTTCGAAGTCACCTGAAGACTTACGACGAGTGATTGGACGAGGTCTGTGTGACCTTAGTTCAAGGAGAATATGGTGAGGGCTGTGTGTCCGGGACTGTGTGTCCTTAGGTTTAAATGCCTAGGCACTCTAACCAGACGTACAACTGTCACAACAGTTGGAACTGGTCTACCATATCATTGTCTTTACCAAACTAACTGGTTCTATTTCCTCAACCCTTTCATTTCTTCATTACTATGTTGTGTACCTATTCATATCTGTTTGAAGACTTCGACTGAAGACATTCTCAATTTCCCCAGTTCAATTTCTTTAGTTTGTTTGTCTTCATTCTATTTTGTCATGTGCTTACGCTTTCTATACTCAGTATTTTGTTTCCAATTCATCATGATGTCCATGCTTATGTTATGCCATGTCTGCATTTGATTACTTATTTCGCTGCAAGTAGTTCTACTCTTAGGAATATCCTCACCCTGAAATTCCTCAGTGAAGAATTTATAAAAATCACCTACTCACCCCCCTCTAGTCGACTTAACGCACTTTCGGGTATCACGGGCATTTTGCGTGTCGAGATTTCGCATGAGGTGGGACTTTCCGTGCACGTTGTAATTTTGGGATAGCAAGGCGCGGGTTGAGATGGAGGGAGTTTTTTGAGCACAACGATACAAAGATATATCTTTAATATTTCGGGGTAACAAGTCGCGGGTTGAAGAGGCGGGAGTTTCGCAGCACAATAGAAAGAGATGCTAGCTTGAAATTTCGGGAGAACAAGCTTAACATGTACCCGAAAAATACAATTTGCACCTCATCACTAGAGAGAGCCATGTCCCGTTTTATTATATTACTAGAAATGCATTCAAATACAACAAAAAAACTAAAAAATAGGGACAAAAACATTCATTCCTATATGACAGTACCAAAACAATTTGCACTTCCCTCAACAATAAAAAAACAATGTGTGTTGTTTAGCATATGGACTAAATTTGCGTACATTTTCCCTCTTTGAATGGGATTGTACTCGGGTTAGTTATACAACCATCTAAATATTATCTTCACAACACATGATATGAATATAGGAGAAATAAATTGCTATATAAATACGAACTACATGTACATACAATCTCAAATTCAAATATATGTATCCATTTTATGTTGAATTCAAATCAAAGTACATGTATGATCTAGCTAGATGTTCGGAATCTAAACCATGTATGATACTACGTACAATGTGTTTAACACGCAGAACAAACACACAAACACCATTTAGACTAGTAAGGTACACGTGCATTGCACGCATGAGATTTGGCACCCAAATTATGAATAAATACCACATTATAGCATGTCAGCTTTGAGTCATATATGCATGATGTAGATGTTCGTTTAATTCTTATAGTTCATTTCATTCAAAATCATCTAGTTTTTATTAGAAAGCCAATCTATTTTAAGATTCATGGAATTGTGTGTTGTAAATCATAAAGTAAAAACAAATAATGGCAAATCATGTAGAAAAACATTTGGGCAATTATAATACAGACGACTCTAGAACAAAGAAGAAGTGCTTGTGTTTTGAGGTTTGTGCATTATGCTTAAGTTCAACAATGGAGTCTTCTAGATTGTACATGTGGCAAAATCTGGTGGAATCTAGATGATATCCAACAGCCAGTGGTGCTCAAATTTTCCATCTCTACACCATCGGATTGGCTTCATCCAACGACCATCTTTCAAAGTTAAAGTTATCCGCACACTATATAAAAAATATAAAATATAATATATAGGGGTATAGATATAGATATGTGATGCGAAAGCCACTCGTCATCTCCAATTAGAATAGTGTGTCCATGCGCGGATGCAATGTGGCCAAACGATGTATGCCATCGGTATCTCAAATTCAAATCAGTCTAACCTTGTTCAATGTGTATACAGTATAACATGCTCGTTTCCAAACCACACTGCACATATCTCAGTTATATTCATGCATGTATGGGTTTCCAACATCATGATCTCTTATTCAAACATTTGAATTCAACTTTATATTGATTATGACCTCACCTATGTCGGCGTTCTGGGAACGGGGGTCCCCAGACTTGCCTGCCTGCGGCCTGCGGCGTGGCTTAAAAGGGGGCCCGGCATGGCCCATCTTCATCAACACAGACCCAAGACCCTCGTGAGGGGCCAAGCCTCGCGGGGTGGACGATGCGGAGCTTCCTCAGGCACGGCCTCACCAGGCTGGCTCGTGAAGAGGCGGAGAGATCAAGGCGGGGTACCTCACGAGGTGCCCGTGACGCAAGCCATGACGACCAAGGGCGCCAGGCGGGTACCAGCCCGCGCGGTGTCCTCCTTTCCTCTTTGGCGCAAAGTGGGCAAGCGCAGCCGCGGAGTACCGAGGCATCAGGAAAAGGTTGCCATTTCGGTGCAACAAGACCATGACCAAGAGGACTGCAAGACGGAGGTCATCGTGGGGCCCAAGACAGTGTCACCAGCAGAACTTTGTGCAGGCGAATACTACTTTTGTCAGGGTAGCTAGTACTAGCTGTCCCCCTTCAAATTAGCCCGCCATTGTTGGCTCCCTTCCTGCTCGATATTTGGGAAGAGGACCAGGGCCTCTATAAATAGGACCAGCCACCCACAGAGGAGGGGGGGTTCGATCAGAGAGAGAGAGAGAGGGAGAGAGAGAGAGAGAAGGGTGGCTGAACTCCTCCCAGCAGTTCATCGCCCAGCCAAGAACAGACCCTCGCGAGGTTGTTCTTCCTTGTATCATTCATTATCATCAGCCCAAGAGGCAATCCACCACGCCACACACAGGAGTAGGGTATTACACCACAACGATGGCCCGAACCAGTATAAACCCTGTGTCTCTTGTGTTGTTCTTTCCATAGCTTAGATCTTAGCGAGGCGGAGGGATGCAGGAAGGTAGGAAGTGAAATCTCCGTGCACACCCCAGTGTTTGAACCTCAAGGGTCTGCCGGAACCCGAAATCCGACATTTGGCGCGCCAGGTAGGGGTGCACCGGAGTTTTCTCTTCCGCCACCGCCACAGCCTGCCTCGCGGTGAGTAGCACGTCGCCCGCTCCGGCCGCTGGCGCCAATACTGGGGCCAGGGGGCTCCAAGCCCTGGCCCCAGCCCTGCAACGGGTACGGTGGCCGAACAAGTTCAAGCCAACGACGCCGCCGCGCTACGGCGGCGCGACAGATCCGCTGGCCTTCTTGCTGGCGAGCGAGGAGGCCCTCCTCGAAGCTGGAGGTGACGATAGGGTCATGGCCAACTGGCTCTCCATGGCCCCCACCGGCGCTCCGCGCACATGGCTGCTCCACCCGCCGGCAGCCTCAGTGGCCTCTTGGGAAGAGCCCTGCGGCCTGTTCCCCGCCCATCGTGCTACACCAACACCCCCGGTCGTCGCGGCCCTCCTGGGCGGCTCGCAGGCGCCGCCTACAAGTCATCCACCGGGTCAGTGCCGCTTCCACGCAACAGGGGGCTCTCCCGGACCGAGAGGCGCCCAAGGCCGGCCTGACCTTCAGCTCGAGGACCACCCTCCCAACTCGGCCTGCTCGGGTGCGCTCCCCATGCTGTGCACCCCCACCATCTGCCAGGTGGCCGTCACCAGAACTCTCGTCGATGGCGGTGCGGGCCTCAGCATGCTCTCAGTCGAGGCCGTCAACCTCCTCCGCATACCCCTGGAACGGATGCAACCCAGCTAGCCCTTCTCAGGCGTTGGGGGCAGATCATCCAGCTCCTTGGGACAGATCCGGCTCCCAGTAACCTTCGGCACCTACAACAACTTCCGTACGAAGCTGGTCGACTTCGACATCGCTCCCATCGGCCTCCCCTACAATGCCATCCTCGGCTACCCACCACTGGCCCAATTCATGGCCGCGACGCACCCGGCGTACAACCTCATGAAGATGCCCGGGAGCAGCGGTGCCCTCACCGTGCACGGCGACACCGGAGACGCGCTGTGGGTGCTCAAGCTTGCCTTCAAGATGGCGGCGTAGGCGCGGCCCCCCGACTTGGAGACCCCCGAGCCCAAGGGGGCTGCACCCGCCAAGAAGAAACAGTTGTTCACCCAGGACAAGGCAGAAACCAAGCAGATACCCGTCGATGAGGACGGGTCCACCAACGCCACTTTCACCATAGGCGCCAACCTCGAACCCGAGCAGGAGGAGGCCCTGGTCGGGTTCCTGTGCGCAAACAAGAAGGTATTTGCTTGGGAGCCTGACTAGTTGGCAGGGATCCCTAGGAGAGTAATCGAGCATCACCTCAATGTGTGCCCCAACGTGCGCCCTGTGAAGCAGAAGGCCAGGCGGCAGTCCATAGAAAAGCAGGCCTTCATCGTCCAAGAAACCCGCAAATTAGAAGCCGCTGGGGTCATTCGCGAGGTCCGATACCCGAATTGGTTGGCCAACCCTGTCATTGTGCCAAAGAAGGGAGGGAAGGAGGGCATGTGTGTCGACTTCACCAACCTCAACAAAGCATGCTCGCAAGATCCGTTCCCGCTTCCCCGCATCGACCAGATCGTCGATTCCACCGCGGAATGCGACCTGCTATGCTTCGTGGATGCCTTTTCTGGGTATCACCAGATCAAGATGGTGGTGGAAGACGTCGAAAAGACAGCCTTCCTAACCCCGTGTGGGGTGTACTGCTACACGTGCATGCCATTCGGGCTGCGTAACGCAGAGGCGACCTTTCAATGGCTGATGCACATCACCTTGGGCCCGCAGCTCGGGAAGAATGTTGAAGCTTATGTCGATGACATCGTGGTAAAGTCTCGGGAGGCCAGGACCCTGATACAAGACCTGGAGGAAACCTTCACGAGCCTCAACGCAGTGAACCTACGGCTCAACCCAAAGAAGTGTGTGTTCGGAGTCCCCTCGGGCAAGCTCTTGGGTTTCCTCGTGTCCCACCGAGGCATCGAGGCTAACCCGGAAAAGGTCAAGGCGGTGGAAGACATGAGCCCGCCAAAGACCCTCACAGAAATGCAGAAGCTCACCGGGCGCGTGACCGCGCTAGGGCGCTTCATCTGCAAGTTGGGGGAATGAGCGCTGCCCTTTTTCCAGCTAATGAAGAAAAAGGGGCCCTTTGAGTGGACTGAAGAGGCCGACAAGGCGTTCCAGGATCTCAAGAGATACCTGACCAGCCCACCGGTCATGGTGGCTCCGCACCCTCAAGAGCCCCTGGTGCTTTACCTTGCCGCCACTCCGTACTCCGCCAGTGCAGCCCTGGTGGCAGTTAGAGAGGAGCATCGAATCAAAACCGCAGCAGCAGCTCGGGACAAGGCAAAGCATGAACAAGGAAGACCCACAGAAACCGCCACCGCGGCTGAGGAGGATCAGCCGCCGCAGAGGAGAGCACTGGAGGCGGAAGAGACTCCTCCCCCAGATGGCCAGCCTCAGGAGGCCTCGTCGCCTCAAGAGGCGCCATGGTCTCCGAAGGGAGCCGCCAGCACTGATGCGCCCAACCTCGTAGAGCACCTGGTGTACTTCGTCAGCACGGTGTTGCGGGATGCGAGGGCACGGTACCCCATGCCTCAAAAACTCCTCCTCGCGCTACTAGTGGCCTCGCGCAAGCTGCGGCACTATTTTCAGGGTCACCCCATCAAGGTCGTCTCGTCATACCCCTGGAGAGAGTGCTCAAGAGCCCTAACTCAGCTGGAAGGGTCGCTAAGTGGAACATAGAACTGCAAGCGTTTCAGCTCGAATTCAGCACGACCAGAGTCATCAAGGGAGCAGCATTGGCGGATTTTGTGGCAGAATGGACAGAGGCGCCAGGCCTCAAGGCCGACGAGGATCGGTCCCTATCCCCGGGAAGCGAGGCGCCAGAAGGCTGGGTCATGTACTTCGATGGGGCGTTCTCCAGGCATGGCGCTGTGGCTGGGGCGGTGCTTATATCGCCCACTCAGGACAAGCTCTATTACGCTGTGCAGCTCTGTTTCCAGCAAGGTGAAAAGGTCTCCAACAACCTAGTAGAGTATGAAAGTTTAATAGCGGGCTTGAAGGCCGCAGCTGCCCTGGGGGTGAAACGCCTCACCATCAAGGGTGATTCACAGCTCCTTGTCAATTTCTCCAACAAGGTGTACGAGCCGAAGGATGAGCACATGGAAGCCTACCTTGCGGAGGACCGCAGGATGGAGAAGCAGTTCTAGGGGTTGGAGTTGCAGCATGTGCCCCGTGGCACCAATTAGGAGGCCGACGACATCACCAAACGGGCGTCCAGACGGTTACCTCAGGAGCCTGGCATTTTCGAGGAGCGGCTCTTCAAGCCCTCAGCCCTACCGTCATTATCAAACACAGCTCAGCCCCGGGAGGAACTCCCCCAGCCACCTGCCTCAGGAGCTCCGGCCTATGGCCTGGCCTCAGGAGCACGCCTGCTCCTGATGATGGAACCTCAGGAGGGATGTTGGATCACGGAGCTCTGGAGTTACTTAACGCAAGGGACCCTGCCGGATAAGGAGGAGGAAGTGGAGCGAGTGGCACGCCAGGCCATGGCATACTGCATCAAGGATGGAGAGCTCTATCGGAAGCGACCAAACGATGTATCCCTGCGCTGCATCTCCAGGGAGCAAGGGAAGGAACTGCTGGAAGATATACACGGTGGAGACTGTGGACATCATTCATCATTACGGACCCTCGTCGGCAAGGCGTTCCGTAGTGGGTTTTATTGGCCCACCGCGCTCAATGACGCCGTCGAACTAGTGAAAGCTTGTGAGGCCTGCCAGCTCCACACCAAGCAGATCCATCAGCCAGCAGGAGGCCTGCAGACTATACCCCTTTCGTGGCCATTCGCAGCCTAGGGGCTGGACATCTTGGGCCCGTTTCCTCGGGCGCCAGGCGGCTACCGCTACCTCTACGTCGCCGTGGACAAGTTCACCAAGTGGGCTGAAGTAGAGGCTGTCCGCACCATTCCCGCGGGTTCTGCGGTCAAGTTCATCAAGGGCATCGTGAGCCGGTTCGGGGTGCCGAACCGCATCATCACAGACAACGGTTCGCAGTTCACCAGTAACCTCTTCAAAACATACTGTGCTAACCTTGGAACGCAGATATGCTATGCTTCGGTGGCGTACCCCCGAAGCAACGGCCAGGCCGAGCGAGCCAACGTGGAGGTCCTAAGGGGCCTCAAGACCAGGACGTTCAAGAAGAAGCTGGAGGCCTGCGGCAGAGGTTGGTACGACGAGCTTCAGTCCGTGTTGTGGTCCATCCGCACAACTGCGACCAAGTCGACTGGAGAGACCCCGTTCTTCCTGGTCTACGGAGCCGAATTGGTCCTCCCTCACGAGGCCAGACGTCGCTCCGCGCGGGTCCTGGTGTTCGACGAGGCGCAGCAGGATGCCATGGGGGGGATGGACCTCGTGCTGGGGGAGGAACGTCGCCGAGAAGTCGCGCTACGAGCGGCGAGGTACCAACAAGCACTGCGGCGATATCACTGCTGCAACATCCGCCCCAGAACTCTCGAGGTAGGAGACCTCGTGCTCAGGCGGGTTCTCTCCAGGGAGGGGCTGCACAAGCTCTCTCCCATGTGGGAGGGCCCGTTCAAAGTTGTTCATGTTTCCAGGCCTGGCTCCGCACGCTTGGAGACTCAGGAGGGGGTGCCAGTCCAGAACGCATGGAACATCCAGCACCTCCGGAGGTTCTACCCCTAAAAAGGCCCGGAGCCTGTGAAGAAGGCGAATGCCTGTGAAGCCATCGCGTTTTGGAAAAGGCCCGGAGTCTGTGAAGAAGGCGAATGCCTGTGAAGCCATCGCGTTTTGGAAAAGGCCCGGAGCCTGTGAAGAAGGCGAATGCCTGTGAAGCCATCGCGTTTTGGAAAAGGCCTGGAGCCTGTGAAGAAGGCGAATGCCTGTGAAGCCATCGCGTTTTGGAAAAGGCCCAGAGCCTGTGAAGAAGGCGAATGCCTGTGAAGCTGTCGCATTTTGGAAAAGGCCCAGAGCCTATGAAGAAGGCGAATGCCTGTGAAGCTGTCGCGTTTGGGAAAAGGCCCGGAGCCTGTGAAGAAGGCCAATGCCTATGAAGCTCGCCGCCCGTGACACTCTCACGTAATAATGAGTTGGGGCTGTACACGCCCCGGAGTCTCAGGAGAGCTGGCCTCAGGCCCTGGGGCTCCCTCCCACGCGCAGTGGTAGCACTTAGCTCCGCGTTGGTGAGAAGACGTCGAAGACTAGATTAGGTGCCGGACGCGGCTTTTCATTTGCTTTCCGCAGTTGGCTTGCTCCTTCCCATTCGAAGTTTTATTGAAGTTGTTGCCGTCTTTGGCTTGTGGTTCTTCGACTTCTCGCTCACCCGCCTCGATTTCTCTTTTGCAAGGCCTCGCGAGGGAGGGGGACAGCCGAGCGCCCTCGCGAGTGTTCCTATCCTAGTCATTCAAAGGTTTCGCGACCTGGGTCCATTACAGGAGCACCCCTCAAGTCCGTGCCCCACGGGCACCGCGAGATGAACACAGGGCCTGGGTCGGTCGCCCCCCACGGCTGAGGCCGGGAACTACCCATGCGCGGGCACGTAGCCGGAAGGCACGATAGCAGAAGCAAATGATGATTAACGGCAATAACCCAAACACGCCCCCGCGGGGCTCCACACTACTGTCTTTTTGCACAGGAAAAAGGAAAAAAAAGAACAAATCAGGCGCAGCTCGCCTCACACCGGCCTGCAGGGAGGACTCGAGCCGCCCACGGGGCTCAGGCAGACTCCCTCTCGTGCTTCACCGGGGCGCGACGGCGGGCAGACACGCCACCACTTCCTAAGCAGATACGACAGCGTGGAGGCTGACCGTGGCCACCGCTGGAGGAGTCGCCGCTTGAAGAAGAACCGGAGAAGCTTGAGGAACCCTGAGCGCCGCCAGTCACCCGAGCGCTGTCCTTTCCATCGTCGTCGGAGCTGGGTTCCCGGCCGCAGTCGTCGTCCTCAGGGCAGCACCCCGCGCGGCGACCATCCTCCCGAAACACCCTCACATAGAGGGTGGCATCGCCATCAAACTTGAAGTGCAGGGTGCACCGACGCTTCAGGCCGCGCGCGCGGGCAAACGTCTACCAACCGCGGGCCAAGGCCAGGCTCCCAGCTGCGGAGACCTCCAGTGAAGCCCATGAGGCCCGGCTACAGCAGCCGTCAGCCTGGAGCCAGAGGCCGCCCGGGGCGCCGGCCGGGAGCTCGCCAAGGAGGAAGCAAGGAAGTGGGAGCCGGGTGCTAGTCGGCTCCGCCGACCACACAACGAACTCCGGTAGCACCTCTGCAGCGCGAAAGCGCGGCCTAGGGGGACGCGCGACCGAACCGCACCCCCGGCCGCAGCAGTCCGACCGTCACCATGCTGGGAATCGTCTTCGCGGCCGCGGGGAGCTGCCGTGGAGGCCACAAGATGCTTGCGAGGGCGCCCTCGGCCGTGCTTGGGCGGGGAAGAGGCAGGCTCTACCCGGCGAGCCTTCCCCTTCTCTGCGGCCGAGAACCTCCTCGATGGGGCCATGAAGAAGAAGGAGAAGCAAGGGAGAATGAACTGGAAGGGCGCGCGCCAATCTGTACTTATAGCCGGCGAAGGCCAACCGTCGGCCCCCACTATCACATGTAATCATGACCCGCTTTGCATGTAGGGACTTGTCCAAACCGTGCAGTTGCCGAGGTGCCATGGGGAAGTGGAGACGCCCACGTCCAATCAACCTCCACGCGGTGCCCAAGACCACAGACTGTTAGGGCCCGCGGTGCTTCGCTCTTGCCCTTCTGCCTCCCTGCACGGCCAAGTCCGGGCGTGCCTTGGGCCCGGGGGCTACTGTCGGTGTTCTGGGAACGGGGGTCCCCAGACTTGTCTGCCTGCGGCCTGCGGCGTGGCTTAAAAGGGGGCCCGGCATGGCCCATCTTCATCAACACAGACCCAAGACCCTCACGAGGGGCCAAGCCTCGCGGGGCAGACGACGCAGAGCTTCCTCAGGCACGGCCTCACCAGGCTGGCTCGTGAAGAGGCGGAGAGATCTAGGTGGGGTACCTCACGAGGTGCCCGTGACACAAGCCATGACGACCAAGGGCGCCAGGCAGGTACCAGCCCGCGCGGTGTCCTCCTTTCCTCTTTGGTGCAAAGGGGGCAAGCGCAGCCGCGGAGTACCGAGGCATCAGGCAAAGGTTGCCATTTCGGTGCAACAAGACCAGGACCAGGAGGACTGCAAGATGGAGGTCATCGTGGGGCCCAAGACGGCGTCACCACCAGAGCTTTGTGCAGGCGAAGACTACTTTTGTCAGGGTAGCTAGTACAAGTTGTCCCCCTTCAAATTAGCCCGCCATTGTTGGCTCCCTTCCCGCTCGATATTTGGGAAGAGGACTAGGGCCTCTATAAATAGGACGAGCCAACCACAGAGGAGGGGGGGGGGTTCGATCAGAGAGAGAGAGAGAGAGAGAGAGAAGGGTGGCTGAGCTCCTCCCAGCAGTTCATCGCCCAGCCAAGAACAGACCCTCACGAGGCTGTTCTTCCTTGTATCATTCATTATCATCAGCCCAAGAGGCAATCCACCACGCCACACACTGGAGTAGGGTATTACACCACAACGGTGGCCCGAACTAGTATAAATCCCGTGTCTCTTGTGTTGTTCTTTCCATAGCTTAGATCTTAGCGAGGCGGAGGGGTGCAGGAAGGTAGGAAGCGAAATCTCCGCGCGCACCCCAGTGTTCGAACCTCAAGGGTCTGTCGGAACCCGAAATCCGACAACCTAGTCTTTTACAGCCACACAGTCGTCTTCTCTTTATAATTGTACCAATAACTTTCTCTCGTGAATGCATGCACACACACTACCAGTCGGCATTATCCATCGCACACATGCAATCTTTTTCTTCAGGTCGGTCTCCCATGCATGCACACACACACACACACCGTCCCCTCTCCATCATATCGGGCATTCTTTATCTATCATGTGCGTGCATAGCGATCGATGTTCCTCTATGTGCGTGTATATATAGCTAGGTCTTTCCTAGTTTGCCACACAAACCGATCAATCTATATATCTAGTGAGGTGTCACCCTCTTTCCAACGTCCACATCGATCAATCTATACCTCTCTATATAGGATTACATAGCTAATACACCCACATTAATTATATATCCAACACCCCCCCTCTCATCATCCATGCCGTCCGCTTCATCCTTAGACGCGTGCACAGTGGCAGAGATAGGGGTCAGCAAGGGCCCTGCCCCCCTAACATCACTATATATCGAGGCTAATATGAATGTGATGATTAGACAATTGCTGGTAAAATGGTTTAAGTTGATGAATTGACCCTCCGCGTAAAGGACTAGTAATGCTTGGCCCCCTAGCTACATTTATTTTTCATGGCTCCTCCACTACGCGCAACAGCGCACGTTCTTGCCCCCTCTCTTTAAATATCGACCTCGCACTTGCGCACTCCTTCATAGTCTCCCTCCACTTGGCCCCTTGCACCATCTTCTAGCCCCCCACCGGATTTTGCCACATGTACAATCTAGTAGACTCCTTGTTTGAAGTTAAGCATAATGCACAAACCTCAAAGCACAAGTGCTTCTCCTTTGTTCTAGAATCTTCCGTATCATAACTGCCTAAACTTTTTTTCTAGTTGAATTGCCATTATTTGTTTTTTACTTTATGCTTTACAACGCACAATTTCATGAATCATAAAATAGATTAAGGGCTTCTTCGATTCAAAGTATTCTCAAAGGAATTTTGGAGGATTCTAATCCTTAGGAATTTTTCCTATCTTGGTTGTTTGATTTGTAGGATTGTAAACCATAGGAATTTTTCCATAGGATTCATTTGCACTAGATTTCATAGGAAACGTCCCATCCACTCAAACCTCTTTGAAGAATCCTGCATTTTTTCTATGTACAATCAAACACTCGTACAATCCTATAGGATTCAAGATGACATTCCACTCTAATCCCATGTTTTTCCTATTCCCGCGTTTTGGAAATCCTACGAATCAAAGAGGCCCTTGCTTTTTTACAAAAACTAATTGATTCTGAATGAGATGAACTATAAGAATTAAACGAACGTCTACATCAGGCATATATGACTCAAAGCTTACATGCTATAGTATGGTTTTATTCATAATTTGGTTGCCAAATCTGATGCGTGCAATGCACATGTACCTTACTAGTACTTCGAGTGTGTGCAAAACCCGTAAATTAGAATTCCAATGGCACGTTACACGGTGTCTTTCTTACAGTTCATGAAGCCACGTGGCACATGTTGAGGTGTTGTCGCGACCTCCTTGTGTGGATTGAACACAATGACGTGTTGCTGGTTCCAGAAGAATGTACTCGTGCTTTCTAAGGCACACTGGCGGTACATGCACGAAGCAAATATGTGCACGCATGCCACGCACGCACTCATTACCTCGCATGCACACGCGGGTACACGGGGGGATGCATTTTTGTACAAAGATCCACCTCATGTGATAATTTGACGCGTGTAAAGTCCTTCACTTCATTTATGGTCAATTAATACAGCGCATGCAAATTGAGTGGACGTGAGGGAGGAAGAAAGACATTACTACTCCACTGCATGCATGCGAGTAGTTAAATCATGGTTGCTACTTCCATTGGTCTCCTTCATATTTTGTGCCAATTTTTCACCATATTTTAATTAAAATAATATTTATGCATGTCATAAAAAGTGGCACAAAAAAGGTGGCCAATAAACCAGGACGCAGGCAGCATGATCAATTTTTGCCAGGGCTACTGTTGGTTGCCTTTGTATTTAAATATGGACGAAGTGGAGTAGTACTATCTTTACCTTAGCCTCATAGGGCTCTCCCAGCGCCTAGGCTCACCTCCCCGCCTTGCCCACTGGATCCCGCCTTGGAGGATCTCCACCATGGACAATCTCTTAGATCCCAGGATCCCGCGGGATTCCATTTCACTGCGGCCCACAACACTGTCGCCTTTAAGCAAAACCCACATGTGTTTTAGTGGGGATCCATTGCTCTGGAATCACAGATCGGTGGCGCCGGAGGACATGCCAGGGCTGCGTTTCAGGTGGTTGGCAGTAAGGCCAAATCGAATCGAGGAAGCGTCGCATCGATTGGAGAGGAGTTCCAAGGAGCTACGCCTGGTGCAACACAAGGCAGAGGCGCAAGTCGATCTCAGGGGAGAGATGCTGAGGGATGTCATCATCTGGCAGCGTCGCGTTCATTTCAAGCTAGGGCTAATATGGCAGAGATCATATTCACGGAGTCGAATGCGGAGGAAAGAACGTGCATGCCTGCACAATGGCATGAGCAGCCGGTGCAACTGTTTAAATGGGCGGTAGGAGAAGCCAAATCTCGGGACCAGTTGCGGTGGCACCACTGGGCATGCATCATAGGTGAGGTGAGCTTCCCTCCTTCCCTGCCAGCGATGCAGTGACCTAGTCGGTTGCTGCTGCAGTGAACTTGCAATGTCATGTCGGTTTGCAACCTTGACAATCACTCCATCTATATGTACTTATTGTATTCCTGTGAAAATACTTGGTCGTTTGGAAAAAGATGGTAATTGATTTATCACTAGTTTTAGAATGCTTGGTCGTGACAATCAACCGAAGCCACAACCAGAAGTCTTCATCGCATAATACTTTACGGTCGGTCACACCAACAGACGGTCGGTCGGACCCGCGTCTCACCGAGGGACACATATCGGCTTGGTCTGACATGTACGACCAGTTACATCACTGACTTATGCGACCGCATTTGAGCAGTGTAGTACTCCCTCTATCTCAGTTTACAAGTCTTGCACGTGTACCTAGGTCATTAATTTGACCAACTTAATAAGAGGCATACATTACAAAAAATATACCATTACAAACTTCAAATATTCTATATTTTAATGATATATTTTTTATGTTAAAAAATTTATTTATATCAGTTACATTGACGACCTAGATACACGTGCAAGCCTTGTAAACTGAGATGGAGGGAGTACTTGAAATTTATGTTCCACTAAACTCATCAGGAGCCGTTTCAGGCCTCGAAACCAAAACCATCAATTAATCTTTACCTTGTTCCCATCACATTCCAAAGTACTAGTGCTACAATTAAGTGCAAGCCTACTCACACCTACTAGTACGTACCAAACCTAAACGTGTTCCCACTATGCAGGTTTTAGTACTAGTGCTAGTACTTAGGTTTCCTTCGATTTCAATAAAGAAACCCAACCATAGAGAACCATTATCCGACAACATCTCAGTGTAAACGGGCAGTTATGCAACTACTACTTGAATGGACTGAGTACTAGTAGGAGACAAGTTCGCCACATAAGCTAGGCAGGTAGGGGTACACAGCACCAGCTCGACCAAGTTTGGATTACAACCCAAATGCTACCACAGAAACATCAGGGGGGTAGATAGGGACTGAAAGAGCCAGCTTCTGCATCCTAGTCTAAGCACTCCCGACCTCCATCCTTGCGACGCACAGTACACCTCGTTTGCCACCTGCTCGACCCTAGTGCCACTGATAAAATGAAGTAATAATACAATTAAACTAGAGCGAGTGTCCTCTCTATCATTTCATTTCCAATGTAGATAAAGAAAGTGCTTCTCTTTGTTAGTATATGTTTCATCAACTAGTCCCATTGTGAATGTTTAAGCGTTTCTGCAAACTGGGGTGCTTAATTTTAGTTGATCTGCACAAAAACAGAGATTGGAATATCTCAAGGCCCCTCCTTGTACTACCGCTGTACACTGATGTTCATCACTGGCAGAAGGTGTATCATGTAAACTTGGGTCGATTTCCAGTATGAGGCGTACCGTATGAGGCATCATAGGGCCCATCTCGCCGTCGCAGCATGACATACTATGATACCATCGCAATATTCTCTTCTATTTATTAGTGTATGTTTCATCAACTAGCGCCACTATATTGTAATCACGCCTTTTCATTATCTATGCAAACAGGGTTATTCAGCTGCATTTTGGTGGAAATGCACAACTGTACGGATGGAACCGGCATATATGCAGAGTGCGAGGTGTGCCAAGTAAAAATTACCGACATCAACCATGCTCCATGTACACATTGGCATCCACCACCACCAGTGGGATGTGTGGCGCTCCTTGTGGACGGATCTTTCTCGACAGCAAATCCTCTAACCAAATACTAGTAGCTTATATTAGCAGTTTTCTAGGGAGTACTCTTTTCTGAAAGAAGCACCAATCTATTTTTCTTTATTTGTACACGGTATCACAACTTTGACCCAAAGGTCCAGAGCTATTTTAGGGTGATTGGCGTAGTACTCAGAGACTGATTGTAAGCATAATTTTCATTAGCTGTCACACTGATTGTAAGCATGAGCATATGGAAGATTAGGTTAGTGCGAAGCTTACCTTAAACCCTACCGTCACCATTGAAATGAGGTGAGCACCGAGGGAACCGTGGATAACGGCAGGGAAGCGACGTCGCGCCATCCGGCCTCCTCTTGCGGTGGGAGAACGAATACTCCTGTGGCTGCGGCTGGCTCTGCACCCTCACGAACGACACATCGTACTCGATCGATTCGTTATCCTCTGGGTGCTCGACTTTCGACCTGTACGCCCACCACCTCCGCCTGACTTTTGCCACGGGAAGTCTGTCTGCTCCATCGCCTAGAGGAGATACTCGATGAACTCGAAAGACTGCGACATGACTGCCACCCAGGAGTACACTGCCGCCCTCATCACCGCTGTCTCGCTCTTTCGCATACATTGCCACATGGCCCTCACCGTCCTCGAAATCTACCACTAATTGTCAAACCAAGTAACGATCTCCTTCGACCTGGCTAACTTTGCTTGGTTGCCGCCGACGATCTGCCTGATTCGCTGCTGCATCCTCTCCATAGATGTCCTTCTGAGTGGTCCGAAGAGGGAGAGACGGTGGTCTTGCAATAGAGAAGAGGGAGAGGCGAGACGGTGGTTTTGGAACGGAGATGATGGAGAGGAGATGGGGTGGTTTTGCAATGGAGAAAAGGGAGAGGTGAGACGGTGGTTTTTGAATGGAGATGATGGGGAGGAGAGGAGGTGGTTTTGCAATGGCAAAGAGGTAGAGGCGAGACGGTGGTTTTGGAATGGAGACGATGGAGAGGAGAGGAGGTGGTTTTGCAATGGATAAGAGGGAGAGGAGCATGCGGAAGTGATTTAGGATTGGACGAGAGGGCCGGCGCGTTGTGACTGGATCAAAATCAAAATCAATTTACCCTTCAATTAAGAAAGCGACCCCACATTAACTACTCTCGCTTTTATTCTGAGACATAATTGACCATGATTTTCACAAATAAATTATATGTTATACGTTGCAATAATAATATAATTTGAAAGTACATTCATATACGAACCAAATGATACAATTTCTGGTGACATGCACTCACATTTTGTTTGTCAAATACAGTATGTGGTCAAACTTTGACCCAAAATACGCAAAACAAAAAAAATACTTCCAAGACCAGCGCCGATCCTCTCCTATTAAACCACCGCCGCTCCTCTCCTCTTCCAATCTAAATCCAGCGCCGCTCCTCTCCTCTTCCATTTCAAAACCACCACCCTCCTCTCTTGTTCCTATCCAAAACCAGTGCTGCTCCTCTCCCGTTATAATCCAAAACCAGCGTCGCTCCTCTCCCGTTCTAATCGAAAACCAGCGCTGCTCGTGAGGATCACCCTCAGGGCCACCCTGGTCTTCCTCCGCTGCCACCGCCAAGAAGGAACGACAACCATCAACATGACGAAGGGGCTGGGGGCTTCCAGGAGCTGCGCGCCATCGCTTGCATCTTGGGTGGCGCTTAGGCCCCAGCCTCCTAGCGCATCTCCAAACTGTCCCCCTGAGAGGTGAACACAGCCCTCCCCAAGCTCGAGGCTACGCGCCCGCTCAGGTGGTCCAAGTACGCCATCACCTTTATCTCGATGGACCAGCTCAAATGCGTGGCAACCACCGGCGTCCTCCCGATGCTCTGCTCACCCGTCATCAGTAATGTCCAAGTCACCAAGACCCTCATCGACGGTGGCGCAGGATTCAGTGTCCTGTCCGTCGAAACGTTCGACATCCTCCAAGTGCCATACGATCAGATCCAGCCCACCAAGCCTTTCTTAGGAGTGACAGACGGCTCCACCACCCAATAGGGCAAGTTCGCCTCCCTGTCACCTTCGGTCAGTGCGACAACTACCACACCGAGCTTATCGACTTCGATGTCAACCACATTCGCCTGCCATACAATGCCATCCTTGGATACCCAGCACTGGCCAAGTTCATGGTAGTCACCCACCATGGATACAACGTCCTCAAGATGCCAGGAAGCGGCGGAATCATCACGGTCCCTTGCAAGGAAAGAGACGCGGTGCGCTCCCTCAACCGCGCCTTCCAAGCTGCATCAATCGAAGACCCTAACAGCGCGGGTGCGCAGTACCCTCCTGAGGCCAACCCAAGAAGAAGAAGAAGCAGCTACTCCTGTTGGAAATATGCCCTAGAGGCAATAATAAAATGATTATTATATTTCCTTGTTCATGATAATTGTCTATTATTCAAGCTATAATTGTATTATCCGGAAATCGTAATACATGTGTGAATACATAGATCACAACACGTCCCTAGTGAGCCTCTAGTTGACTAGCTTGTAGATCAAAGGATAGTCATGGTTTCCTGACTATGGGCATTAGATGTCATTGATAACGGGATCACATCATTAGGAGAATGATGTGATGGACAAGACCCAATCCTAAGCTTAGCTCAAAGATCGTGTAGTTCGTTTGCTGTAGCTTTTCTGAATGTCAAGTATCATTTCCTTAGACCATGAGATTGTGCAACTCCCGGATACCGTAGGAGTACCTTGGGTGTGCCAAACGTCACAACGTAACTGGATGACTATAAAGGTACATTACAGGTATCTTCGAAAGTGTTTGTTGGGTTGGCACGAATCGAGACCGGGATTTGTCACTCCATATGACGGAGAGGTATCTCTGGGCCCACTCGGTAATGCATCGTCATAATGAGCTCAATGTGATCAAGTGGTTGATCGTGGGATCATGCATGACGGTACAAGTAAAGTGACTTGCCGGTAACGAGATTGAACAAGGTATTGGGATACCGACGATCGAGTCTCGGGCAAGTAACGTACCGATTGACAAAGGGAATTGAATACGGGATTGATTGAGTCCTCGACATCATGGTTCATCCGATGAGATCATCGAGGAGCATGTGGGAGCCAACATGGGTATCCAGATCCCGCTGTTGGTTATTGACCGGAGAGGCGTCTCGGTCATGTCTGTGTGTCTCCCGAACCCGTAGGGTCTACACACGTAAGGTTCGGTGACGCTAGGGTTGTAGAGATATTAGTATGCAGTAACCCGAAAGTTGTTCGGAGTCCCGGATGAGATCCCGGACATCACGAGGAGTTCCGGAATGGTCCGGAGGTAAAGATTTATATATATGAAGTCCAGTTTCGGCCAGCGGGAAGGTTTCAAGGGTTACCGGTATTGTACCAGGACCACCGGAAGGGTCCCGGGGGTCCATCGGATGGGGCCACCTATCCCGGAGGGCCCCATGGGCTGAAGTGGCATGGGAACCATCCCCTGATGGGCTGGTGCGCCCCACCCAAGGGCCCAAGGCGCCTAGGGTTGGAATCCCTAGGAGGCCGTTGCCCCCCGAGGGGGCATGCGCCCCCCTGGTTGGAAACCCTAGGGGGCTGTTGCCCCCCGAGGGGGCATGCGCCCCCCTGGTTGGAAACCCTAAGGGGGCCGTTGCCCCCAGGAGCCGCCCCCCCCTTTAGATGGGATCTCCAAGGGGGCATGCGCCCCCTAGCCCCTATATATAGTGGAAGGGAGGGAGGGCAGCCGCACCTTGCTCTTGGCGCCTCCCTCTCCCTCCGTAACACCTCTCCTCCCCGCTTGTGCTTGGCGAAGCCCTGCCGGGATCCTGCTGCATCCACCAGCACGCCGTCGTGCTGCTAGATCTTCATCAACCTCTCCTTCCCCCTTGCTGGATAAAGAAGGAGGAGACGTCTTCCCAACCGTACGTGTGTTGAACACGGAGGTGCTGTCCGTTCGGCACTTGGTCCTCGGTGATTTGGATCAGGGCGAGTACGACTCCATCATCCCCATTCACTTGAACGCTTCCGCTTGTGATCTACAAGGGTATGTAGATGCACTCCTATTCCCCTCATTGCTAGTATACTCCATAGATTGATCTTGGTGATGCGTAGAATTTTTTTTAATTTCTGCTACGATCCCCAACAGTGGCATCATGATCTAGGTCTATGCGTAGTTACTATGCATGAGTAGAATACAAAGTAGTTGTGGGCGTCGATATTGTTAATTTGCTTGCCGTTACTACTCTTATCTTGATTCGGCGGCATCATGGGATGAAGCATCCCGGACCAACCTTACACGTACGCTTACATGAGACCGGTTCCACCGACTGACATGCACTAGTTGCATAAGGTGGCTGGCGGGTATCTGTCTCTCCCACTTTAGTCGGATCGGATTCGATGAACAGGGTCCTTATGAAGGGTAAATAGAAATTGGCAATTCACGTTGTGGTTTTGGCGTAGGTAAGAAACGTTCTTGATAGAAACCTATAGCAGCCACGTAAAAACTTGCAACAACAATTAGAGGACGTCTAACTTGTTTTTGCAGCAAGTGTTTTGTGATGTGATATGGCCAAAGGTTGTGATGAATGATGAATGATATATGTGATGTATGAGATTGATCATGTTCTTGTAACAGGAATCACGACTTGCATGTCGGTGAGTATGACAACCGGCAGGAGCCATAGGAGTTGTCTTTATTTATTTATGACCTGTGTGTCAACATGAACGTCATGTAAATACTTTACTTTATTGCTAAAGCGTTAGCCATAGTAGTAGAAGTAATAGATGATGAGACAACTTCAAGAAGACACGATGATGGAGATCATGGTGTCATGCCGGTGACAACGATGATCATGGAGCCCCAAAGATGGAGATCAAAGGAGCAAATGATATTGGCCATATCATATCACTATTTGGTTGCATGTGATGTTTATCATGTTTTACATCTTATTTGCTTAGAACGACGGTAGCTTAAATAAGATGATCCCTCGTAATAATTTCAAGAAAGTGTTCCCCCTAACTGTGCACCATTGCGAAGGTTCGTTGTTTCGAAGCACCACGTGATGATCGGGTGTGATAGATTCTAATGTTCGAATACAACGGGTGTAAGACAGATTTACACACGCAATACACTTAGGTTGACTTGACGAGCCTAGCATGTACAGACATGGCCTCGGAACACAGAAGACCGAAAGGTCGAGCATGAGTCGTATAGAAGATAAGATTAACATGAAGATGTTCACCGATGTTGACTAGTCCGTCTCACGTGATGATCGGACACGGCCTAGTTAACTCGGATCATGTTATACTTAGATGACTGGAGGGATGTCTATCTGAGTGGGAGTTCATTTAATAATTTGATTAGATGAACTTAATTATCATGAACTTAGTCTAAAATCTTTACAATATGTCTTGTAGATCTAATGGCCGACGTTGTCCTCAACTTCAACGCGTTCCTAGAGAAAACCAAGCTGAAAGACGATGGCAGCAACTATACGGACTGGGTCCGGAACCTGAGGATCATCCTCATAGCTGCCAAGAAAGATTATGTCCTAGAAGCACCGCTAGGTGACGCACCCGTCCCACGGAACAAAGACGTTATGAACGCTTGGCAGACACGTGTTGATGATTACTCCCTCGTTCAGTGCGGCATGCTTTACAGCTTAGAACCGGGGCTCCAAAAGCGTTTTGAGAGACACAGAGCATATGAAATGTTTGAAGAGCTGAAAATGGTTTTTCAAGCTCATGCCCGAGTCGAGAGATATGAAGTCTCCGACAAGTTCTTCAGCTGTAAGATGGAGGAAAATAGTTCTGTCAGCGAGCACATACTCAAAATGTCTGGGTTGCATAACCGCTTGACTCAGCTAGGAGTTAATCTCCCGGATGATGTGATCATTGACAGAATCCTTCAGTCGCTTCCACCGAGCTACAAGAGCTTTGTGATGAACTTCAATATGCAGGGGATGGAAAGGACCATTCCTAAAGTATTTGCAATGCTGAAATCAGCAGAGGTAGAAGTCAAAAAGGAACATCAAGTGTTGATGGTGAATAAAACCACTAAGTTCAAGAAAGGCAAGGGTAAGAAGAACTTCAAGAAGGACGGCAAGGGAGTTGCCGCGCCCGGTAAGCAAGCTGCCGGGAAGAAGCCAAAGAATGGACCCAAGCCCGAGACTGAGTGTTTTTATTGCAAGGGAAGTGGTCACTGGAAGCGGAACTACCCCAAATACTTAGTGGAAAAGAAGGCCGGCATCAAGAAAGGTATATATATAGGAAGTCCAGTTTCGGCCAGCGGGAAGGTTTCGAGGGTTACCGGTATTGTACCGGGACCACCGAAAGGGTCTCGGGGGTCCACTGGATGGGGCCACCTATCCCGGAGGGCCCCATGGGCTGAAGTGGCGTGGGAACCAGCCCCTGATGGGCTGGTGCACCCAACCCAAGGGCCCAAGGTGCCTAGGGTTGGAAACCCTAGGAGGCCGTTGCCCCCCGAGGGGGTGTGCGCCCCCCTGGTTAGAAACCCTAAGGGGGCCGTTGCCCCCAGGGGCCGCCGCCGCCCCCTTTTAGATGGGATCTCCAAGGGGGCATGCGCCCCCTAGCCCCTATATATAGTGGAAGGGAGGGAGGGCAGCCACACCTTGCTCTTAGCGCCTCCCTCTCCCTCCCTAACACCTCTCCTCCCCGCTTGTGCTTGGCGAAGCCCTGCCGGGATCCTGCTGCATCCACCACCACGCCGTCATGCTGCTGGATCTTCATCAACCTCTCCTTCCCCCTTGCTGTATAAACAAGGAGGAGACGTCTTCCCAACCGTACGTGTGTTGAACGCGGAGGTGCTGTCCGTTCGGCACTTGGTCATCGGTGATTTGGATCACTGCGAGTATGACTCCATCATCCCCGTTCACTTGAACGCTTCCGCTCGCGATCTACAAGGGTATGTAGATGCACTCCTATTCCCCTCGTTGCTAGAATACTCCATAGATTGATCTTGGTGATGCGTAGAAATTGTTTTAATTTCTGCTACGATCCCCAACAACCCCACGCTGGGCCTCAGGGGAGCGGCACCTCCAGCTTGCACCACTTCAGGATCCGCGCCAGCGCCTTGGGCGCCTCCTTCCCTCGTATAGGGAGGCACGCCCGGCACCCTCCTCGGGCAGTGCTCGGGGGCTCTCTTCTGGAGGGCCTCAGACCTGGCCAACATCATGAGGGAGGCGCTCGGGCACCACATGGAGGCATGCTTCGCAGCACGTTTCCCTCAGGAGGTCACCGGGCGAAGAGTGCCCGACGGTCAGGAGTTCATCACCGAGGCATCTCAGGAGCTTCAGGAAGCAAGAGCAATACGCGGCGACCGCCGCCCACCTGGCACCGCTCCCCACCCAGGCGAAGGTGGCGAGCTGCGCATCTGCATCGACATCCCAGGGCTCAACAGGCCGCATCTCAGGAGCGCTTCTGGCCTTCGTGTGCTGGCCGGTGTGAGGGCCCGCCTCACAGCTACGTTCGCATGCCGTTTGGCCCGTCGAGCGTGGCTGTCACCTTCCAGCGCAATCTGCGGAGCATCCGGGCAGGTCAGGAGGCCACGTGTCGGTGTCAAAACCGGCGGATCTCGGGTAGGGGGTCCCGAACTATGCGTCTAGGACGGATGGTAATAGAAGGCAGGGGACACAATGTTTTACCCAGGTTTGGGTCCTCTTGATGGAGGTAAAACCCTACGTCCTGCTTGATTAATATTGATGATATGGGTAGTACAAGAGTAGATCTACCACGAGATCAGAGAGGCTAAACCCTAGAAGCTAGCCTATGGTATGATTGTATGTTGTGGTTGTTGTCCCCTACGAACTAAAACCCTCCGGTTTATATAGACACCAGAGAGGGTTAGGGTTACACAAGGTCGGTTATAAAGGAGGAGATATCCATATCCGTCTTGCCTAGCTTGCCTTCCACGCCAAGTAGAGTCCTATCCGGACACGAGACGAAGTCTTCAATTTTGTATCTTCATAGTCCAACAGTCCGGCCAAAGGATATAGTCTGGCTGTCCGGAGACCCCCTAATCCAGGACTCCCTTAGTAGCCCCTAAACCAGGCTTCAATGACGATGAGTACGACGCGCAGTATTGTCTTCGGCATTGCAAGGAGGGTTCCTCCTCCGAATACACCACGGAAGAATTTGAATACAAGGATAGTGTCTGACCCTGCAAAATAAGTTCCACATACCACCGTACAGAGAATAATATCTTCGCAAATCTAATTTGCTGACTTGTTTTGGTAGCATGACGTTATGTCATGGCCCGGTGATTATTCCAACCGTTTCCTTTAACTAGCCACGCACATAACGCGAGGTAGTTTTTTGACACGTCTTGTCAAAGCAGAGATCGTGTCCCCTTATTACGGGATTCTCATCAATACGGGCGTGGGTAACCCAACCGTGCCATCGATTACGGTGCTTGGGGGGATAAGCGAGTTTTACCAGGCAAGTGGGGACGCTTAGTTTCGTCCGCCCATATAAAGGGATAAGGATTCACCTTTCTATCCACGCCTTCTTCCTCCTTTGCTCATCCATTTTCGCACACTCGAGCTCTAGCGCCCAAGTCCGCACTTCCCACCTCAACATTCTCCAACCATGTCTGGAGCGGGAGGCAGGTGGATGGTCTCCTCCATCACGGATGGAGACATCAAGAAGCTGAGGAGAGCCGGATACCTGCCCGACGACATCGCGCACCGGCTTCCAAATGAGGGGCAGCTCATCCCCACCCCTAGGCCCCATGAGAGGGTAGTGTTCCTCACCCATTTCCTCCGCGAACTGGGATTCCCTCTCCACCCATTCGTCTGGGGGCTCAAGTTCTATTACGGCCTGGATTTCCACGATCTGGCCCCGAACTTCATCCTCAACATCTCGGCATTTATCGTTGTGTGCGAGGCCTTCCTCCGCATCAAGCCCCACTTCGGCTTATGGTTGAAGACCTTCAATGTCAAGCCGAAGGTTGTGGGCGGCCACTAGGTGGAGTGTGGAGGCGCCATGGTGGGCAAGATGCCCAACATAACATGGCTCGAGGGCTCCTTTGTGGAAACCATAAAGGGGTGGCAATCGGGGTGGTTCTACATCACCGAGTCGCGCGACCCTGCATGGGCAGTGGCCCCTGAGTTCCGATATGGCATCCCCATGCGGCTCACCTCCTGGAAAGAGAAGGGCCTATCCTGGGGTAGTTCGGGAGAGCTGACCGGACTCCAAACATGTATTCAAAACGTGGTGAACAAGAAGCTCAAACTCGTCAACATGGTCCAGGTCATGCTCCACCGCAGGATCCTACCGTGCCAACAACGGGAGTTCAACTTGTGGGAGTTCGACCCGACGCAGCACCGAACTCTAAACAGGCTCTTCGACACAACTCACGAAGATGCCTGGAGGGTGCTGTTAAAAAGCGCCGAGGTCCCCCCTCCCATTACTGAGGATCGTGGATTCAGCGCGAAGCGCCAAGCCAGTGTGGTAAGCTGCTTTACCTTTCACAGGATACTTAATTTTATAGATTGACTCCATGCGGGATCTAAACTCCCGTACCTTTGACAGGACCGGCAGGAGACGACCGGGCAGATCGATTGTCCGGCTCGTTTGCCCGAAGGCCCAGCAGACGCTCTTCTGGCGAAGATGCTGACTCCGGCTCCTTATACGGTGCCGGAGAAGACCAAGAAGGCCAAGGGAACCCGAAAGAGTTCCCGACGCCAGGCGTCGTCAGACTAACCGTTCGATGACTCTGCGGCGCACTCCTCCCCCGAAGACGAGGAAGAAGAAGAAGATGCTCCCCCTCCGGCTGGGGGAGATAAGAAAAGGAAGGCCGCCCCAACTGGGGGCTGAAGGGTCCAAGAAGGGAATGACTCTCCTTTCGGACAGTTCCACCGGCGCCAACAAAGGCGAAGACGAGTGGTTGCCCAGGGCCAAGCCCCTGGGGAGATCGTAAGTATTCGGATAGCAGAGTAACTCATAGCATTCCTTTGTCGCACTGCTTTCCCTAACACCGAACATAATTATGCAGGCCGCCACGAGCCAGTATTGATGTATCATCGGACGACTCCCTGGGCTCGTCAGACATGGTTAGCGATCCAATCCCGACTGCCACCTCCCATCATCCTGCCGACGACACCGAGGTGCTATCTCAAGAGGCACCGGATCGAGGGGAGACAATCCCGGAAGCGCCTCAAGGCGACCTTCGAGACTTCGGGAGCCGAGGGGACGGGGCCCCTGAGAGCTCCGAGTTCGACCCTCAGCCGAACACCGCGCCGGAACCTCCAGTGGTTCCTTGCTCGGGCAGGCGGCCTCCTTCTAAGAGGGGCAGGACGCCTGTGTTGGTGACCTCTATCCATCCAGAGGCGCGGGACCATCTGCTGGAAGTGCTTCGCAGCGCTTCCATCGACGAGGAGCATCGTACTATTATGAGTGTGGTGGTCCAGAAGGTTCAGTCCGCCAAGAGCGGGTTGACTGAAGCCTGTGCCAGCCTTCTAACATGCTTTGAGGTAAGTGTTTTAAAATGTAGTAGAAATATTACCGCATAGACAGTAGCCCCTGATGCTTTGTTCGGTGTTCACAAAGAAAAGCCGAACAGAGGATCAAATAATATTGCAGGATTCTAATATAAGTATGTCAATATGCATATGTTGGCTTCGCTGCTGGCGTCCACCGCACTAACTGCGGAGGTCGCCGTACTGAAGCAGGACCTCGAGGGGTCCAGGAAAGAGCTCGGCCTTGTCAAGAGGCAGCTCGAGGAGAACAAGGGTAAGTAATACCCTGTCTATAGATACGTATATATAAAAGAAGACGCGATTGCAAAATGACAGGATCATCGTATGTTCGCCAGGGGCCACGACTGAGGTGGCGACCCTGAAGCAAGCGCTAACCAAGGCTGACGATAACGCGGCCAAGGAGCGCACCGAGCGAGAGAAGCACGAGGCTCGGGTGGGCGAGGTGCAGCAAGAGCACCAGGCTCTCGTGGCGAAGCACGAGGAGTTGGAGCTTGACTCAAAGACGCGAGAGTCTGAGCTTGCTGCGGCCCTTAAGAGCGCAAAAAGTGCCAAGGCCGAAGCCCAAAGGGCCCTCCAGGAGATCGACGCAATGAAGAAGATAGCGGCGGGTAAGGCTTTCTATATGCAAAGCAGGCATGTAAAAGTAAATTACCGATTACTTACCCGAATCCGGAGCTCTCCAGGAGCATTCGTAGATTTGCCCCGCAGCGTGTCCGATGCCGCACAATTTTACCAGGCCGAGGATGGAAGCTCGACGGAGAAGCTGCTCTGGTCTCAGTATGCTGAGGCCGAACACCCGGTGCGAATGAGCGGCCAACTGAAGTAGATGGTCGAGCTACATAAGGCGGCTGATCGGGCCATGAAGGGCTTTATAGTCCGGCTGTGGCCTGGCGACGCCCTTCCGAACAGCTTCTTCGGCCTGGTGAGGCGGCTTGTGGATGCCTGCCCGTGGCTGGAGGTCGTCAAGCAATCTGTCTGCATTGAAGGTGCACGCCAGGCTTTCACCCATGTGAAATTGCAGCGGGTCAAGCTAGACGCCATGAAGCTGATCAAGGAGGGGGCTGCCAGAGGGCAAGGAGCACCGCCACCCTGAGATGTACTATGAGGGTGTTCTGCCGGGTGCCTGTCTCATAGCGGACGAGTGTTCAAAAGATGTAATATTTGAGTGAGACTTGCTCGTTTTATCCTGTATTTATGAAAACTTGTTTCATATGCGCTATGCAATGCTTGTTTGAATTTAAAATATTACCTTCTATTTGGCTGTTTATCCAATCTGAGAGATGGCTAGTCCTCGTCTTCTGCCCCCATGCCACGAGTGTTGGGGTGTTCGGGATAAACCTGAGCACTCTTGTTCCCATGTTTGGGTCCTTCGAGGGAGGTGCTCAGCACAGCGAACAAGGCAATCAGACTAATAATGCTTTATCACTCTCACTTAGCCATAGAATTCTATAATTTTAAATTTTGGCGAAGCCCCTGGTATTCGGAAGGCCGAATTTGGGGCGCGATACACGCCTTTAAGCCGGACAGGGCCGGCCCCTCGCTCTAAGTGGCATAAGTCTTTAGGGACTCGAAAACCTCGCCGAACAGCGACCAGTCTCTTGCCTTATCATGACAGTCAGTTTTAGCTTTCTCTACTGAGGTGCTGAACCCAACAGAACCGGGGCACAATCGCAGTAGTTCTCCTAGCGCTACCTTAGCCGATAGAGCGGAACGTAAGGTACCAAAACATAGGAGCCGGGCAAACCCAACATTTGACCAAAGACATGATTCGGAGCTGATGCATATAATGCTATAAGTTCAGGGTGCCGCACTTATGGAAGTGTTCGGGCTTTTCACACTGTATTGTGGGGTATGTAAGCCCCTGGTGTATTGGCCGTACCAAAGTGTACGGTTGCAG
>NC_041386.1:560482010-560495988 GCF_002162155.2 Triticum dicoccoides | reverse complement strand
ACAAGAATGCAATAATAGTCGTAATGTCATGCATTGTTTATTCAAAAAATTGCATTAAAGTAGAGTGATACAGATAGTGTGATAAGCAAAGAGTAGGACTATGTCCCTTCCAAGGGCAAGCTAAGGAATGATATTAAATCGAATATTTCGCTCGTTACTGTAATCCACCTGCGAATTCCGTGGTATGACGTAGCTGTCTGCCTCCTTAGTTGCTGCATCATGTGTTCGGCAATAGTGCTGCCGGACAGTGTTTCCGGAGATTAATGTCCTGAAAAAAAGAAGAATAACCAAACGGGGAGCCCCTAGTGCGGTTTAAGCCGCGTCTTGGGGTGTCCCGCAGTTGTGCCCCCCTCCCCACCTATGCCCATGGTATTTTTAATGCGTAATTATGTACGCGTGGCACGAGTTTCACCGTTGGGCTGGGATTGGGGTGGCCGCCATATTGCTACGCGAGCTCAGATCACGCTAGGCGGTCTATTTGCCGATTGCTCCGAGCGCGCTTGAAGGTGTCCGGGCTTTGAAGCGCCGAACTGGTTGATTGCCTTGAGAGGCTGCTTTGTGCTTCTGCTGCGAGGGCCGCGGTGTGCTCCTCTATTCAGGGAGAGCGCTCTATGTTTCCATCGACTGTAATAACTCCGCGAGATCCTGGCATCTTGAGCTTGTGGTATGCATAATGCGGTACCGCATTGAATCTAGCAAATGCGGTTCGCCCGAGCAGCGCGTTATAACCAATGCGGAACGGGACTATACCGAAGATTAACTCTTCGCTTCGGAAGTTATACGGGGATCCGAAGACCACTTCCAGTGTAATTGAGCCTGTGCAATGGGCCTCTACACCTGGAATGACGCCTTTAAAGGTTGTTTTTGTGGGTTTGATCCTTGAGGGGTCTATACCCATTTTGCACACTGTGTCCTGATAAAGCAGGTTCAGGCTGCTGCCGCCATCCATAAGGACTCGAGTGAGGTGAAATCCGTCAATGATTGGGTCTAGGACCAGTGCGGCGAATCCGCCATGACGGATACTAGTAGGGTGGTCCCTGCGATCGAAGGTGATTGGACAGGAGGACCAAGGGTTGAACTTTGGGGCGACTGGCTCCAACGCATATACGTCCCTGAGCGCACGCTTCCGCTCCCTTTTGGGGATGTGGGTTGCGTATATCATGTTCACCCTCCGCACTTGCGGGGGAAACCTCTTCTGTCCTCCGGTGTGCGGCTGTCGGGGCTCCTCTTCATCATCGCTATGCGGCCCCTTGTCCTTGTTTTCGACAATTAACTTGCCGGCCTGCTTGAACAACCAATAATCCCTGTTGGTGTGATTGGCTGGCTTGTCCGGGGTGCCGTGTATTTGACATGAGCGATCGAGTATACGGTCCATGCTGGACGGACCCGGCGTACTTTGTTTGAATGGATTTTTCCGCTGACCGGGTTTAGAGCCTTTGAATCTGGCATTGACTACCGTATCCTCAGTATTTTCGCTATTAATGCGGCGATTATGTTTGTTGCGACGTGACCTGCTATTGCCGTCCTTGATATCAGAGGTACCATGGTTCTTTGGTATGTTATTACTGCGAGCCAGCCAGCTGTCTTCTCCCGCACAAAAGCGGGTCATGAGCGTTGTGAGAGCTGCCATAGATTTCGGCTTTTCCTGACCAAGGTGCCGGGCTAGCCACTCGTCTCGGATGTTGTGTTTGAAAGCCGCTAAGGCCTATGCATCCGTACAGTTGATGATTTGATTTTTCTTTGTAAGGAACCGAGTCCAGAATTGCCTGGCCGACTCTTCTGGCTGCTGAATTATGTGGATCAAGTCATCGGCGTCTGGTGGTCGCACATAAGTGCCCTGAAAGTTGTCGAGGAATGCGGCTTCCAGATCTTCCCAACAGCTAATGTAGTCTGCTGGCAAGCTGTTAAGCCAATGCTGCACTGGTCCATTGAGCTTTAGTGGGAGGTATTTGATGGCGTGTAAGTCATCACCGCGGGCCATGTGGATGTGGAGGAGGAAATCCTCGATCCATACTGCGGGATCTGTTGTGCCATCGTATGATTCAATATTTACAGGTTTGAAACCTTCTAGGAAGTGATGATCCATTACTTCATCTGTGAAGCATAAGGGGTGTGCGGCGCCTCTGTATTGGGCTATATCGCGACGCAGCTCGAATGGGTCTTGCCCGCTGTGTTCGGCCCGGCCGGATTTTCTTTTGCTATATCCGATGTGACGTTTATCGTCTCGCAGAGTTGTGCGCCCTCGTGATCCGTAGATCGATCTTGCATGCTTTGCTTTGTCCTCCAATATATCTCACATGTCTGGCGTATCTCCCCATGCCTTTTTATTTGAATGGCGTCGGGGTGGAGGCTGAGTTTTTGGCTGGAATGCCTCTCTATCGCGGCCACGAGGTGGCCAATCAGCCGTATCATATGCTTCTTCCTCTAATCGGGGTAGTAACCTGCACTTTGGGTAATTCTTGGAGGGGCGCTTGAGTTTATATTCCTCAGCCGCGAGGACTTCAGTCCATCCGTCAGCTAGCAGATCTTGATCAGCTTGAAGCTGCCGCTGCTTTTTCTTCAGGCTATTTGCCGTGGCCATAAGCTGGCGCTTGAAGCGCTTTTGTTCGACGGGATCCTTTGCACGGTGAATTCATCGTCGCCGAGGCTTGCCTCGTCTTCAGAGGGGGGCATGTAATTGTCATCCTCCTCCTCTCCGTCTGCCGCTCTCTCAGGAGGGCTGGCTCCTCCATCCTCCTGCTCTAAATCTTGCTGGAGGGGATTGTTGTTGTCTTCGACACTATCCGGAGTGTTATTATCTCCTATGCCGGTATCACCACTTTTGCTTTGGCGGGACTTAGAGCGGCGCCGCTGATGTCGGTGCTTGGGTTGCTTCTTGGAGGTGCCATCCTCCGTTATCTCGTCGCCATTGCCTTCTTTGGGTGTATCCACCATGTATATGTCATATGACGAGGTGGCTTTCCAGTGCCCTATAGGCGCTGGTTCATGTACATCTCCTACATCATCGTCCATACCGTCGATGTCTTCGGAGTCGAAGTCGAGCATGTCGGTTAAATCATCGATAGTGGCTACGAAGTGGGTGGTCGGTGGGCGTCGAATTTCTTCATCGTCCGCATCCCAATCCTGTTGGCCATAGTTTTGCCAGGGCTCTCCTGACAAAGAGAGAGACTTTAGTGAATTCAGAATGTCGCCGAAGGGCAAGTGCTGAAAGATATCCGCGGCGGTGAATTCCATGATCGGAGCCCAATCGGATTCGATTGGCAGGGGCGCGGACGGTTTGGAGTCTGGAAAAGAGTCCGGCACCTTGGAGTCACGGGCTTCGCAGAGGATTAGGCTGGTGTTCGGCTCGATCACCGTTGAGACTGCAGCCCCTGAGGCAGTGTCTAGCCACCCGTCCTCGATTGGCGCAGTTGGCTCCGAGCTAAGGGTCAGAGCTGATGCGGGCGCGGCCTCTGGGTTACTGTTCGGCGCCAGAGCTAGGTCATACCCATCGTGACAGTGCAGCGCGCCTGGCTGTGGCTCGAATCCGTTGAAGATCAAGTCTCCGCGGATGTCAGCCGTGTAGTTCAAACTTCCAAATCTGACTTGATGGCCAGGGGCGTAGCTTTCAATCTGCTCCAGATGGCCAAGCGAATTAGCCCGTAGTGCAAAGCCGCCGAACACGAAGATCTGTCCGGGGAGAAAGGTCTCACCCTGGACCGCATCGTTGTTGATGATCGGAGGAGCCATCGGGCCTAAAGGTGACGACACAGAGGAACTCTCAATGAAAGCACCAATGTCGGTGTCAAAACCGGCGGATCTCGGGTAGGCCGGATGGTAACAGGAGGCAGGGGACACAATGTTTTACCCATGTTCGGGCCCTCTTGATGGAGGTAAAACCCTACGTCCTGCTTGATTAATATTGGTGATATGGGTAGTACAAGAGTAGATCTACCACAAGATCAGAGAGGCTAAACCCTAGAAGCTAGCCTATGGTATGATTGTATGTTGTGGTTGTTGTCCCCTACGGACTAAAACCCTCCAGTTTATATAGACACCGGAGAGGGTTAGGGTTACACAAGGTCGGTTACAAAGGAGGAGATATCCATATCCGTCTTGCCTAGCTTGCCTTCCATGCCAAGTAGAGTCCTATCCGGACACGAGACGAAGTCTTCAATCTTGTATCTTCATAGTCCAACAGTCCGGCCAAAGGATATAGTCCGGCTGTCCGGAGACCCCCTAATCCAGGACTCCCTCACCAGGCATCATGCGGTCCTGGCGGAAATGGAGACGGTCCTCTGGAGGCCACCTGAGCCTCCGGAGTCTCCCGAGGCTCAGGGCCCCAGTAGCTCGTGAGAAGCAACTCCTTCGCTACGTGTCTTCAGCTACCCTAACAATCCTTCGGCAACCAAACCATGTGACATCTTTCCAAGTTCATTTAGCTGGGAGCGCCCCCCTGGGCTGCATCGTCCCCAGGCCGCGTGGGTCCTTCCCTGCGGCATGTATCTTCTTGCATCTTCAGTTCACTCTGCTTGGAGCGCCCCACGGGCTGCATTAACCCCAGGCCGCTCGGGTCCCACCTAGTGGCATGTATCGTTCTCACATTTACCTAAGCTAGTTGCTTTTCATGCGTAATCTATCTATGGATATCACCTGCTCGATTGTCACCTACCATGGGAACCGCACGCCGATTGTCTTTCTTCGGGATCCTTCGCATTAGAAGGCTAGGCACGGCGTGTGTGCTCGGGCCCGTCCCTGCAGCATAGATAAATCCAACGGCTAAGCTCTGTCTGGCGGGCCGGCCCCGTTCACGTCACCTCCTGGGGTCGTTGGTGCTTGGCCTTCTCATGTGATAGCCTTAGCAAATCCAATCGGCGCGGGTTGTCTGACCATCTCGCAGGAACGCCACAACCATCAAGAATCAAGACCAGGAGCAACCCGCCTTGAGGTAGGGCCTCGTGTGTCCTGCGCTGGCTCACGAGTGCCTAGATACACCTTGTCTAGCCCTGTTGGGAAAGCCATGTGTCAGGGCGAGGCTGTACACGCCCCGGGGGCTCCCTCTGAGTGGAAGCACCATGCCCTGTGCTGGCAATCGACACTGCCAAGGAGCGGCTATGCCCATGCAAGTGCGGAAGCCCCGTGGTCCGTCCTGGTGATAAACAACCGAGGGCGGCCTCACGGCCTTGGAATCTCAGGGAGCCTCCAGGCTCGGTGTCTAGCCTCATCGCAACGCCTCCCCTCGGGAGAGCCGCGCGAGGGGGCTGGCCACGAGGGCTACGCTCGGGTAACGCCCAAGCATACCCTACCCTGCCAGGTCCCGCGGACCTGGCCGTCGTGCGCCCTCCCAAGCGGAGCTAAGGTACGAAGGTCGTTTGAACGTCATGGGGGACTCATGAGCATCGCGACTCAGGAGCCTAACTGACCACGTAGCCCCTCACTCCTTGGTCCGTCCTGGTGATCCGGTCGGCCCAATGGCGGCTGAGGTATGCACGGGGTCGGGCCCTGCTCACGTAGAACACTAGACCTACTCCCGGATCTCCCTTTTATAAGCTGTTTAAGTGTCAAGGGGGACTCCCGAGCATCATGACTCAGGAGCCTAACTGATCATGTACCCCCTCACTCCTTGGTCCATCCTCGTGATCCGATCGGCCCAATGGCGGCTGAGGTATGCGCGGGGTCGGGCCCTGCCGATGTAGAACATAAAGCAAATAGAAAGGAAATCACAGAATTTCAAAGCAAATATTACAGGACATATTGTTCCCGTGAAATCAAATGAGAGTTTAACTCCTCCACGAGGCATGGTGCATATTGCAGAAGTTAAAACAGGAAGGGAGCCGCCAGTAGGTTGCCTCGTCACCCCTGGACGCCACCGTCGCCTGCAAGGGATGCTTCTTCTCCAACAGCATCGCCTTCAACTGCAACACCAGCCGGAGTTGCAGATCGGTAGCGCTGCCGGTCGACGGCACCGGAGCGAAGGCCCAGAACCTCTTCAGCAGTGCCTCCACCTGACCCTTCACAGCTGCAGCAGCGGCCTCATAATGCTCGTCTTTCACAGGCTCCAGCAGCTCATCAAGATGGGCGGCGGGATCGCGAAGGTAGAGGTGGCTGAAGACGCGCGTCAGCGCGGCTGAGGAGAGAAAGCGGGCTTCTCCCTCCGCCATGGGACCGATGCCGCTCACAACATCCTCTAGCGCATCAACCAGGAAAGGAACCAGCTGGTTGGGGCCCTCGTCACCGGTAACCAGCGGCTCCTCCAAGCCCTTCTCGTAGAACGACTTCACCGCCGTCCGAGCCATCTCTTCAAGGAGCTGGAAGGCCGTGCGATCATCAGTCAGGACTTTCGCCTTGGTGTCAAGCTTGACCTTCTCCGCCTTCAGCTTCTGCTCCAACTCCTCCAGCCGGCCACACTCTACGGCCAGTGCCTTCGCCAATTGCTCTAGTTCGGCATCGCGTTCCTTCACAACGTCCTCTAGGGCTTTCATCTTCTCCTCCTCTGCCTTGCGACCTCGGGCTTCCTCCACGTGCTCCCTCCGCACGGTCTCTAGCTTGGCCGCCAGCGACCGGCAGTGGTCCTGGGCGGCCTTTGTGTCCTTCAGCGCCACCTCGCGGGCGGCCACGGCCTGGGCGACGACCTTCCTGTCCTTCTCGGAGTCAGTGATAGCTTGGTTTAGTGTCGCCCGGATGGACGCATCATAATGCAGCCAGCTGGAGACCAATTCCAGGCGCCCGGCCACCAGGCGACGGTCGGTGCCTTGAAGGTCTTCCCGCAGCAGGGCCTCCGCAGAAAGAGCCCACTCCGGGACATCAGGAGAAGCGGAGGAACCTGGGGTCAGCAGCACGGTGGAAGGAGGAGGAAGAGGCATCATCGTCACCATGGCCTGGGAGGATTGAGGCTCCTGAGCCTCTGGGACCCCAGCACCTGAGCCGGACACTGGCACCTCCAGAACTAGTGGGGCCTCGGGGGCTGACTCCTCTCGAGGATGCTCCACCCAGCCTCGCGAGGATGATCGGGCTGGAGAAGCATGAGTGTTGTCTCCACCCTTGCTCATGGAGAGGGGTGTGGTCGCAGGAGGCGATCTGGGTCAAGCTGTACCACTTCGCCCTCCCTCCTCCTCTTCGCCGCAGGCGTCGGGCTGGTTACACAACAAAGAGGAAGAGTCAGAAGCAAGCATTGGAAGCAAGAACAAGGCAGGACGAGAACACTTTCTGGTCCACCGCGGCATAATCCCTCCATTTCGGGAGCTTGAAGCCGGAGAGCTTCGCGACCTGAGGCGTGGGCACGCCAGCTCCGGAAGCAGAAGCAGGGGCAACAGCTGGGCCAGAAGCGGCTCCACGTGACGGTAAGGCAGGAGCGTCGTCCTGGGTAAGCAGCACTGACCTGCTCTTCGTGGGAACCATGGATGGCTCCCCCTTCTCCGAGATAATATCGTCCTCGCCATCGTTGTCAGGCAGAAGGTGGAGGATGTCGGCCTTACGCAAGGGGGAGGTCTCCCCCATCTCCTCGGGGGCTGCCTCTGGGTCGCGCTCCTTGTCCTCCTCCTCCTCTCCGTCTCTGCGGGGATCACCAGAAGATACGTCCACCATCACCGTCACCACAGGAACCTCATAAGGCGCTGGCGGCACCAGGCCACGCCCGTCAAAGCTAGGCATGGCGGCCACGACCTGCGCCCTGTCCTTCAATAGGAACAAGGGAGCGTGAGGATTTGGCGGATACTCTTGGACTTCTCCAACCAGGAGACGGAGGGCCACGACCAGCTCCTCGTCGGACAAGGCCTTCAGGCTCAAGTGGAGCTTGTCTTCTTCATCCACAAGCATCCATTGGGGACGCATGCATGTCTGGCGAGGAGCCACCCGCTGCGCCAAGAATTCCTTCAGAAGCATAGCCCCCGTCAGCTTCGCCGCCTTCATGTTGCCCGGACTCAGATCGGCGTTCATCTTCTCCAACACCATCTTCGCCCAGTCGTGAGTAAGCTTCACGCAGGACCACTTGTCGGTGTCAAAACCGACGGATCTCGGGTAGGGGGTCCCAAACTATGCGTCTAGGATTGATGGTAACAGGAGACGAGGGACACAATGTTTACCCAGGTTTGGGCCCTCTCTATGGAGGTATAACCCTCTGTCCTGCTTGATTGATATTGATGAATGTGAGTGTTACAAGAGTAGATCTACCACGAGATCGTAATGGCTAAACCCTAGAAGTCTAGCCTACGTGAGTATGGTAATGAGTATATGTGTGTTGTCCTTTCCGGACTACTCCCTTCGGTTTATATAGACATCGAAGGGATCTAGGGTTTACATGGAGTCGGTTACATAAGAAGGAATCTTCGGTCGCCAAGCTTGCCTTCCACGCCAAGTAGAGTCCCATCCGGACATGGTGCAGTCTTCGGCCTTCATGTCTTCACAGCCCATCAGTCCGACCCATAGATAACAGGCCGGACGCCCAAGGACCCCTTAGTCCAGGACTCCCTCAGTAGCCCCTGAACCTGGCTTCAATGACGAGGAGTCTGGCATGCAGATTATCTTCGGAATTGCAAGGCGGGTTCCCCTTTCTCCTAACTCCAAGATAGTCTTCAGATGCGATGATTGTATCCGGACTAGTCACACATACCATATATAACCGCAGAGAGAATATATATTCTTACACGAGTCTAATCCGCTGACAGCTTTTACAACATGACATCGTGTTTGTCCGGTCGTAATTTCCAACCGTTTTTCGTCTACTCCTCCATGTTGTGAGACGCGGTTGTCATTGGCACATCTTGTCAAAGAAAAGATCGTGCCCCACGTCTTGGGCAACCCAACCATGCCATTTTGCACGGCTCTCGGGAATAGGCGAGTTCAAGGCGAGTGGGGAGGCGCTCGATATTCGCGGTCTTTAGAAGGGGATAAGGACACTCTTCCTTTACCCACATCCTTCTTCATCTCCAGTCCCTCAGTCCTTGAGTTCTAGCACCCAAGCTTTCGGCTTTTCCTTGTTCAAGAAGACATTCCAACCATGTACGGATCTGGGCTGGAGGCAAGTAAATGGCCTCCTCCGTTAAGGAGAAGAACATCACGGAGCTCCGGGAGGACGGCTATCTAGCCAAGCAGATTGCTCACCGACTCCCGGAAAAAGGGCAGATCGTCCCTACCCCCGATCCCCATGAGAGGGTTCTGTTTCTCACACACTTCCGCCATGGGCTGGGATTCCCTCTTCATCCATTTGTCTGTGGATTGATGTTTTACTATGGGTTGGACTTCCACGATCTGGCCCCCAACTATATCGTCAATAGCTCTGCATTCATAGTTGTGTGCGAAGCATTTCTCCGCATCCCACCTCACTTTGGCCTATGGCTGAAGACTTTTAATGTAAAGCCAAAGGTGGTGCACGGCCAACAGGCCGAGTGCGGAAGTGCCATGGTGGGCAGGATGCCCAATACCACCTGGCTCGAAGGCTCCTTCATAGAGAAGATGAAGGGATGGCAATTGGGGTGGTTCTATATCACCGAGCGGCGCGACGCCAAGTGGTCGGTGGCTCCCAAATTCTGATCTGGAGTCCCTATGCGGCTTACCTCCTAGCAGGAGAAGGGCCTGACCTGGGGATCTCTGGAAGAGATCACGGGGCTCGAAACGTGCCTCTAGAATATGATAGTTGATGTGATCCAGGTCATGCTTGTACGCCGGATCCTTCCATGTCAGTGCCGGACCTATTATTTGTGGGAGTTCAATCCGGCCGAGCACCAGACGTTGCTAAGGCTCTTCGGCACGACGCACGAAGATATCTGGAAGGTGCTTTTCAAGGGCAGTGAGACGCCGCCACCCTTGACCAAAGGTCGCGGGCTCAACTTTAAACGTCAGGACAATTCGGTAAGCCGTCAAGGTGTAGTCTTTAAGGACACATTTCGAGGGAGGATACTAAGCCTTCTTGTCAATTTCTTTTTCAGGTCTGGGTCGATCTAGCGGGACAGATTAACAGTCCGGCTCTGCTTCCTGAAGATGAAGAAACCCCACTTCTTAACAAGATGAAATTTCCGGCGCCTTATGACGTGCCGAAGAAGAAGGTCAAAACCACGGTCAAGGGGACCAGGCGTGGGCTTCGCCGACGGAGCACCTTGGTAGTCTCGTCTGATGACAAGACATACCTCTCAGCCGCCGAAGACGATGGCGAGGAGGGAGGCGACTCCCCCCTGAGAGTGGAAGGGAGAAAAGGGAGGCCTCCCTGAGTTTGGAGGCGGAGGCGCCCAAGAGAGGGAGAGGCTCGTTCACGGATAACTCCGCATGGGATGTTGACAGCAGTCTGGAGCGACCTCGTCGGACCAAGCCTCGGGCCGCCTCGTGAGTACAGAATCAAAAACATCCGGCCTTCTTGGTTTCCAATATTGACGCATATTAAACATTGTCGTTGCAGTCCGGCACACGACTGCTCGCCGCGATCCTCGACAGAGGATTCGCTGGACTCAAAGGAGATGGCTAGCATGTCTCTGCCGCCTGCTCATTCCATCTCACCCAAGGGCGATGACGAGGTGGCATCCAAAAAGACTTTCCCGGGCCGGGGGGAGATTCCAGAGACCATCGGGGTGACGCCCCAGGGTGGCTCCTCGACCACAGGACATACGGGGGAAAAAGTCTCCGTGTGGACCAGTGACGGGGCCCGAGTTCCCTTCGGGCCTCAGCCGGATACCATTCCGGAGATCTACATGGCTCCAGGGTCCAGCGAACGACATTGCCCCCAAGGAGGGAATGTGCCTGTTCCATCGGGGCCTCTGTCCAACCAGAGGCACCGGATAATCTGCTGGAGGCGCTACAAGGCGCCTCTATCGTGGATGAGCATCATGTTCTTATGGACACGGTAATAGAGAAGGTTCGGTTTGTCAAAAGCAGACTGACCGAAGCCTGCACCAGCCTTCTAATGGGATTTGAGGTGAGTAATGTGATTGTAGGAAAAATATCACCGTATAGACAGTAGCCCCTGATGCTCTATTTGGTGTTCGGGAGGAAAAGCCAAACAGAGGATCGAGAATAAATATCGCAGGAGTCTAACATGAGTTGTCTATGTGAATAAGCAGGTATCGCTGCAGGCTGCCACTGCTCATGCTGCGGAAGTTTTCGGACTGAAGCGGAAGCTGGAGCGAGCCGAGGAGGAGCTCGGCCTCATGAAGAAGCAGCTGGAAGATGGCCAAGGTATGCAGTAACCTATGGGTATGTTTCAAAAAATGAGCCGTCCAGCCGGACTAAAGTGTCATAAACTTTATTAGTGGCCACGACCGAGGTGGCGGCACTTAAGAAGCCATTAGCCGAGGCCGAGGACAAAGCGGCCATGGAACGAGCCGCATGCGAGAAGCACAAGGCCCAGGTTGCCGAGGTGCAGCAACAGCTCCAGGGCGTGATCGAGAGATTTGAGTCCTTGGAGCGCGATTGTAAGGCGCAGGAGTCCGAACTGGCGGAGGCCCGCCAGAGCGCACAGGATGTACGAGCCGAAGCCCAGGACACTCTCCAGGAGATTCATGTGGCTAAGAAGATTACGACGGGTAAATCTTTCACCCTGCGTAGCAAGTTTGTGTAAGAAATGTTCCTTGTACTTATCTGAATTCGGGTTTTCCAGGGGCATTTAAGGATCTTCCGTGCAGTATATCGGATGTTGCAGAGTATTACAGAGCCGAAGAAGGAATGTCTACGGAGAAGCTATTCTGATCCCAGTATCTTGGACCCGAACATCCGTTGCCCTTCATTGACCAGCTGAAGCAGTTGGTCGAGCTGCACAAGTCGGCGGAGCTAGCCATGAAAGACCTGATAGTCCGGCTGTGGCCTGCCGAGCCTGTACCTAGTAGCTATTTCGGACTTGTAAAGCGGCTTCTTAACGCATGTCCGCGGCTTGAAACCGTGAAGCGGTCGGTCTGCATCGAAGGTGCGCGTATGGCCTTTGCCCGCGTCAAGACGCATCGGGCAAAGCTAGATGCTAAGAAACTGGTGACAGAGGGACCACCAGAGGGCAAGGAGCATCGTCGACCCGAGCTCTATTTTGATGGCGTCATGGAGGGGTCCCGCCTTGTAGCGGTGCAATGTTCGAAGGATATCATTTTCCCATGAGAACATTTCTATTATACTTTCCTGTAATATGGAGCAGTGATGTTATGTATTATAATGCTTATGATTTACATTTTACCTCATGTGCGGCCATTTATGAAATCTGAGGGTTGACGAATCGTCGGCTTCTGCCCCCACGTAGATAGTATGGGGGTGTTCGCGATAAATCTAAACACTCTTTGCTCCACATTTTGGTCCTTAAAGGAGGTGTTTAGCGCAACGAACAAGGCAATCAGACTATGCGGCCTTTATCGCCCTCACTTAGCCATAGGAGTTTGACAATTAAAAAACTGTGGCGAAGCCCCTGGTGTTCGGAAGGCCGAACTAGGGGCGCTATACATGCCTAATCGGAGGGACCGATTCTTCGCATGAAGCGGAAAAAATCTCTAACGATTTGGAACCTCTCGAAGAGCTGACCGGCTCATGCCGCATCATGACAGTCAGTTTTCGGCTTTCTCTACTGAGGTGCTCGTCCGGAAGAACCGGGACACAATCACAGTAGTTCTCCCTTTACTACCCTAGACGATATAGTAGAACGTAAGGTAGTAAGCACAGGAGCCGAGCAACCCAACTATTGACCAAAGACATGATTCAGACCCGATGCAAATAATGCTATAAGTTCGGGGTGCCGAACTATACTATAAAAGTGTTCGGACTTTTTATTGCCGTAGTGTTGGGTGTAATGAAGCCCCTCGCGCAGTAATATGTACCATAGTGTATGCGTGCAATAAGTAATATTTACAAAGGTGAGAAAACAGGAAGATTAGGTAATAAGCTGACGCCATATTCATTCACCATTGTGATGTGATTGGTACGTCGAGGCGTACTTTGTGCAAATAGTGCGATAAACAAGTAAAGCTATTTATCAAGCCGTAACCAAGGGTGGGCTGCGTGAGGGTATGTAAAACAAGTATGGCGATCGTTAATAGAGACCACCTAGGGGTGCCTTTGTATGCCAGAGCTCCTTGCCTCCTTGGTATGTTCTGCAAACGAGTTGTCCGCATAGACCTCGAAAAGAGAAAAAAACCCATAATAAAAAGCAAAAGTAAAGGCGTGTGAATCCCGGTGTCGGTCGGGCCGTACAGTGGATTGCGGATGAGTTATGCCTCCGTCGATTCCCATGGTGTTTTGAGTGTGTGGTTTATGTACACGCGATATTAGTGCCATTGCCTCATCGGGGCTGGGGCGGAGGTCATATTGCTAATCCGGCTCTGTCGAGCCGAGCTGTCCTACTGCAGTGTGATCTGGACCCTCTTGTTGATGTCCAGGGGCTCGGCAATCGGATTATAATGCTGCTTGAGAAGGCCGCTTTGTACCTCTGCTGCTAGGGCGGCAGTGTGCTCTTCTGTACGGAGGGAGCGTTCCATGTTTCCATTTACTGTAATGATGCCACGTGGGTCGGGCATCTTTATCTTGAGATAAGCGTAATGTGGTACCACATTGAATCTAGCTAATGCGGTTCGTCCGAGCAGGGCGTGATAGCCGTTGCGAAATGGGACGATATCGAAGATTAGTTCTTTGCTTCGGAAGTTATCCGGGGAACCGAAGACCACCTCCAGCGTGATCGAGCCCATACAACGGGCCTCTACGCCTGGTATGACTCCTTTAAAGGTAGTTGTCATGGGTTTGATTCGTGAGGGATTAATGCCCATCTTGCAAACTGTATCCTAATAGAGCAGGTTGAGGCTGCTCCCACCATCCATTAGGACTCGTGTTAGGTGGAATCCGTCGATGATTGGGTCCAGGACTAGTGCGGCCGAACCGCCGTGGTGGATACTAGTCGGGTGATCTCGTCGATCGAAGGTGATCGGAAATGATGACCACGGATTGAACTTTGGGGCGACTGGCTCTACTGTGTAGGCATCCCTGAGTGCTTGTTTGCACTCCTTTCCAGGGATGTGCGTGGTGTATATCATGTTCATCGTTTTGACTTGGG
>NC_041386.1:560382877-560481646 GCF_002162155.2 Triticum dicoccoides | reverse complement strand
GATTTCTTCTGTCCCCCGGTGTTCGGCTGCCGGGGCTCTTCTTCCTCGTCCTCGCATTGTGATCCCTTTTCTTTGTTTTCGGCATTTAACTTGCCAGCCTACTTGAAGACCCAACAGTCCTTGTTGGTGTGATTAGCTTGCTTATCCGGGGTGCCATGAATTTGGCAAGGGCGGTCGAGTATGCGGTCCAGGCTGGAAGGTCCTTCATTGTTTCTTTTGTAGGGTTTCTTCCGTTGGCCAAACTTGGAGCCACTGAATCCGGCGTTGATTGTGGTGTCTTCGGTGTTGTCGCCATTGCTTCTGTGTTTGTGTCTATTGCGTCGGAGCTTGCCGGTGCTGTTCTTGCCCTTTGTAGGGCCTGCCTCGCTGGCTGTGTTTTTGCTACGAGCCAACCAACTGTCCTCGCCTGCGCAAAAGCGGGTCATGAGTGCCGTAAGGGCTGCCATTGACTTTGGCTTTTCTTGTCCGAGATGGCGTGCTAGCCATTCGTCCCGGATGCAATGTTTGAAGGCTTCTAGGGCCTCGGTGTCCGGATAGTTGACGATTTGGTTCTTTTTGGTTAGGAACCTAGTCCAGAATTTTCTGGTCGATTCTCTGGGTTGTTGGACTATGTGGCTTAGGTCATCGGCATCTGGTGGCCGGACATAAGTTCCTTGGAAGTTGTCGAGGAAAGCCTCTTCCAAGTTCTCCCAGCTGCCGATTGAGTTCTCGGGAAGGCTATTTAACCAGTGCCGAGCATGTCCTTTGAGTTTTAATGGGAGATATTTGATGGCGTGGAGGTCATCCCCTCGGGCCATGTGGATGTGGAGAATGAAATCCTCGATCCATACTGCAGGATCGGTTGTGTCGTCGTATGATTCGATATTGACAAGCTTGAACCCCTCAGGGAATTCATGATCCAGTACTTTATCTGTGAAGCAGAGCTGGTGTGCGGCGCCTCTAAATCGGGCCGCATCATGGCGGAGTTCTGAAGGAGTCTTTCAGCGGCATTCGGCTCGAGCGTGGTTAGGTTTGTCACGTTCGAATATGTAGCAGTTGTCTCACCTCGAGGCATGTCCTCGTGATCCGTAGATCGATCTTGTGTGTCCAGCTCTACTATCCAAGGTTTGTCGGAGGTCGTACGTACGGCCCCGGACTCTTCCTTCCCTATTGTGATGGAGTGGTGGGGTGGTCTGCTGTTCGGCCTGAGTTGTCGCTTTATCTCGACCGCGGGTTGGCTGTTCCGCCGCCCTGTCCCGACCATGTGGTGGTTGATCCGCATTGCACGAGGGAGAGATATGCTCTGGTGCCTCCTCATCGAATTGAGCAGCCTGCGTTTCGGGTAGCTCTTGGCGGGGAGGTTGAGGCCGTATTCCTCGGCTGTCAGGACGTCAGTCCATCTGTCAACGAGCAGGTCGTGTTCATCTTGAAGCTGTTGTTGTTTCTTTTTCAGGCTCCTTGCAATGGCTATGAGATGAAGCTTGAAGCGCTCCTGCTCGAGAGGATCCTCAGGCACGATGAAGTCTTCATTGCCAAGGCTTGTTTCCTCCTTGGAGGGTGGACGGTAACTATCATCCTCCGGGTCATCTTCTATGGCATGTTCGTCAGTGTTGTCTTGCCTGCTGTCATGTTCCTATTCGGATGTTGCCCCGGTGGGGTCTTCACTATTTCCGGCGTCTCCCGGAGTACTATTTTCTCCGGTGCCAGTGTTGCCGTCATTTGAGCGATGGGGCTTAGGGCGGCGTTTGGGCTGCCGGCACTTGGACTATGTCTCGGAGGTCTTGTTCGCATCCGGCTCTTCTTTGTCGTCGCCGGATCCTTTAGGTGTATCAACCATGTACACGTTGCTTGAAGAGGTAGCCGTCCAACGTCCAGTGAATATCGGGTCTTGGCCTTGCTCCTTGTCGGCATCGTCATCCATGCCGTTGATGTCTTCGGAGCCATAGTCAAGCATGTCGGTTAAGTCATCAACGGTGGCTATGAAGTGGGTGGCGGGTGGGAAGAAAAATTCCTCATCATCCATCTCTAGCTCGAACCGGGCATAGTTCTGCTGGGCGTCCTTCTCCAAGGACAGATTCCTTAATGATTTTAGCACGTCACCCAAAGGCGAGTGTTGGAAAACATCAGCGGTGCTGAACTCGAAGATCGATAACCGATCTAGCTCGGTGTTCGCGGGTGTACATACTCCGGAACTTATATCCAGAGATGAGTCTGAAGTTCCGTTTAAAGTGAATATTGCAGGGCGCCGAGTCCATGCGTGGCTCCAACGCCGCGGACTCTGAGGCCTCGGATGGCTCGATCTGCTTCGATTCTAAGGTTGTTGCAGCTGCAAGAACCATCTCCTGGGTGTGATCCGATGACAGATTTAAGTCACGTTCATTGAGATGAGGGGGAGCGATCGCCGCGGGCTCAAGTCCTTCGAAGATCATGTCTGCACGGACATCTGCGGCATGGTTCAAGCTTCCGAATCCGACCTGATGGCCAGGGGTGTAGCTGTCGATCTGCTCCAGATGTCCAAGCGAGTTGCCCTGTAGTACGAAGCCGCCGAATACGAGGATCTGTCTGGGAAGGAAGGTTCCTCCTCGGGCAACGTCATTATTGACGATTGAGGGGGCCATCGAACCTTTTTTCGACGACATAGTGGAAGACTCAATGAAAGCACCAATGTCGGTGTCAAAACCGGCGGATCTCGGGTAGGGGGACCCGAACTTTGCGTCCAGGATCAATGGTAACAGGAGACAGGGGACACAATGTTTACCCAGGTTCGGGCCCTCTCTATGGAGGTAAAACCCTACGTCCTGCTTGATTGATATTGATGAATATGAGTGTTACGAGAGTAGATCTACCACGAGATCATAATGGCTAAACCCTAGAAGTCTAGCCTATGTGAGTATGGTAATGAGTATATGTGTGTTGTCCTTTCCGGACTATCCCCTTCGGTTTATATAGACACCGAAGGGATCTAGGGTTTACATGGAGTCGGTTACATAAGAAGGAATCTTCGGTCGCCAAGCTTGCCTTCCATGCCAAGTAGAGTCCCATCCGGACATGGTGCAGTCTTCGGCCTTCATGTCTTCACAGCCCATCAGTCCGACCCATAGATAATAGGCCGGATGCCCGAGGACCCCTTAGTCCAGGACTCCCTCACCACCCCTCATCCGGCCGAGGCATCCCTGTCGGCATCTTTAGCCATGGGTGGACGCACTTGGCATCCATCATAACCCACTTGCGCTTGAAGCCCTCAGCCTTCTTTGCGGTCTTCGAAATCGTATTGGCCTTTGTGACCCCCCAAGACCGGAGCTTCAGAGTCCTTCTAGAGTTTCCGAGATTCGTTGTGTGATTTGTTTCGTCTGTTGCATTCATCTTTGCATCGTGTGCATTGCATCATGTCATCATGCCATCATGTCATTTCTTTTTCTTAGCTCAACTAAATAAATTGCATGGATCTTCGGTCCATTTAAATCGAGGGGATTCACATGGTGATTCTCTTTATAACATATCCTCTCGATATTAGGGAGCTATTATAAATATTTCCATTCTTTTGGATTTACCACAAACACACTTGCAAATTTTCCCCATGCCTTTATTATCTCGCTTCTTGACCTCGAACCTTGTCCGTAAATTCTTTCGTCGTTTTCCAGAGCTCCACCAAAAATCCGAACATTTTTGGACTTTCCCAACCCTCAATACCTATTCAAATCATTTGAACTTAAATCAAATGAGTTTGAATTTAAACTTTCGGTCTTGACCACTTCTATTTTTCCTAGTTCAAACTCATTTTTGTGAGACCGGGAAAATAGCCCCCTTGCACAAATCCTTTCCTTAACCCTCCTTTTCTTTTTATCTCTAATTCTTTTCTCTTAAAAGAAGATTAGAGAGGAGTGAGAGAGAGAGCAGCAGGCCCATTCTCCTTCTAGGCCAGCCGACGCCCTCCCCCTAGACGCAACCCCTCTACTGGGCCGGCCTCTAAGGCCCAACCTGCCTACCTAACCCTAGGCCCGAGCGAGGTTACATCCCGATCGATCTCTCACCCTCCTCCTCGTTCCCTCGCACCGCCAGAACACCCATCGCTCGATCCCATCTCTCCCCTGTTGCTGCCTACTCCCGCATCACTCTCTCCCTCTCCCATCGCTCCCTCGCGTCCTCCCGCTGCCGCCGCCACTCGCAGAGAGGAGAACAGCGCCCGACCTCGCTCCCCATCTTCCCCGTGACCCCGAGCCCCATGGAGCCCGCGGCCCCCTGCTCCGGTGAGCCCTTGCTCTGCCGCCATCGGAGGCTGACCCGGTGCCCGATCTCCTCAGCGTCCTTCCTCCTCGATCCATAGAGCCGTTGAAGGTCCACCCTGCAGCCGTGCCATCTCCATCTCACCGGCGCCCCAAGTTTTCCCCCTCCGTCGTGCCTCCTCCCCTCTGCAGGCCCTATCCATGGTGTCCCTTCTTCCCCACGCGCGACCGCACCTCGACCTCTGCCGCCGGTAGCAGCAGCTGCTGCTGAACCCTCTCGACGCGCCCCTGGCCCTGCTCCACCTCGTCGCCTCGCATCCGCAGAACTAGGCCAGGGCCGCACCAGGGCCGCCTCCCTCCTTTGCACCTGGCCTCGGCTAGAGTCGCCCCTGACAGCAACCAGCACGACCAGGAGGCTGCCCTCTCATTCCACCGCACAGAAACTCGCAGCTACTACCATCACCTCCTTGCTGTTGGCATACCGAGGCCCCTAGTGCTGTTTTGTGTTGGACGTCAAGGCCACCAAGTTCGACTACGGGGATTCGCTAAGTACCATTCGGATGCACCAACTTCGACTACATGGACCGCCAAGTTCCTCCACCGATGACTCGAACGGCTACAAAACGTGAACCACTACCGTCGACCCGCAAAGACTCCATGGTCGCCAAGATCCTCGCCGTGACCTCGAACATCTACGGAATGTGCACGACTACAAAATGGGTACCACTACCATTGCCGAAGACCCGTGTAACGGTATCGTCAAGTCCGACTACCATCGCGTGAACAACTACTTCCACTACCGCCGTCGCGAGAACGCCTACTTCCCTCTACGAACTTGATCCGTTCCGATAAGGCATGCTTCGAAAGGTATAACCATCCACACGACCGTCCGTGGACCGAATGCATGTTATGTGATATGAGATGATCGCATTTGCACGTCGCCCCTCTTTTTGCCTTGCCAACGACATGTGGGAACTCGGTATCCGGGAGCGCCCCACCATCTTTTGCACGCAACCGCACACTTCTCCTTTGCATCGGTATCTCGAACCAGAATGCTGTCGTGGCACCATTTTCGTTATCGTTGCCGTGGCACCCCTTTCCTTTCCGCCACGATGACAAATGCCTCATAATATGCTCTTGTTAACATTTTCTTAAAACTTGCATAACTTGAACATGTCACCCGCATCATGATAACAACAATTAAAATTTTTAAATTGTTGTTGCTTTAAATTACTAAGGCATATGGGGTTTTACCGGGTTTGTTGTTTATTGTACCCGACCCCATTTAATTTGTTTCGATAGTATAGTTTTGTTATGCTCCACCTCTTGCCATGTTAACCAACATTTAATTTTGTTGAGTACCTAACCGAGAGAGAACTAAATAATTGATGTGGTGTTCCATCAATATGCAACTCATTACATATTGAGCTCCATTTAATTTGTAGGATTGTTTGTGCTCTTTGCCATGCCATGCCTCCTTAATCCGGACATGCATCATACATGGTTGTGCATCATGCCATGATTATGTGTTGGTTGCTTATTATATTGTTTGCTTCTTTCCGGTATTGCTTCTTCGGGTTAGTTTCGATAACATCGCGTTTGTGAGGATTCGTTCGACTACGTCCGTTTGTCTTCTTCATGGACTCGTTCTTCTTCCTTGCGGGATTTCAGGCAAGATGACCATAGCCTCGAAATCACTTCTATCTTTGCTTGCTAGATGCTCGCTCTTTTGCTATGCCTATGCTGCGATACCTACCACTTGCTTATCATGCCTCCCATATTGTTAAGCCAAGCCTCTAACCACCTTGTCCTAGCAAACCGTTGTTTGGCTATGTTACCACTTTGCTCAGGCCCTCTTATAGCGTTGTTAGTTGCAGGTGAAGATTGTAGTTTGTTCCTTGTTGGAACATGGAGATGTTGTTCCTTGTTGGAACATGTTTACTTGTTGGGATATCACAATACCTCCCCGGGGGTGGAAGGCTCAGCCTTATGCCTGGTGTTTTGTTCCACTCTTGCAGCCCTAGTTTCCGTCATATCGGTGTTATGTTCCCGGATTTTGCGTTCCTTACGTGGTTGGGTTATAATGGGAACCCCTTGACAGTTCGCTTTGAATAAAACTCCTCCAGCAAGGCCCAACCTTGGTTTTACCATTCACCACCTAGCCTTTTTTTCCCTTGGGTTAGGCCAGCCCAAGGGTCATCTTTATTTTTAACCCCCCCGGGCCAGTGCTTGTGTAAGTGTTGGTCCGAAACAGAGCCACATGCGGCGCCACCTCGAGGAAACTTGAGGGCTGGTTTTAGCTGTACGTAGTGTTCATCCGGTGTTGCCCTGAGAACAAGATATGTGCAGCTCCCATCAGGATGTTGGCGCATCGGGCGGTCTTGCTGGACTTGTTTTACCATTGTCGAGGATGTCTTGTAACCGGGATTCCGAGTCTGATCGGGTCTTCCCGCTAGAAGGAATGCCCTTCGTTGATTGTGAGAGCTTGTGATGGGCTAAGTTGGGACAACCCTGTAGGGTTATGAACTTTCGAAAGCCGTGCCCGCGCTTATGGGCAGATGGGAATTTGTTAATGTTCGGTTGTAGAAAACCTGAAGATGACCTTAATTAAAATACATCAACCACGTGTGTAGCCGTGATGGTCTCTTCTCAGCGGAGTCCGGGAAGTGAACACGGTGTTGGAGTAATGCTTGACGTAGGTAGTTCTAGGATCACTTATTGATCATAGTTTCTTGATCGTGCTTTGCCTTCTCTTCTCGCTCTCATTTGCGTATGTTTAGCCACCAAATATGCTAGTCGCTTGCTGCAGCTCCACCTCATACCTTTACCTTACCCATAAGCTTAAATAGTCTTGATCGCGAGGGTGTGAGATTGTTGAGTCACCGTGACTCATAGATACTTCCAAAACCAGTTTGCAGGTGCTGATGTTACCGAGCAGGTGACGCAACCAAGCTCAAGGAGGAGCTTGATGAAGACCTTGTCCTTTGTGTTGTTTCGTTCTAGTTGATCAGTAGTGGAGCCTAGTTGGGACGATCGGGGATCTGTGAGGCATTTGGGGTAGTCCTCTTTTATTTTGGTTCCGTAGTCGGACCCTGATTGTATCTGGTTGATGTAATGCTTTATTCATGTAATTGTGTGAAGTGGCGATTGTAAGCCAACTATGTATCTTTTTCCTTTATGTATTACATGGGTTGTGTGAAGGTTACCTCACTTGCGACATTGCTTTGAATGCGGTTATGCCTCTAAGTCGTGCTTCGACACCTGGGAGATATAGCCGCATCGAGGGCGTTACAAGTTGGTACTCAGAGCCTTCCCCGACCTTAGGAGCCCCCACTGCTTGATCGAATTAGCTGACGTTGTTGAGTCTAGAAAAATGTTTTGAGTCAATTAGGAATTATATATTGGAGAGTTTAGGAATTCTTTTTACTCCCCAGTCTCCTCATCGCTCTGGTAAGGCATCCTAACATAGAGTTTTGACTCTTCTCTTCTCAAATTTCACTAAAAAAATTTAGGATCACGCGGGTATCTTGGAATCGTTTCGATCGATTTGTGACGAGAACATTGTTCTTGGTGCCTCCTGTCATTTAGGGGTTGTGGCAGTGTCCTGGGGAGTTGAGCTCCAAGGTGTTGTCGTCACAATTTTATCGTTGTAGTTCTGGAATACCTGAGATTAGTTTCGCTGACATCGAAAATCTCTTTTATGAAGTTGTTGGTGAGATAACCTCGATGCCACCCAGTAGTGGGGCGGGAGTTCGGGAGTATTGCCATAACTCGTATAACGGAAGCTTTTTGAAGGTTGAGGTAGACGATTTCCGAAGGTTTATTGGTTATGTGTTGAAGGATGGATACAGCTGGATGTAGGATTTGCTAGTTTTGGGTGAGATATTATGCTTCCCCTGTATCCCCAACACCTGATTGCATAACCGGAAAGTTTCGGGAGTTTATAAGTGGGAATTCAAGTAGCTCTTAGGATATCTTTCCGACAGATGTATGATATGAAATTTGGGTTCGACGTCTAGTGGTCCGCCTATTCACGGTTGGTTTTTACAGTGGTCTCATTGTGTCTTAAAGAGTCCTTGGCTATGCCAACTTGGGGACGCTTCGTATGTCATGTGCACTGCCTTGTACATGATGGTGCTGTACGATCGAGCTCGTGTAGGCCCCACCACAAAAAACTTCAGACGAAATCTCTATCATATGTTTGTTCCGGCTTATTCGGCCAGCCAATCCTTGTTTTGATTTGAGTTGTGGTATTCGAGTTGCTTCGAAGTCAAATGTTGATTCCATACCTTCTCCAAGCGGTCTTCTCATATTTCTATGTGAATACAAATCCTTCTTGATCATCGAGATTGTCATCTAAATTCCTTCTCTACCGACGTGTTTCTCTTCAAGTGGATCCGATCACTTCAACATTGCAAGATCTAATCTCAGTTCTTTTCAACGGTGTTCATTTCATTCGTCCCAAATTGCCTTTGTTTTCCATCCCTCCCACCCTTTTCTTCAAGGAACTAGATTTCTTATTCAAGTATCCATTTTATTGATGGAAGTCTCTCCATTCTTTTTTCCTTCATGTTTTTACCCGGTGTTTCTCAACTCGTTCTTCATTCTCCATTCTTTTCTTCTCCGATGGATTCAATTCAAGCTTTTGGTGTTGATCATATCCTTTCCTCGTTTCAGAAGTTTTATCATACCGGTGCTCATCATATTCATTCATTTCTCGCTATTCAATTGTTCCGGAGTGCCGAAGATATCTCAGAAGGATCGTCTTGTCATTCAAGATCCGTTAATCCTATTTTGAGGATGTTTATCTCATTCAAGCCTTTTAATTCAACCGGAGCAACATCTCTTTCAAATCATTCAACGTTGTTTTATTTTGAGTGGGCCCTAACCCACAGGTCTTTTCCCAGGATCTTACCTGACTCTTCTTATTTCCCGGAGCTATCCTCAAATTTCTTTTTGAACTTTGACGTAAGAATGATTTATCATCAGTCAAATGTCTTTCTCCAAGATCTTCCAAATTCTTTTCATCATTGGTTCGACTTTTCTATTCTTCTCTATTCCGGAGTGTCTCAAAAATTCACGGTGGTGTTTCTCATCGTCTTTCTCATCATTTGAAGACCAAAGAAGAGCCTTACCTCCATATCTTATCCGTTCTCTCAGGGATTCGTGGTTCTAGTTCGAGACCATCCTCTCATAATTGTTTTTGAATGTGAGATTTCTTTTCACCTATCCAGAGCAATTCAGGAGTCTTTTCAGTTTGATTCTCTGGAGGCCATCATATCAGAATTATCCATTCCAGCTTTCAGCTCTCATACTCCAAATCTTACTGGTGCATCATTCAAGTATTCTCTTATCAGCTCGCGATCGCTTCGTTCTCATGTATCTAAATTCTCTCAAGCTTCTTCGTTCATTTGCTAATTCTTCCCGGTGTTGTCCTTATCTTTTCCTCGGTCATTTTAATTCTTACGGTGGTTCGTTCAAGATTTCTCTTCCTTTGTTATCATATCAATTTATTCATTGTTTCAACCCTACCGGTGGTTCGTCGAAGACCTTCTCAAGTTTACGCTATATCTATCTTAATCCTTTCTACGAGAATAAGTAGTATGCCAAATCTGTTGCTTGTCATCAATTTAAATTGGTGAAGGATAAGCATAATGTAATTCTTATTCTTGTTTCATCGAGTAAATTCAATTATTCCGGAGGTTCATCAAATTCTCGGTTTCAATTGGTTCATCTTTTCTTTTTTCCCGGAGTTCCAAGCTTTCATCATCATTAAGATCCATCTAAATCATTGCAAGGATTCACCTTGTGTTTTCAATTTCTCTTTCTTTTTATTCTTTTGTTACCGGAGTTTCTTCTTGGAGGCTATACATGATGGTTCATCAAGGATTTAATTTCCTTCTCGAAGTGTTCATCAACATTCTTTTCAGAGGAGCTCAAGAATTCTTCATCTTGCTATCCGGAGTGCAATTCTTTCTACCATATTATTGGAGTTGGTATTATGCCATTCTTGATAATTTGGGTTCATGTTTCATGATTCACATGTTGTTAGGAATGAGGTATTTTAAATCCATCAATCTCTTCTTTGAAGTTATCTTGGGTTATATTTCACCTATAGCCTTCCCTAAGGATTGTTGCTATCTATGGTGTTTATAAATGACCCAAGTTATTCATCTATCCTCCCGGTGAAATAAGTTTCTCATCTCCTTGTTGTTACCAATCCAATCTATCGTTTCCGTTAGTGGCAGATTTTCACCTCTTGGTTTTGAGATGTTTTCCATAAGCCCACTTCAAGCCTATCTTTTCGTTGTTGGGTTTCCAACAACTCCGTTCGACCCCTCTCCTAAGGATGCTTTCCAAGTTCATTTGTGGTAGGAGTTGTCATTTTCTTCTCCGTTCTTTTGTTCCGATGATGTACCTTTGATTCTTTCATCCGGAGGCATTGCGATGTTATTCTTTTCACCCATCATCTCGTTTTGTCAAAGATCATGTTCTTTTCATGCCTATCCATTTAACTGGAGTGTTGTGCCCTTTTTCTCAAGTTCTTTTCGCCTTATCAAGTCTTGCATCCCTTCTCAACCGGAGTGCTGCCCGAATTTGTTCTTCCTTGTTCTTTTTCCGAACGGGGTGATTTCAACTTTGTTCTTCTCTGTTGTTTCATTTCTTTCAATTTGTTCAACCTCTCAAGATTCGTGGTTTCACTCATTTGTCAAAGAAGCAACTTAGTTTTACCTCTTATCTTCCTCTTCCTTTTCCCTCCGGTGTCATCCTAGATCTCGGGACGAGATCCTCTCATAGTGGTGGAGTGTTGTAACGCCCCAAGACCGGAGCTTCGGAGTCCTTCCAGAGTTTCCGAGATTCGTTGTGTGATTTGTTTCGTCTGTTGCATTCATCTTTGCATCGTGTGCATTGCACCATGCCATCATGCCATCATGTCATTTCTTTTTCTTAGCTCAACTAAATAAATTGCATGGATCTTCGGTCCATTTAAATCGAGGGGATTCACATGGTGATTCTCTGTATAACATATCCTCCCGATATTAGGGAGCTATTATAAATATTTTCATTCTTTTGGATTTACCGCAAACACACTTGCAAATTTTCCCCATGCCTTTGTTATCTCGCTTCTTGACCTCGAACCTTGTCCGTAAATTCTTTCGTCGTTTTCCGGAGCTCCATCAAAAATCCGAACATTTTTGGACCTTCCCAACCCTCACTACCTATTCAAATCATTTGAACTTAAATCAAATGAGTTTGAATTTAAACTTTCGGTCTTGACCACTTCTATTTTTCCTAGTTCAAACTCATTTTTGTGGGATCGGGAAAATAGCCCCCTTGCACAAATCCTTTCCTTAACCCTCCTTTTCTTTTTATCTCTAATTCTTTTCTCTTAAAAGAAGATTAGAGAGGAGTGAGAGAGAGAGCAGCAGGCCCATTCTCCTTCTAGGTCAGCCGGCGCCCTCCCCCTAGACACAACCCCTCTACTGGGCCGGCCTCTAACGCCCAACCTGCCTACCTAACCCTAGGCCCGAGAGAGGTTACATCCCGATCGATCTCTCACCCTCCTCCTCGTTCCCTGGCGCCGCCAGAACACCCATCGCTCGATCCCATCTCTCCCCTGTGGCTGCCTACTCCCGCATCGCTCTCTCCCTCTCCCATCGCTCCCTCGCGTCCTCCCACTGCCGCCGCCACTCGCAGAGAGGAGAGCAGCGCCCGACCTCGCTCCCCATCTTCCCCGTGACCCCGAGCCCCATGGCGCCCGCGGCCCCCTGCTCCGGTGAGCCCTTGCTCTGCCGCCATCGGAGGCTGACCCGGTGCCCGATCTCCTCAGCGTCCTTCCTCCTCGATCGATAGAGCCGCTGAAGGTCCACCCCGCAGCCATGCCATATCCATCTCGCCGGCGCCCCAAGTTTTCCCCCTCCATCGAGCCTCCTCCCCTCAGCAGGCCCTATCCATGGCGTCCCTTCTTCCCCACGCGCGACCGCACCTCGACCTCTGCCGCCGGTAGCAGCAGCTGCTGCTAAACCCTCTCGACGTGCCCCTGGCCCTGCTCCACATCGTCGCCTCGCATCCGCAGAACTAGGCCACGGCCGCACCATGGCCGCCTCCCTCCTATGCACCTGGCCTTGGCTAGAGTCGCCCCTGGCAGCAACCAGCACGACCAGGAGGCTGCCCTCTCCTTCCACCGCACAGAAGCTCGCAGCTACCACCATCACCTCCTTGCTGTTGGCATACCGAGGCCCCTTGTGTTGTTTTGTGATGGACGTCAAGGCCACCAAGTTCGACTATGGGGATTCGCCAAGTACCATTCGGATGCACCAAGTTCGACTACATGGACCGCCAAGTTCCTCCACCGATGACTCGAACAGCTACAAAACGTGAACCACTACCGTCGACCCGCAAAGACTCCATGGTCATCAAGATCCTCGCCGTGACCTCGAACATCTACGGAATGTGCACGACTACAAAATGGGTACCACTACCGTTGCCGAAGACCCGTGTAACGGTATCGTCAAGTCCGACTACCGTCGCATGAACAACTACTTCCACCACCGCCGTCGCGAGAACGCCTACTTCCCTCTACAAACTTGATCCGTTCCAATAAGGCACGCTTCAAAAGGTATAACCATCGACACGACCGTCCGTGGACCGAATGCATGTTATGTGATATGAGATGATCGCGTTTGCATGTCGCCCCTCTTTTTGCCTTGCCAACGACATGTGGGAACTTGGTATCCGGGAGCGCCCCACCATATTTTGCACGCAACCGCACACTTCTCCTTTGCATCGGTATCTCGAAACGGAACGCTGTCGTGGCACCATTTTCGCTATCGTTGCCGTGGCACCCCTTTCCATTCCGCCACGATGACAAATGCCTCATAATATGCTCTTGTTAACATTTCCTTAAAACTTGCATAACTTGAACATGTACCCCGCATCATGATAATAACAATTAAAATGTTTAAATTGTTGTTGCTTTAAATTACTAAGGCATATGTGGTTTTATAGGGTTTGTTGTTTATTGTACCCGGCCCCATTTAATTTGTTTCGATAGTATAGTTTTGTTATGCTTCACCTCTTGCCATGTTAACCAACATTTAATTTTGTTGAGTACCTAACCGAGAGAGAACTAAATAATTGATGTGGTGTTCCGTTAATTTGTAGGATTGTTTGTGCTCTTTGCCATGCCATGCCTCCTTAATCCGGACATGCATCATACTTGGTTGTGCATCATGCCATGATTATGTGTTGGTTGCTTATTATATTGTTTGCTTCTTTCCGGTATTGCTTCTTCAGGTTAGTTTCGATAACGTCGCGTTTGTGAGGATTCGTTTGACTACGTCCGTTTGTCTTCCTCATGGACTCGTTCTTCTTCCTTGCGGGATTTTAGGCAAGATGACCATACCCTCGAAATCACTTCTATCTTTGCTTGCTAGGTGCTCGCTCTTTTGCTATGCCTATGCTGCGATACCTACCACTTGCTTATCATGCCTCCCATATTGTTAAGCCAAGCCTCTAACCACCTTGTCCTAGCAAACCGTTGTTTAGCTATGTTACCGCTTTGCTCAGCCCCTCTTATAGCGATTTTTTTTTGACTGTGAACTGTGGGGAAAACCCCCACAGCGTATCAAAACTTTATTAAAGCTAGACAACAGTTACAACAACATGATTACAAGAGGTAACCGAAAGGAGAGGAGAAAAACAATACCTCTTATAGCGTTGTTAGTTGCAGGTGAAGATTGAAGTATGTTCCTTGTTGGAACATGGAGATGTTGTTCCTTGTTGGAACATGTTTACTTGTTGGGATATCACAATACCTCTTATCTAATTAATGCATCTATATACTTGGTAAAGGGTGGAAGGCTCAGCCTTATGCCTGGTGTTTTGTTCCACTCTTGCCGCCATAGTTTCCGTCATATCGGTGTTATGTTCCTGGATTTTGCGTTCCTTACGCGATTGGGTTATAATGAGAACCCTTTGACAGTTCGCTTTGTATATAACTCCTCCAACAAGGCCCACCCTTGGTTTTACCATTCGCCACCTAGCTTTTTTTCCCTTGGGTTAGGCCAGCCCAAGGGTCATCTTTATTTTTAACCCCCCCGGGCCAGTGCTTTTCTAAGTGTTGGTCCGAAACAGAGCCACTTGCGGCGCCACCTCGAGGAAACTTGAGGGCTGGTTTTAGCTGTATGTAGTGTTCATCCGGTGTTGCCCTGAGAACGAGATATGTGCAACTCCCATCAGGATGTCGGCGCATCGGGCGGTCTTGCTGGACTTGTTTTACCATTGTCGAGGATGTCTTGTAACCGGGATTCCGAGTCTGATCAGGTTTTCCCGCTAGAAGGAATGTCCTTCGTTGACCGTGAGAGCTTGTGATGGACTAAGTTGGGACACCCCTGTAGGGTTATGAACTTTCGAAAGCCGTGCCCGCGGTTATGGGCAGATGGGAATTTGTTAATGTCCGGTTGTAGAAAACCTGAAGATGACCTTAATTAAAATACATCAACAGCGTGTGTAGCCGTGATGGTCTCTTCTTAGCGGAGTCCGGGAAGTGAACACGGTGTTGGAGTAATGCTTGACGTAGGTACTTCTAGGATCACTTATTGATCATAGTTTCTCGATCGTGCTTTGCCTTCTCTTCTCGCTCTCATTTGCGTATGTTTAGCCACCAAATATGCTAGTCGCTTGTTGCAGCTCCACCTCATACCTTTACCTTACCCATAAGCTTAAATAGTCTTGATCGCGAGGGTGTGAGATTGCTGAGTCTCCGTGACTCATAGATACTTCCAAAACCAGTTTGCAGGTGCTGATGTTACCGAGAAGGGGACACAACCAAGCTCAAGGAGGAGCTCGATGAAGACCTTGTCCTTTGTGTTGTTTCGTTCTAGTTGATCAGTAGTGGAGCCCAGTTGGGACGATCGGGGATCTGTGTAGCATTTGGGGTAGTCTTCTTTTATTTTGGTTCTGTGGTCGGACCCTGATAGTATCTGGTTGATGTAATGCTTTATTCATGTAATTGTGTGAAGTGGCGATTGTAAGCCAACTATGTATCTTTTTCCCTTATGTATTACATGGGTTGTGTGAAGATTACCTCACTTGCGACATTGCTTTCAATGCAGTTATGCCTCCAAGTCATGCTTCGACATGTGGGAGATATAGCCGCATCGAGGGTGTTACAGCCTTGCTGGCAGTGATGAAGTTGGCGCACCCTGTGGTGTGGCCTTTATTGACCCGGAGGTAGAAGAAGTGGCGCAGTAGTGCCACAGACGGCATCACCCCGACCTACGCCTCACAGTAGAAGGCAAAGCTGGACAAGAGAAGAACGGAGTTGGGATGGAGAAGAAGAGCCAGCAACCTGTAGTGTCGGAGGACCGCGTAGAAGAAGTCGGAGAAGGGGGAACGATGCCGGCGACAATGCTGCTCATGAAGAAGGGGTAGAAGGAGCTCTTCAAAGCTTCGGGCACGGCGGAGCCATCTCGGAGTGTGGTCTCCCCCTTCTCGTTGTTCTCCCCCATCGTCAGCAGTTGCATGACGGCAAGGTTCTTCGTCGAGACATTGGGCGCCTCCAGGCCCAACTCATACCAAGCGGGCAACGAATCAACCTTGGTATTTTGGGCGCCATTCGTCGGAAGCTTGGAAGGAGATCAGAGCAAATCTGGAGATTTCGGAAGTAAGGAGCAAGAGAGGGGATCTGGAGGAAGGCGAAGGAAGGCAATGAAGGCAAGCGTTCCCTACATCGGCCTTTTGTCAGTCGGGCAGTTGCCGAGGCTGCATGGGGAAGCGGAGACACCCACGTCCAATCAGTCGCCACGCGCCAACCATGGCCATAGGCCGATGGGGCCTGCAGCGCTCCGCGCTTGCCCTTTGGCTTCGCCTTGAAGCCAAGCTCGAGCGCGCCTTGGGCCCGGGGGCTACTGTCAGCATTCTGGGAGCGGGGGTCCCCAGACTTGCCTGCCTGCGGCCCACAACGTGACTCCACCAGTGGCGCTGTACGGACCATCTTCACTAGCAAACATTCAAGACCCTCGCGAGGGGCCAAGACTCGCAAGGCGGATGACGCAAGACCTCCTAAGGGGCAGCCTCACCAGGCTGGCGCATGAGGGGCGAAGAGATCAAGGCGAGGGGCACCTCGCGAGGTTCCTGTGATGCAAGCCATGACGACTGGAGCCAGGCGGGCGCGGGCGCGCACAGTTTCCTCGTTTCCTATTTGGTGCTAAAGGGGCAAGTGCAAGAGAGGAGTCCCAAGGCATCAGAAAAAGGTTTCCATATCGGTGCAACAAGACTAAGACCAGCAGGACGACTAGATGGAGGTCATCGTGGAGCCCAAGTCGACGTCACCGCCAGAGCCTTTGGCAGGCGAAGACCACTTTTGTCAGGATAGCTTGTACTAGTTGTCTCCCTTCGAATTTGGCCGTTGTTGGATCCCTTCCTGCTCAATATTTGGGAAGAGGATTCAAACCTAGATCACCCCGAACCAAACAAGTTCATCAAGCACAAGAACACCTCTCCTCAGGAGGTTGTTCTGCCCTTGTACTGTTCATCCTCAGCCCTAGAGGTAATCCACCACACCACAATGCAGTAGGGTATTACACCACAACGGTGGCCCAAACCAGTATACATCTTGTGTCTCGTGTTCTTTGGGTTCGTCGAGCTAGGCTGTGAGATCATAGAGTGAGCGAGCTAGAGAGGGGGAGAGATCTTCGTGCACACCCTAGTGTTCGAACCTCAAGGGTTTTGCAGGAACCCAAAATCCGACATAACTATTTGCTATTAGGGAGTGCAACCGAAACGGTTAGCCAGATTAAGGTGTGTGTGATATACATCATACGGTTCACTCGGACAAACTGTTTTTGATTAGGGAACACATTAGAAACGGTTCAACTTAACAAGATGTGTGTGATACGTGGAAAACAACCGACTCGGATGAATGGAGCGCGCTGCGGCCGCCTCAATGGCGATAAAAACGCTTGGACGGACGCAAGTAGAGGCGTTGTGGACGCCTCAACGGCGAGCAACCACGTGGTCAACCTTCTGCCATCAATTAATTTTGACCTTGTTTCTCGTCACATTGCAGATTACAACACAATAAGTAATTGCAAATCTCTTCACACCTATCAAACTAATATGTGTTCACACTTAGCACCAGGCTATAAAAACTACCCACTCGAAAATTACTTCACAGTTCCTATCCTCATCACCCAAAAAACTGGTCTTTCCTGTCAAGTCGTTCCACCATGACCGGTAGGAGGAGTTTAGGGTGGACATGTAACCAGGAAGCAAAGACCAAGGCTGCGGAAGCACTAGAGAGGTCCCACCGCGAGGCCACAACAGAGAGGTCTCATCGCGCCGCGGAGCCCTCGAACGATCTTTCATGGGCACGCGATGGCTCTCACAAGCGCATTCGCGGCGTCGGACATCACGACGAGCCAGCATTCCTGAAGTCCTTCACCGGTGACGGTGACATTCTCGCTGGCGTCACTACGCAGCAGGAGCCGGTCGACGGCTTGATGAAGCTGCTCAAGATCAGTGATGCCTCAATTGACAAGGCAACCGGCCTCGTCGAGCAACTCATGGGTGACAATGTGAAGCTCCTCAATGCGCTCGCTGAAAAGGAGGAGGAGGCCGCCGGCTGGAAGATGCCGCATAAGCACAACACTGCCTCGGGGATGATGCTGACAATGGTCGTTGAGGAACTGATGGGCCACTTGAGGAAGCACCAGATCGAGCGCGAGCAGGAGGTGGAGGAATTCATGGCTGCTTTCAAGCAAAGTCATGAGGAATTGAAGGAGTTGGAGGATGTCGTCTCCCGGAGATCCATCAACGAGTAGAGACAGTAGCGACCCAGATCGTTGTCTGCAATTTCCTTCTTCTCTTGCCCCCGTGTCTTCCAGGCTTTGCTGCGTGTGGCATTTTATATTATCCAAAAGATGTAAGACAATTATTATCTGCTCCATTGTAAATTTGTCGTCGTATTATCCATTGCCATTTTATTTGTGGTCGTATTATCCGTTGCCCTATGTGCTAATTTAAATTAGGGCGGAATACGAGTTGAAAACACGAACAATGCAAATGTTGCCATGGGATCACAAGCAAACACCCTCCGTCCATGTGCTTTAATTAACCCATTAATGGAGAAGTTGTGAGCGAGGCGGGCGGCGGCTAGTGCATGAAGGTCAAAGAGCTCGGTTCCTGGTGAACATGGGTGGTGTTGCTGCTCGCACATGTCTTGTTGAGCCTGTGAGGTGCACAAGATGCATGTGTCCCATCGAGCCTGCGTGGCGGACTGCTCGTACGCGTCCCGTCGAGCCTGCACGCCGGACTTCTCGCACTCGTCCTTTCTAATCAAACAGCTGCACGCACGCCACCGAGTATGGTTAAATTTCGACACGGTTAATATAATACAACCGTTTGTGATATTGATGTGTCAGCTTTTTGTTTCAAAAAGGACTTCATTGGCTACTAATGTGTACGCCTCTTCTCAACTGGACGATTTTTTTACCACGACATATATGTGCCATGTCATGAAACCATGCCAAGTTTCATTTTTTGGGGTGAGTTTTTGATTTATTGGGATTTAAAACCAAGATTCTCAATGTTTTAGGACGATGGCAAGTTTGTAATTCATTCCCATTACTTAAATGAGACCTAAACATGCACCCAATGACACATGTATGATTTCCCACTCATTTTGCTTCACTGGAGCATGTGCTTGTAGTTCCAAATTGGAATTATGGACTACATTAAATGCATAGAAAACTTAATTAGTAATATATACAATGGCCAAACGAACCCTGAATAGTTTCAACTTTCAGCAGGACACTCCTGTTATTCTATGTTGCCTGTAGAAAACAAAGTTCAAGGCGAGAAGAGGCAGCGATTATCGTTTTACCCACCAGAGGGGATTGTTTCCCTACGAGGGTTGCGGCAGGCTCCGGTTTGTAAGAGGCTTGTAATATAGCTTCGCCCAAGTTGGACAATTATATGTACCATGTAGTGACACCATGCCAAGTTTCGTGATTTCCTAGTGAGTTTTGGATTTACAAAGATTTAAAAACCGAGATTCGCAATGTTTGTGGCCAAGCCAAGACGCCGAGACAGTTAAATTCTTTCCCATTCATCCCGTGGGACCTAAACATGCACCCCAAGGAAACATGTACATTTTTTATAGCCATTTTGGTGCACTCGAGCATGTATTTGTAGTTTGGATTTAAATTATGGACATTAAATGCCTAGAAAACTCAATTAATGAATAAAAAAGGTCAAACGAACCCTGAATAATTTCAAAGTTCAGCGCGAATCTCCCATTGTTCCGTGTTGCGTGTAGAAGAAAATACGAGGCTAGAAGAGGGAGCGATTATCGTTTGGCCTACAAGGGGACACGTTTCCCTATCAAAACCACAAGGGTTCTTGCGACAGGCTCCGGTTTGTAAGAGGTTTGTAATAAAGTTTGGCCCAAATTGGCTATGTTATTACCACGACATATATGTGTCATGACGTGACACAATGCCACCTTTGATGACTTTCTGGTGAGTTGTGGATTTACGGGGATTTAAAAACCAAGATTAGAAATGTTTGAGGATGAGCCAGGACACCGATACGGTTGTAATTCATTCCTAGTCTTGGCATGGGACCTAAACATGCACCCAAGGACACATGTATAATTTTTCTAGCCATTTCGGGGAACTGGAGCATCTATTTGTAGTTCAGATTTGAAATATGGACATTAAATGCCTAGGAAACTCAATTAGTGCATAAAAAGGCCAAACGAACCCTAAATAAGTTTAAATTTCAGCACGAATATCATATCGTTCCATGTTGCCTATGGAAGAAAATACAAGGCAAAAAGAGGCAGTGATTACATTTCGCCCACAAGGGGAACACGTTTCCCGACCAGAACCATGAGGCTTGTTTGAGAGAAGATCCGGTTTGTTAGAGGTTTGTAATATAGCATGGCCCAAATTGGGCAATGTTTTTACAATGACATATATGTGCCATGATGTTACACCATGCCACCTTTGATGCCTTTTCTGGTGAGTTTAGGATTTACGAGGATATAAAAACCGAGATTCCAAATGTTTGAGGACGAGCCAGGATGCGTGTACGGTTGTTGTTCGTTCCCATTCCTGGCATGGGACATAAACATGCACCCAAGGACACATGTATAAATTTTCAAGCCATTTTGGTGAACTGGAGCATGTATTTGAAGTTCGGATTTGAATTATGGACCTTAAATGCCTAGGAAACTCAATTAGTGTATAGAAAGGCCAAACGGACCCTGAATAAGTTTAAACTTTAGCACGGATATGCTGTCATTCCATGTTGTCCGTAGAATAAAATACAAGGCAAAAAGAGGCAGTGATAACGTTTGGCCCACAAGGGGGATACGTTTCTCTATCGGATCCACGAGGCTTCTTTGAGAGAAGCTCCGGTTTGTAAGAGGCTTGTAATAAACTTGCGCCAAAATGGATGAAATAATTCCTCGACATATATGTGCCATGTCATGACACCATGCCAGGTTTCACGATTTTCGGGTGAGTTTTGGATTTACGGGATTTAAAAAACGAGATTCTTCTCACGAAATGTTTTCAAATAGCACACGATTCGCTCATGAAAGCTGCGTGCCTACCAAACCGTGGCCGGTGTCCCCTCCCCTTGCTGCGCGCGTGATCTGAGTCGTGCATTCTGATTGGCCAGAACCCAAACCCCACTGATCGTATGTGTGCACCGTTGGATTCTCCCAGATCGAACGGCAACCCCGAGCCCTTTCGACAACACATGAAGTACATGGGTAAGCACTGTGCGCATGCGTCATGCTAGCTCACACTTCCTTCTCTAGTAGGTTTTCTAAACAGACTACCATTTATCGCCACTCCTCTCAACGGTTTCCCGCCTCTTCTCCCATCGTTTTCCTGCTACAGTGTCAGTGCTCATTAAAGGCTAGCGGTGATACACCGGCCATGTAAATATCTCACACAGTTTCTAAAAGCACAAATGTGTGTGATAGGAGGGAGTAGGTCCCATAGGGTGACTAGCGTGAAACGCCTTAAGGGCAAGGAGGCAATTCTTATCAACAAGGGGAGGCTTCCCATCCGCTAGCCTAGTCGAACAGAACGCAGAAGTTAAGCGTGCCTGGGCTAGAGTAGTCCAAGGATGGGTGACCCATTGGGAAGTTGCATATCTCAAGCTTTATTTAAATGCCATGGCATGGTCATTATAGAGATATATTATATCTCTATAGTAACCTATCATTGCAATTGTACAAACCTTGGGATCCTTGTTTTGTTAATTTGTAGACTATGTTTTTATGAGTTATTTTTTGCTCTAAAAATTAAAGAATGATTGACTTGACCTGTCATGGCGATTATTAGAACCTACTAAGTTTTTATGGGTTATTTTTTGCTCAAAAAATAATTAAAGAATGATTGACTTGACCTGTCCTGGTGATTAAATAAACCTTTTTAGGTTGCATGCAGGGTATAGGGGGTAGGGTGTTCTTCTCGAGCATGTCTCCCTTGTGCAACTTATAAACGCGACACAATATCTGTGGGCTCCCCGAGGTATATATAAAATCTTTTATGAACAATTAGGGGGGCCCACACAATCTATCCCTTTGACCCAACAACGAGAAGGGTTTCTCCATGATGGTTTCCTATTGATACTACTAAGGTACATGTGCATTGCACGCATGAGATTTGGTAACCAAATTATGAGTAAAAATACCACACTATAGCATGTAAGCTTTGAGTCATATATGCATGATGTAGATGTTTGTTTAATTCTTATAGTTATCTCATCCAAAATAAATTAGTTTTTTTTTAAAATCTATTTTAAGATTCATGGTGCATAGTAAAGCATAAAGTAAAAACAAAAAGTGACAATTCATTTAGAAAAAAAAAGTTTGGGCAATTAAGATATGGAAGATTCTAGAGAACAAAGGAGAAGTGCTTGTGTTTTGAGGTTTGTGCATTATGCTTAAGTTCAACCATGGAGTCTTCTAGATTGTCCATGTGGCAGAATCTGGTGGAATGTAGATGATATCCAATGGCTAGTAGTGCTCGGATTTGCCATCTCTATACCGTTGGATTGGCTTCATCCAACGACCAACTTTCAAAGTCATTCGCACAGTATATAGGCGTATAGATATAGATGCGGCCCATGCTAGACCAAATAAAGTTTGAGCGCATGCGTGGGATGACCCCACCCCCCAGTCGCCGCCTCAAAGTTGGGAAACCGACATCGTACGTATTGAACCAGGCTTGGAGTTGGGTACGGTGTTTGGTTTGTAATGTAGTTGGTAGCCCATCGAAGTTGTGCATTCAGGATTTAAACATATCACACACCACCATACCCGTACATATTTTTGGGCCGCATGCAGTGTATACAGGGTCTTCTGATCGACCACGTCTCCCGTGTGCAGTTCTTTGTGACAACGCACCACTACCAAAAAAGTCACATCCGTGACATTTTGGGCCGAACGAAATTTTTTCTGTCATACTTATGACACTTCTATGACAATAATTGTGACAAAACCCGGTATAATCATAGATGTGGTGGGTTCCTACTTCTATGACAAAAAATCATGACAGAAAATGGGTTTTTGTCCTGGGCGGACCAGAGACGTAGATGCATGACATTCTATGGGCCGTCCATGACAGAAAAAACCGTGGTAGAAGCGAGCGCGAGGAAAATAGCGGGGAGTTCCTGGTTACGGTGGCTAGTCGGGGGCCGAGCGATGCGCATTTCTCTCGTACATACGCGCGTGTGTACGAGGCGTTGCGCTCTAGCTGAACCCGAGTGAGGCGTTGGGCTCTAACTGAACCCGAGTGATTGCATTGCAGGCTACGCGTTACTGAACCCGATCGATCGATAGCTGTTAACTGAACCCGATCGAGCGATTCCTTCGCTACTGCTGCTAACTGAAGCCGATCGATGCTGCTTCAGGATGAACAGTGAGCGTTGTTGGGGGGTTTGGATGAACAGTTCCCGGTGGGGGTTGGATGAACAGGAACCCGTGGTAGTAGAGGCCGTTGCCGCTGGATGAACAGTACCCTGGTCGATCGAGCCGGTGGATGAACAGGACCCCGCGGAGGGCTGGATGAACAGGACCTCGTGGAGGGCTGGATGAACAGTAGCCGGTGGAGGGCTGGATGAACAGTAGCCGGTGGAGGGCTAGATGAACAGTAGCCCGTGGAGGGTGGTTGAACAGGACCCCGTGGAGAGGGCTGGTTGAACAGTAGCCGGTGGAGGTTGGATGAACAGGAGCCAGTTGATGAACAGTCCCAGGTGGAGGCTGGAGGAGGTCGACGGTGGACATGAACAGTATCCCGTGGAGTCCTGTTTTGCGGTACGCCACACCCCTCCTGATGAACAGGACCCCCGTTTCGAACCGTAGCGCTCCAACACAAGTCCGTTTCCTCCGTTTTGCGGTATGCCACACCCCTCCCGATCAACAGGACCTCATTTCGACCATAGGAGGTCCGTTTCCTTAGTTCTACGGTACGCCAGACCCCTCCCGATGAACTGGATCCCGTTTCCACCATGACTGGTCGAACACAAGCCGTTTCCTCCGTTCTACGGTATGCCAGGCCTCGTTTCCATCGCCTGTTCCGTCCAAGCTGGTTGGCTCCCGATGAACAACATGCGTTCCGTTGCCTCCCGATGAACACGCCACATCCCGTTGCCTCCCCATGAACACGATGACGATGTGGTTTCTCCGTTCTGGCCCAGCCATAGCCATGTACATGAGCCCTGGCCGTACGTATGCGCGAGTAGGCCTTCGAGACCCCGCCCGTATGTACGTACGTGGCCATATTTACTTTCTTGCACCCTGGCCGCTGTACATACGTGTACATGCTACGTGCGCGCCTCTACTACCACACGTGTGCGCCTCTACTACCAAACGTGCATGCCTCTACTACCACGCGTGCCCTTCCTTACACGGCCACGGTTCATCGATGCAGCCTGCAGACAGACCAATCGACCAGTATGTACGTACATGTTTGCGACCAGAATGACAACGCTACGTACGCGTCGACCGGGTGGGTCCCGACTATTAGGCACTTCCTTGCGTGTGAAGATGTAGCTGGTGGGTCCCAGCAGTCAGGGGGGCGAATCATGTTTTGCCCGTAATATGGACGGGCTTCCTTGTGTGCGAAGATGTAGCTGGTGGGTCCCAGCTATCAGGGGGAAAAGTTTTTTCATGAAATAGGTGGCCCGTCCTGTGGGTCCCCGCTGTCAGGTGGAGGAATCATTATTTTCCATATAATAAGGAGGCACTTCCTTGCTGCGGTCGTGGACCCAACTGTCAGCCTCTCCATGTATAGTACTCTCCACGTACAGTACTCTTCCGATGGAAGTCATTCCGTTCCAGGGCGGTGGACGACGGTGAGGCCTAGGAAGGGGACGACGCTGAGCCGGGGAAGACGAGGCAGTGGATGCCCACGCGGAGATGAGTATGAGGGTTCACTGGTCCGGCTTCGGTGTGAGGTTGCCGTCACCGCAGAATAACACAGGGTGTGGGTGAGTGGAGGGATGGCCTGGCCAGCGGTGGGAGTAGTAGGGGGCGGTGAGGCCTCTACGGCAGCAAAGCCGGCCACGGGAGGCAGGAGCAGGCGGCACGACCGACGCTGCTTTGGGCGGCTGGAACGAGAAGGACAGAGGTTGAAGAAGCACTACGGCCATTGAATGGACATCGTACGGTCACTTGAGCTAGAGTCGTTCATATTGACTAAGTTGACAAAGCCCTCTGTCCCCGTCATCTTAGTAGCCCCACAAGTCAGCCTCCCACAATGGTGGGTCCCAGCTAGCAGGGGGATTTTACATTTTTTGTGTGCGTAATAAGGAGGCACTTCCTTGTGTGCGAAGATATAGCTAGTGGGTCCAAGTTGACAGTGGGGGGAACGTTTTTTTCAAGAAATACAGAGGCCCTTCTGGTGGGTCCTAGCTGTCAGGTGGAGGAATAATTATTTTGCGCGTAATAAGGAGGCATTTCCTTGTGTGGACCCCTACTGTCAGCCTCTTTCGATGGTTGTTGTTTGTTGGCCATGTTGACCTCGCCGCACCGAGAGCACAAACACGATGGACGAGGGCGAGGCCCAGGAAGGGAACGACCCGGAGCCGGCTAAGCCACCGCAGCGGATGCCCATGCTGAGGGGTGTACGAGCGTTGACTGGTCGGCTGTGGGGTGAGGTTGACGTTGTCGGAAAATAACAGGATGTGCGGGTGTGTAGAGGGATGGCCTGGCGGCAGCACAACCACCCACAGGGGGAGGGAGCAGGCAGTCCCGCCGGCGCTTGTTTGGGCGGCTGGAGTAGGAAGATGAGAGATTGAAGAAGCACGGCGGCCGTTGGATGTACATCCCACAGTCACTACTCTGTGTTGACTAAGTTGACAAAGCCTTGCATATGCGTCAATTTTTTTTAGGACAACGTCATCGTCAACCTAGTAGACCCAGAAGTCAGCCTCCAAATCTGTGGAAAAGAACATACAACCCATTAGCCATTATTTTCAATAATTTACAGCCCATCTGCTAATTCTTTTTATTAGCATTACAGAGCATATATTCTGGGCACTGCTAAAAAATTCAAAGAGGTTTTTCATATTTCGATGGGGTTCGAACTCTTTTAATCATGAAATTTCGAGTCACGTTAAAAATAATTTTTTAAAAATTATATCAAAATAAAATTCAAAAAAAAATTATCCGCAAAAAATGAAGGAAATTTAAAATCTTAACTAGCAAGATGCCCGTGCGTTGCATGGAACATGAAGATGCATTTGTATGAGTAGTTTATCTTGTGGGAGAAAAGACGATCTTTTAATGTAATTGCCAGTTGGGCTTGGTTTTTATAAGAGTAGAGAGTAGAGAAATCCAAAAAATGATATTTTAATGTAATTGCCGGTTGGCTTTGGTTTAAAATTTTATAACCCATTTCTTACAACTTATAGCCAATTTTCTGCGGAAGACCATTTCTTACTACTTTACATCCCTCCCTCCTCGTCTTGAAAGATTTGCTGCCCAGCAGCGCTGAGAAAAGCAAGTAGGCCTTGGTTTTGGTGTTCTCCAAAAAAAAAAGGAACTGGGCTAGCCATTTTCAGAAAGAAAAAAGATATCAACTGGGCTCATCATGTGCTTAAATAAAAGCGTAAGCGTGGGCTAGACGGGCCACAGCCCCCGCACAACGCGCAGTTGAGGTCCATCTCTGAAACTAAAAAAACAACTGGGCGAGTTGTTGGGTCCCTGGTGTTATCCGCTCGTTGTGTAATTTTAACAAACCCGCCGCCGTGCCGGCCTATGCATTGCCGGTGTGAGATGAGACATCGATGACTTGTCCTGGCGACATGCCGCCATTGGTGGACCCCGCGTACCCCTTGCTGAAGTCGACTACGTCCTCGTCCTCGTCCTCATCGTCGGTGCTGCCCTCAAGGTTGTAGTACTCGTAGTAGTGGCTGCGCCAGAGCTCGCGTTGGTACTCCACCACCGATTCCTCGATGGACAGACTCTTCTCTACCTCAACCTCGCCAGGCGCAACTCCTCCTACCGGCGGTCCTCGATCTCCGCCACCTCCTGCATCTCCAGCTCCCGCTCGGCAACCTCATGAGGAAGTAGGTGCTCCATTGCCATAGCCGCCTTTTCAGACATGGGTTGCATGCTGGAGTCTGAGGTGGCCTGGAATATCTTGGTGTGTGCATCCTCGATCTTGGCATGGATGGCCTTAACCTGGGCCAGGGCGACATCGGTGACACGGTCGGCAGCTTGAGCGCTCTCGGCGTTTGCAGCCGCCGTTGTAGCAGCAACTCTAGCTGCCTCGGCTGCCCTGTCAGCTACCGCAGACGCCCTCTCGACGGAAGCGGCCGCGCTCAATGCGGATGCGGCGGCACTCTCGGCATAGGCGGACACACTCTCGGTGCAGGCGGCAGCGCTTGGGGGGGACGCGGCCATTGTACGGGCCTTCATGAAGCGTTTCCATGGTGTCATCTTTGCAAGAAGGGGGTGCGGCAATGGGGATTGGGATTTGTGGATTCGGGAGTTGCCGGCACGGGAGCAGACGAGTCGACGAAGCTTTAGGAGGGAGACTTAAATAGACCCAGACATTTTCATCGCAAACGGTTCCTAGAAAACAACTGTGTGTGATGTTGTACATATTTTTTATTAGCTGTGAAAGACGAATTTGGAGTAAAGTGGCAATGGATTGTGTTTTAAATGAATGAGAAATTTTGTAGTACTAATACAACTGTGATGTCAAATTTGGGTAAATTTCAGGGGTCATTTGACCTTCTAAGACATTTAAGTGATTTTCTAGCAGTGAGGAATTAGGAGGAAGTGTTTTTTTGGCTTGTGATAATGAGGCACCTGCTTGCGTAATGCAATGACCCTGGTGGGTCCCTACTGTCAGCCTCTCCACATACAGTCATCTCCTGATTCCTCTTGGTTGTTGACCATGTTTTTTGCGGGGAGGTCATTGTCCATATTGACAACGCCAAGCGGCGGTGGGCACAGCGATTGAACCAAGGTGGAGAATGACGACAAGGCCTCGGACGGGAACGAATAGTAGCCATGGAAGATGCGGTAGTGTAGTGGCAGGTGGAGTGAGTACGAGGGCAACAACATGCAACTCAAGCTTACAAACGGTACAAAAAGCCCAAGAATTAATTGTTCATCAAATTTTTAGACAAAACCCAGTTTGAACATGGCAGTAACATCTAACCCAACCACTCTTTTTTGCAGTCACAAACAAATGGATCGGTCTGATCCATAAAATCAACAACCTGTGCAAAAAAAATTATTTCAGGATGACTACAACTTGTTGTAAATAGAAGCCAAGCACGTTTAGAAGCCCATTTGTCCACATGAAACTTCATTTTTTGCTGTCCAACATGTCTGTCCGTAAGAAATCTCTTGCGACAGAACTTAAGCCTTATGGACAATAGTAACCTCGCATTCAACAGGAAGAATGTGACAACGTTTCTGTTTGCCTGGTTGGATGCATATCCTTCTATCATTATTGTCCTCAAAAGAATGTCATGAGAACTAAGAAAATCTTGGTGCTTATTACGCCACCAATTGGTTATATGTTTTTTTGCATGTGGTAGCACTGCCTAAGTAGACATGAAGATTGAAAACAGTTAAGGTGTGAACAAAGAGTATGTCGAAAGAGCGACGGCTGAACGATTAATTCTAGTACAATATATACGGGCTTTCAATATGCATGAAATCATCACCTCTATATATAAATTCTCCAGGGATGTAAAGCATCATAGCAAGCCAATACTTATGTTCAGATCAAAACTAAACATTCCGATATATAAGATCTTGATAGAATCCAGCAGCATTGATAGGCTATCCATGGACGAACTCTTCATTGAGCATACATAATATTATTAGCCAAAGTGTACTCCAAGATGATATAAAACTTATGCGCACAAATGAAAAATGCAGCTTATGATTACAAATGTGTAGATGATAATATACGGTACCTGAATAAGTGTGGACCCGAATACCAACTTGTTGTGATCATCAAACAGATCACGAATTACACCCAAGGTCTCCAGTTTGGGCGCAGAGACGACAGTTATTTGCGAAGGTGTATAACAATTATCAAGCTGATGTCCTTCAAAACAAATTCTAATGCTTTTAAGGTGAGGTGACTCTATTTTGAGACAACTGATAGGGATTTCTATTCCCAAAACAATCAACAAGCACTCCAGGGCAGGGCAACTGAAGTGGATGATGCTGTGCAGTGAGGCCTCCGACAGATAAACCACCACAAGCGAAAGTTTTTTTAGCAGTGGGAGTTGAAGCATTTGTACCAGATTGTCTGGTAGATGGCACCAGGCGAAGGTGGCGGTGTGGAGAGAGGAGGAAAACCGCGAGATGGACAACGGTGGCGTGGGCACGAATTATTGGCGTGTTCATGATATGAAACTTATGTGGTAATGGTAGAACTCAAACTGCTGGAGTTTTCCGAATTCAGGGGATGTCAGCCAAGCGTCCACGTGCGGGGTATGGACAGCAGGTAGCATGTCGGGAAGCAGAGGCGTTGAACGGGGCCCTGCTGGTGAGAGGAGACAATGGATCTGAGGAGATCAAATTCTGGAAGGATAGATATCTGACGACAGTCGAGATTGAGGGGCACGGTGTGCCATAGAGGGCGCCACCGAGTTGAGAGGACTTGTGTGTGGCAGCAATCCTTGGTGGGGAGAAGCGAGATGATCTCCTCAAGAATGACGTCCACGAGATCGCTAATGTGGTCCACCGGACACTACTAGGAAAAGGGCTATAGATGAAATTGACACTAATGGCGCACCAGACAAGTGGTGCGCCACTACTATCTAGTAATGGCGCACCATGTGCTGATGCGCCATTAGTGTGGAAGACACTAATGGCGCACCAGACACACGGTGCGCCACTAGTAACAATTTTTTTTCATTTTTCCAAACATACTAATGGCGCATCCAGGAAAAGTGCGCCATTACTAGTTCTAACTAGTAATGGTGCACCAGCCACACAGTGGGCCACTACTATATTTTTTTATTTTTTTTGCAAAACTACTAATGGCACACCGTGGCATAGTGCGCCATTACTAGTTTAAACTAGTAATGGCGCACTACGCAGCGGTGCGCCATTAGTATATATATATTTTTTTGCAAAACAACTAATGGCGCACGGCCAGCAGGTGTGCCATTAGTATGTTGGGTTACTAATGGCGCATGGGTGGGTGGTGCGCCATTATTAACCTGGGACCAGCTAGATATTTTGGACAGCCACACCTACACACTCACTTTCCCCACTTCATTCCCTCCACCTCCTTCTCCAAGCTTGTCGGCTGCCTCCTCCTCCTCACCTCATTTGCACCATAGATTCATCTAAATTAAGTGGTTAAATTACCTTTTTTGATCGCTAAGTAAGGGGAAAGCTATCTTTATGTTGTAGATCTACTTTTTTCTCCCTAGCTCGCTCCAACAACGTGCACATGCACTTTTTGTGGCCTAGCTAGATCTATGCATGTTTGTGGTGTTGCATATATGTTTGTGTTTGCAGGTACCGGTATTTGAAATGCGATAGTTGCCAATACTTTGCTGGAATGTTGATTCATTTCCGTTTCGGCAAGAATTTTGGCACTATGCATTTTTTTGGGTCCTATTTTTAGGGAAAGTCATGCCAAATTTTTTCTTGGTTCTAAAATATCGTTTTGCTCTACCCCGCAGGCGACCATGGTCCGCACGATGACTGAAGGCATCGTGAATAGGTTTTTGAGCTCCGCAATGCCGAGATGCTTCAAAAGAATGAAACGAAGATAAGATGTCTGTGTCGAAGATGCAAGCTAGAGAGCCTTATTGCGGGCCCGGATTTCGGGCAGGTGCGGGACCACCTGCTCTTCCGTGGTTTCATGGATGGCTATTGGTGGCAAGGTGATGAAGATGACTATGAAGTCGTCCATGGGGGCCGGGCAAGAAATGAGGAAGGGCAGCAAGACAACCACCGCGGCTCGGGCGGGTGAGAAGACGAAGAATCTCCAGGACATGATCACGACGGTGATGCTGTACACAGTCATCATGTAGAAGATGCCGGACATGATGATGAGGAAGATGCCGGAGCAGACGAAGGGCATGATCATGAAGATGAAGATGCCGGCGGAGCAGACAACGATGGACCATCGATGGGCTGGGTGCAGGACCCTCATATTCAAGAGCTACTTCTCAAGCAGACGGATAACGCAAGAGCTGCCGCCTGAGAGAAAGCCAAGATGGATCAACTGGAGATAGATGTGGTTACTCCATTGTATGAATGATGCAGGCCCGAGGATACCCGCCTGAAAGTAACGCTCATGGCTCTGGAGATGAAGGTAAAACACAAAATGACCGACGCATGCTTCGACGAGAACATGTCATTCTGGCACGAACGTCTTCCCAAGGGGAACAAGTGCCCTACCAGTTTCGAGGAGGTGAAGAAAATCGTGTGTCCTCTGGATTTACCGCACGTGAAATACCATATGTGCATGAAAAATTGCATCATTTATCGGGACGAGCATGCGGAGTCTACCATATGTCCGGTGTGCGGCGTCACTCGATACAGGAAGAGGAAGAAAGCTCCTCGAAAAGTGGTGTGGTACTTTCCGATCACTCCTCGTCTGCAGCGATATTTCGCGGACCCTAAGGTAGCAAAGCTCCTGTGTTGGCATGCGAATAGGGAGGAGAAGAAGCGAGAAGATGACGCAAATGATCCGGAGATAAATAAAAAAGACAAGATGCTGAGTCACCCTAAGGATGGGAGACAGTGGCAAGCGTTGAACTTCGAACACCCAGAATTTGGGAAGGATCCAAGGAACATCGTGCTGGGTGCGAGCACCGATGGAGTCAATCCGTTTGGCAGCCAAAGAAGCACACATAGCACCTGGCCTGTGTTTGTGTGGATGTACAACCTTCCCCCCTGGTTGTGCATGAAGAGGAAGTACATTCACATGAGTATGCTAATTGAAGGGCCGAAACAACCAGGGAACGACATCAATCTGTATCTGGGGCTGCTAAAAGAGGAGCTAGACATGCTGTGGAAAACGCCAGCCAATATGTGGGACGCCGCAGAGAAAGAATATTTCCCTATGAGAGCCGCACTGCTCACGATGGTGCATGACTATCTCGATTATAGATATCTCGAGGGGCAGGTGGTCCACCGATTTTCTGTATGCATCAGGTGTATGGATGACACAACGTATCACCAGCTAGATAGAGATCCCGGGTCTTCAAAAACCGTGTTCATGGGACATCGAAGGTGGCTTCGCGACGATGACCCATGGAGGAAACGCAAGGATCTGATCGATGGTAAAACCGAACCCCGAAGACGCCCGCGTACGAGGAGCGGCGAGGAAATATACGAGCTATTGAAAAATTGGAAAGATTGCCCACTGCCGGGAAAGAAGCAAAAGGTGCCAGAGCTGGGAAAGAAGCGAAAGGCGCTAGAGCCGCTGCTAAAGGTATGGAAAACGAGCTCTGTTTTCTGGGACTTGCCGTACTGGAAGATCCATCGTGTGCCTCATAGCCTTGATGTCATGCATATCACGAAGAACGTGTGCGAGAGTCTATTTGGTACCCTGCTCAACATGCCAGAGAGGACCAAAGATGGGCCGAAAGCAAGGGCAGACTTGAAATCAATGGGCATTAGGCAGGAGCTTCATGCTAATGATGATGATGATGAGGTGAAGCAGGACACAGAAAGTCATCGCAAAGGCAAAAAGACCAAGAAGACCGGAAATGACTACCCTCCCGCGTGCTTCACTCTAAGTCAGGAGGAGATCGAGTAGTTTTTCACCTGCCTCGTAGGAGTAAAACTTCCTTATGGTTACGTGGGGAAGATAAGCAGATACCTAGACCCAGCGAAGCAGAAGTTCAGCGGGATGAAGTCTCACGACTGTCACGTGCTGATGACGCAGATACTTCCAGTTGCAACCTGTGGGATCATGGACGCGCACGTCCGTGAAATGCTATTTGGCCTATGCAACTTTTTCGATGTCATCTCTCGGAAGTCGGTTGGCGTGAGGCAACTCAGAAGGCTACATGAAGAGATCGTGGTGATACTATGCGAGCTTGAGATGTACTTCCCGCCCGCATTCTTCGATGTTATGGTGCATCTGCTGGTCCATATGGTGGAGGATATCATCTAACTCGGGCCGATGTTCCTGCACAGCATGATGCCGTTCGAAAGGATGAATGGTGTCATCAAAGGATACGTTCACAACATGTCACGTCCAGAGGGAAGTATAGCCAGGGGCTTTCTGACCGAAGAGTGCATCTCCTACTGCATGAATTATCTAGGCATCGAGAACCCCGTTGGTCTGCCGTCAACAGGCACCTCGGCAGGCTCGCTGGATGGGGTCACCGTGAGGGTTGCCGCGAAATGCATGTCGACTTCGAGGGTCAACTCGCCGACTTTGAAAGAGCAAACCTAGTCGTGCTACAACACATAGACATGGTCGATCCTTGGGTGGTAGAGCATAAAACCTTTATTGAGAAGACGTACAATGAAGGAGGCAACACAGGATGGACGGAGATATAATCAAAGAGCACAACTCATGTTTCATGCGTTGGTTCAAGCAGAAGCTTCTGTCGTACCCTTTACATGAGGATTCTTCCGCGGAAGAACAACTCATATTCGACTTGTCACAGGGCGCCGAGCACAACCTGATGACCTTTGAGGCATACGATATCAACGGCTACACATTCTACACCGAGGACAAGGACATGAAGAGCGATGGTTATCAGAACTTTGGGGTAACGATGGAATCCTACACCGGTAACGACAAGGACAAATACTACAGAAGGATTGAGGATATCTGGGAGCTGAGCTACGCTGGAGAGAAGGTCCCGATGTTCCATGTCAGATGGGCCAAGAGTGTCCTAAAAGAAGATCGGTATTTCACCATCATGGTTATACCCGAAGAAAAATGCATTGTATCATGTATTTGTCCATGGTTTATAGATGAAAATTAGTTATTTTGGACATTAACCATTGCAAGAAGTGTGCTGCTACCACTATCCTGCAAGGTAAGAGACATGTAGGACTGAAACTGGATCCAGTCCTGTTTGCAACCAGATACAGACTAATTGCAAACTATGCTCTTTATTATATCCCAGTAAAATAAAATATGGAATAAAGTATGTAGTGCTGGCTCCTGAGAATGAGTAGAGCTATCTAGTCTCTGCAAGCAACTTAAAGCCCCGGTATTCAGTTGCTGGTCTGTTTGTTGTGATACATAACACAAGATGGGTTTGGTGTGGTTCTAGTCAAGAGATATGGACTCGTAATTACAAGTAAATATAGGGTTCAAGATGAGTATGTTGATTATCTAGGGCTGAATCTTAATTACAAGTAAATATAGGGTTTAATTTGTGTTTGGGGTTGGAGCTGGGAAAGAGAGACAGAGGGATAGGAGGGGGGGAGGGCAAAGAGAAATGTTTATTTTAGGGTTTAATTAGGGCAGTGGCATGGTGCCCAGCCCAGGTGATATGACTGTCAATGAATGTTCATATTCATGTTGAGAACCTGTCACAATGCCTGACTTGAGTATGTTTAATCCTCATTTTCTATGCATGCAGAACATCTTATTTCAGTAGTAGTGCTCTTTTGACAAAAATGTTTTTGTTACTTTTGTAAGGTAAAAATAGGTGCATTTTAAGGAGAATCGTATTGTCTTTGTACCTAAGTAGTACAGCAGCACTGCATGCCTAACAGAGCTGCACGATAATTAAACATTAACAAGAGCTTGATTTTCTTCTTTCTGTCCAACAAACATGATGGTGCTAGGTAAAGGTATCTTTTCTGTGAAGTCATGCAGATTCGATGAATCTTCTCATATGTGCTTCTATATGATTTTTTTCTTTTTTCTCCTGTTGTTATGTTGATAACCAGATCTGATACCAGTGAGTTAGATGCCCATGCATGCATGAGCTGGCTGACAGACAAAGACAAGTAAGCCAGGCCTCAAGACAATGCAGCTTAATCAAATTAAACTCAAGATTCTGGTGTTTAACCCTGTTGTGTTGCTTCTAGTAATTATATAAAAGTTGTGAAAAAGAAATATGTGGAGTTGGCACTTTACATAAGGTTGTAGATCATTGTAGTGTCCTAATGTCTAAGACTGTTGCATTGGAGGTTCATCTTGCAAACATATCAGAACTTGCAAAAAATTTATTACTTGTTGCATTGGAGGTTCATCTTGTCTTGAGGCAAACAAGTCAGCATTGGAGGCTCATCTTTGAGGCTCATCTTTATTACATATCAGAACTTGCAAACAAATCTGTGAAAGACTTGTAAAGTTGCTGGGTTTTGTCTTCGACCATTGTGTCATGATGAATTTGCAGGTACCCCGAGAGGCCCTTGAGTTTGCCGGAATGTCGATTAACTTCCGTTCCGGCAAATTCGGGTACTCCATATGTCCTATTTTCAGCAAAGGTCATGCTGAAATTTTCCGTGAATTTTAGCATGACTTTGCTAAAAATAGGACATATGGGGTACTTGCGACTAATGCATGGGCCGGGGTATCTTAGTACTTAGTTAAGTAGGATCAACTGCCCCGCCATTCTTGCTGCATTAAGCCATAGGTGGCAATAGAGCCAAGTCATTAGGCCCAACTTAGAATTCTCCTTAGCATCGATAAACCCTAGATGATAAACCCAACATAGGTGGCAATAGAGCCAAGTGATTAGTTCCAAGCGATTAGGCCCAACCTAGGGTGCCTCGGCATCGATAAACCCTAAATGATGAAAACTTAACTTGGCTTCTATAGGGTGCCTCGGTGTCGATGAGAACCTAAATGATGTACGCTTAGGCTTTTAGGGTGCCTCGGCATCGACAAACCCTAAATGATAAAAACTTAGCTTTTGGGATGCCTCGTTGTCGAAAAACCCTAAATGATGAGACCATGATCTTGTTCCTTGACAATAACCAACTTTTAGACCAAACTTTTTTCCTATTTAGAGCGAAACATGGCCCACAACGATGAGGCCGGCGGTTCGGGCGGTAAGCAATTCTGGGAGCTGTCCCAGGAGTTGGAGGAAGAACCTCACCACTATGAGGACGCCGCGGAAGACACCGATCCTGACTACACAACCCCTAGTGGCGTCGGGGATGACACCACTGATGATGGTGCCGCGGATGCCACCACTGATGATGGCGGCGCACGCACAGATGGCAGCCAACCAAAGAGGAAACAGAAGGACCGGTGCCCGAGCGTGCTCTGCACCGTTAGGGAGGAATTTACTGAAGTGAACTCCGACGGGCATCTAGTGGCGCCCAAAGAAGTAGTCAAGGGGTACTCGGTTCAGCTCGGGTGCATTCTCCGGAGCACCATCTCAATCAACACCGAGAACCTAAGGCATAAGGACCAAGGGAATTTGCGCAGCCTCCTCTTCACGAAGCTGCACGAACGATACAAGTTCCCCACTGAGTTTGCAAACACACGCCTCTCAGGGAATAAAGTGAACGGTGCCGCCCTCACGAGGATGAGCACGACCCTGTCTACTTGGAAAAGCACGGTGAAGGCAATGATTGAAAAAGGTGATAGTTATGAGAAGATCAAGGTGAAATATCCTTTGATGAGCGAAAATGACTACAAGGAGTTCAAGATCAAGTGCGAGAGCAGCGCAACCTCCGAATCAAGTCAGCGGGGGAAAGAAATGCGAAAGTTGAACTTAGGGGGTCCCCCAACTCGGTCCCGACGGTTACAGAGTGGCGGAGCCTATATGGGACAAGGAGGACGCGGAGCATGCCAAGCAAGGCCTACCGCCCTGCTTCGAGAAATACCGTGACAAGTAGACCAGGAACTTTCTCAGGGCCCGGTACAAGGAGGACCCGGTAACAAAGGAGCTTACCACAGATCCGAAGACCAAGGCGCTTGAGCTTGTTCTGGTAAGGAATACACCCCGCATAATTAGCTCCATATGGTTTCATTCTAATTAATCCCCAATTTTTCTAAATGGTTCACATTCCTTCCGCAGGACAATGAAAGCAGTAGCGCGGGGTCGTCTCAGAGCTCCCCTTTCGACACCCCTTTAAATAGGGTGTTGAACGTAATGAAAAACAAGGATAAGCTCAGTAAGCCGACGTCAGCTGGTCGTGTGGCCGGCAAAGTCTTGTCCACAAAATGGTTGTCATACTATACCGCTGGTGGGCGAAAGGAGAAAAAGACCAACTCGGAAAGCCAGTTGCACGAGGTTGAAGCACTCAAGGCACAAGTGGCGCGGATTCCGGAGATTGTCCAAGAGCAAGTGTAACAACAACTGGGAACGACGCTCAACGCCATGGTGCCTACGTTGATTCATGGGCTGACGACGTGGATTACGGGCGGCCAACAGGGGCCTCCGCCGGTTCCCAGCTTCACGGCCAGCAACTCGCACAATGCGCAGGCGGCGCCATTGGTGTCTCCGGCGGCGCCATTGGTGTCTCCGGCGGAGGCGGTATTCGTGTCTCCGGTGCCGGCATGGGCATTGGAGCTTAATGCACCCGGGTATACGCCAACCGGCACCACGCCAGCAAGCGGCCCCTCCGTCAGTTGCACACTCGCCGTTGGCGGTGCCTCGACATTAGCCAAGCTCGACAGTATCACGGTAACTAAACCTCTCGGCCGATGACTTCATCTCCTTGCCTTTGACTGGGCATCCCTGACGCCCTACATGTTTTCGCAGGGCACCGCCGATGTTCCTTGCACTCTCTTGCACTTCCTGGGCGGCGAGTTGGTCGATGTCGCCAAGGGCAGAATCTTCAACCAGGCAACCCCGTGTTCCACGGTAATCCGATGCCACCAAAATTGTATAGGGTTGAAGTGGTTCGGGTGCTGCCAGGCTGCGACGAGTTGTTACCTCCGATTCGCCCCGCTGGGGCCAATGAAGAAGATAAGATGACCCTCATCGCCTGTGTAAGCTGGCCCCTGCTTTGGCCAAAAAGCCATATTCGTTTGGGGGAGGGGGACACCACCCCACAGACAAGACCGCCAGTCGTGCCGGCGCCAAGCCATGGCAAGAACGCCGCAATGCTACCGGACATGCGGGACATCCCTATGGCACAGGATCCGGACATGCATATGGCACAGGACCCAGACAACGACGACAACGATGACGGTACATTTACCAATGTTGATAAGTACTTTGCCGAACATGGGTACGATGACGAGTTCTGCGGGCCTCCTTCTCAAGAACCCAACCAAGACGACCGCGATCTAGCTGGTACGGCGGAGAAACCCAATTGCAACAGGCGTCGTCTGGCGTTCAGTTCTCAGGAGACGCCTCCAGCTGCCGCCTTCACCGAGCCTCAGATTGCTGAGGTGCGAAATATTATCAGCCCCAACACGCTCAAGAAGGCGGTCTGTGAGCAGAACTCGGTCCCAGTACCGCAGATCAAGAAGAAGGGACGTAAACGAAAGGCTAAAAAGGACGCCGGTGCGAGCCAGCCAGCACCGAGTATAGTTCGTGCTCAGGACAGGCCACCCTCACCTAAGGATATCTCGAGGAGGGTGCATGTGGCTGGTAGGGCGATGCTACCGACAAATATGCTCAATGCTGCAACCGGTGCTATGCGAGTCTGCATGACAGTGTTCTTTATTGGGAGAAGCAGCGTCTCAGAGAGAATGATGTGGCATACCCGGTTTTCTTGGCCAAGGTGCCAGAGGGCAAGGGCTTTGTGGATGGCGCCATCGGGGATACGATCGTCCTACGGTTTGATGACATCTTTGCTATGTTTAACCTTCATCCGCTGCACTACACCTTCGTTTGGCTGTTTTCGCTGAGTATGGAGATGCGGATCATTAGAGACAAGACCCCGGACATCGTGATAGTTGACGCCTTCTACATGTGTGCCAAGCTCTTGGGCAGCGCTGGGGACCGCCAAGTCACAAGTTCACACCTCGAAGGCGTCATTCTGGCAAACCCAGATAAGGATAACTTCCTCGTGTCTTACTTTCCCGATTAAGTCATCCCTTAACCGCCCCGAAACAAATGATTTCTTAGATTTCGATCATTCTTTCTTTTTTCTAACATTCCGTGTTCTATGCAGTGACACACATTGCACACTCATCCTCTTAAGCCCGAAATATTCCATGGCCACGTATTTCGACCCGAACCGTGACTCCAAGATAGAGTACACAAATATCAAGAAAGTTCTTGATGATGTTCTCCCCGGCTACGCCAAATCTGGAGGCACCTTCACCAGGCCAGTTCGTAGGTACGACAGGCATGTGTTCGCCCACAATACTAAGCTCTGCTGCGTCAAGCAGCCGCCTGGCGGTCAGAAGGATGCCTACTATGCCCTCCATCACATGCGGGCGATCGTACGGGACCATCATCACCTTCTGCTACCAGATAATCTCAAAGATTGGGCCGCGATCTTGTCCGCAATCCAGGACGTGAACATCAGACAAGAACTCTTTCGCATCCAGTCGGAGTTTGCGGAAATCATCCATCAAGATGTCCTTCATACCTCGGGGCAGTTCTACCTCAGATATCAACCGTCCAACAGTGAGATAGACACAACGCTACAAATTCAGGCTGACAACGCCCGCGATTTCATGACCATCACGACAGACGGCGGCTTCATCCACGCTCCGGTCCCATTAGTCAAGTCAAAAGTAGTGATGCTATGTGTAGTTCTGAAACATTGATTGGCTCATGTTGTAATTAAACTTTAATTAATTGTATGTCTCTTTGGTTTGGACAGTCATTCAACTTAGATGTAATCGATGCTATTTATTAGTAGGACCATGAATCGTGCTATTAATGTCTTGCTTTTCTCTTTTGATCCTTTTGTTACATACTTATATATTTCTTATGTATTGTCTGTTGTTTGGCTTGTGCATAGAGATGCCGTCGTATGTCGTGTACAAGGGTAAGGTTCTCTGAGTCTACGACAATTGGGAGGAGTGTTGGAGACAGGTTCATCGTTTCAGCGGTAACAGTTACAAAGGGTACACCACTAGGGCGGAGGCGGAATCTAGATACGCCTACTATCTAGCGGGAGAGAGGAGGGAGCGTTGGAGGAACCGGATGAAGACCAGTTTCATCGCGATGATGCTCATCGTGATGACCACAGCTCTCTTCTATGTGATGGTAGTTTAGATGATCGATATCGACTTGTAATGTAAATACAAACTAGCTACTCGCGGTCTCGAGACTTGTAATGTTTTATCTTTGTTTGGTCTTTTGAATTCGGAGACTAATATGATGAATTGTATTCAGAGACTAATCTTCTATTGTATTCGATGAATCTGCTGTTGCTGTGTGCTGCTGTCTATATTCTGTCCAATAATATATTTTGTAACCTGTGAAAAAAATCAGAAAAGTAAAAAAATAAAACCTAATATTCATACTAATGGCACATCACCTCAAAGTGCACCATTAGTATGCCAAAGGTTACTAATGGCGCATCACTACACAATGCGCCATTAGTATGCCAAAGGATACTAATGGCGCATCACCCCACAGTGCGCCATTAGTATGCCAAAGCACGTGGGTAAATATGGCCCCCTGGGAGGCATAGTAATGGCCCATGGTGGTCTATACTAATGGCGCATGGCGTGGTGCGCCATTAGTATACCAGATACTAATGGTGCACCAGTGGTGCGCCATTAGTAAAAAATACTAGTGGCGTGGTACTAGTGGCGCACCAGTAGTGCGCCATTAGTAGGCAAAACTGGTGCGCCACTAGTAGGCCTTTTCCTAGTAGTGGGAGATTCTACAGGTTCCTCAGATTCGGGTGGGGGGGGGGGGCTCGCCGCTTATCCCCGTGCTGCAGGGTGCGGGATCTACAATCGGCGTCGCCACTGGCGGGAGCCTCATCTTCTTGGCACTAGGGCCAACCGACTCCATTTTCCTTGTGGGCGTCGCTCCGAGCTCACGGGTTTAAGCAGAGTAGCCAGAGACGAGCCTAGTGGTAGTGCGATTGGGGAAGAAGGAGGGCTGGGGTTTTCTGTAGAAGTGGAAGAAGAGGAGCAGTCGTTTTCTATACTAGTGAGGAAGAAGGTGAGCGGGGGTTTTCTGGACGAGTGAGGAAGATGGGGAGTGGGGGGAATTGGGGGGCGACGGAAGCCGGAGAGTCCAGCAAGCTATGGTATAAGTGGAAGCGAGGAGGAAGGAGGGGTTTCCTGGGATCGCCCCCTCTTCAAGAAATATGGGGTTCTCCTCACAAAAACAAAAACAAATGGGCTTTAAGATGGATAGGCTTTTGTATCGGCCCAGTCGGCTGCATGTGTTTCGTACTGAAGGTCCTTGTGCTAGAGGCAGCCCGAGACACTCTCCAGCTTATTGCCCATTTGAAAGAAAAAAAGACACCTCAAGCTTATGGATACTCATCGGTAACCTTTTTCAACTTGGCATCCACCAAATTAGAGGATGCAGTACTAGATACAGACACTCACACTGGTCGCGTAGCGCGGCAAAGTGAGGTGTCAAATAACATGCCTACAATATACTTACTAGATTGTGAAGGTTCACAGGCTAGTCAACATTTACATTAAACTAAGCTTCAGAAGATACAGTATGCATACTAACATTCAGAAGAACAGAAGTTCAGCATGTTTATGCATCTCAATGATTCACCATACTATAACCAATACAAAGCTGTGAGAAGGTGTGGAAATAAAGAAAATCGTTCGATGCTTCTTTGAGCAAAGGGCCTCCCTGCGCACGCATTAATTTCCTTCATTTCTTGGGCATGCTTTTTTCTTCTCAATGTCGCGAGCACTTTGAGCATGTTGGCAACTCCACAGCTAGCTAGCTACCTCATCTTGCAATTGATGCTGACACATTTGTAGCAAACACATGAGGCAATAGAGATGACTCAACATGAGCCCATATTGTGCAGTTCCCCTGAAATCATCATCATTGTCCTGAATCTTAAAAGATAGGAAAACAATAGCTATACTTAAACGGCGTTGCAAAACAATAGCACATATCTGTCAGGGCCCCGATCCTAAGTCACACTGATCTAGCATGTAACACATCATATCACTTTGCGGCCTCATGCACGGTATTCCCATGGGTGCCACCTTACCTGGCCCGGGACCGTTTGCGCCTTTTGGCTCACGTATATGATAGTGTCGCTAGCATCCATATGACAGAGAACTCGGGCCGACATGACTAGTCGTAAACCCAAAGTGGCACTAACTTACAGAGACAGGCATACATGACCCAGCAACGAACGTGTCGGTCATCAGCAAGTGAATCCGGGCTGTAGCAGCTGGGCTAACAGGACTCCGGAGAATCCGGGCTTGTCAGGACCCCGATTCCAAGTCACATCGATCTAGCCGGTAACACCTCATATCACTTTGCGGCCTCACACATGGTATTCCCACGGGTGTCGCCTTACCATGGCTCGGGACCGTTTGCGCCTTTTGGCTCACGTATATTATAGTGTCGGTAGCATCCATATGATAGAGAACCCGGGCCGACATGACTAGTCGTGAACCCAAAGTGGCACTAACTTATGGGGACAGGCATACATGAATCAACATTGAGCATGTCGGTCAGCAGCGTGTGAATCCGGGCTGTAGCACTGGGCTAACAGGACTTCGGGAAGCCGGGCTGTAGCAGGCTAGGCAGGACTCCGGATGTCACTGCGTGACATTTCCCCAAAGGGACATACACAGGAACGAAGTGAATCACATGCCGGCTAATCAAGTGTTCCGGAGCTGTAGTGCTGGACTAGTAGGACTCCGGTGAACCGGGCTGTAGCGGACTACTATGGCTCATGGTAGCACAAGACTACATTTCCCCATAAGAGAGGCTACGAAGGATAAACAACTAGGTTGTCGGATCCGACACATACCAAGCATTTCAATCATACACACAATATGCTCGATATGTGTAAATACAACATGGCATCACAACAAGACTCTATGACTCAAAGTATTTATTCATTAGGCTCCGAGGAGCGAGATATTACAAACATGGGTCTCATGACCCCAACATACATAGCTTACAAGCAACAAGCACATGCGGAAGCTTAACTTGTCTGAGTATAGACAACTACAAATGAAGAAGGCTGAGAAGCCTGACTATCTACAAGATCCTGCCGAGGGCACAAGATCGTAGCTGAGGTATCAAGCTAAACGTCCAAGTCCACATGGAACTACTAGCGAGACTGACGTCTCTCTGCAAAACATAAAATAGGCAAACGTGAGTACAAATGTACCCAGCAAGACTTACATCAGAACTAACTACATATGCATCGGTATCAACATAGGGGGTGGTGGAGTTTAACTGCAGCAAGCCAGCTTTGACTCGGTGGCTATCTTAAACTACTGCAAGTAGCTCTTTTGACGTGGCGCACACGAGTCCACATATTCACCATATCAATACACCACTATGGATGCGCTCCCGTCTCCCTACGAGAACGCCATCCATAGCACTCACGCTTATCTTGCGTATTTTAGAGTATCCACTTTCACTTGTCTATGAACTGTATAGGCAACCAAGTAGTCCTTTACCGCGGACGCGGCTATTCGAATAGATGATGTTAACCCTGCAGGGGTGTACTTCTTCATACATGCTCTCACCACTTACCGTCGTTTACACAACATGTACTCGGCAACCTCCAAGCGGAAGCCCAATGAGGGTGTCGGCCATGGCCTACCTAACACTCAAGTCTCTAGTCCAGGTTTATCGCCTATCCAGGTTCCATCCGCAAGGAGTCCGGCCGAGGTTTCCACATACGGCCCCGAACGATGTGTACAGTGTTCCAAAACACCAGACGGGCGCCCGGCATGCCTGGCCACGGTGTATGTACCGCAACATAGCCCACCCCTGGGGTCAGCGCTACGCACGGCCGCCAACACATATCCTACAAACACCAGAAACTACTTGCAACTCCTGTATAGAGGACTAGTGTGGTTAAGAAGCCGAGAGGGTCAATTAAGGATCCCAATGCATGGTAGTAACTAGTTCTTAAATCACACATACATATCTCGGTGCTTAAGGACGGTTCCAATGAAACAACCCACCATGTGCTCCTACATGGCCTCTCATCGATACCTTTACCAAATCGTGTTCAACACACTTAGCTCACACACATTCGGACATGTTCACAACTTTCCAATTCATCCCTGATGAATCAGACCTGACACAACTCTAAGCAATAGCAGGTATGACAAGCAAACATGAATGAGTAGGCACATCAGGGCTCAACCAACTCCTACTCATGCTAGTGGGTTTCATCTATTTACTGTGGCAACGACAGGTCATGCAGAGGAAAGGGGTTCAACTACCGCAGTATGTAACGGTTGAATCGTTGTTGTCCTAATGCAGTAAAAGAGAGCAGGAGCGAGAGAGTGGGATTGTATCGGAATGAACAAGGGGGTTTTGCTTGCCTGACACTTCTAAAGATAGTATAGCTCTTCATCGGTGTCATCAAACTCATCATCGAAACCACGTCTATCGAGAGGGGACAACTTCCGACAATATAGAAGGAAACACAATCAATGCAATGCAACAATATGATGCATGCTCATGACATGGCAATATGCTGTTGATTGAACTAATGCAACTAGCAACCATATTAAATGAATTTGGTTTGAACCCTAGGTTCAAATTCAAACCGCATATGTGCTTTCTTAAATGCCATTTAATTCAATTGTCCTAAACAGAGGATATAAGTTGCTCTAACATGCATGCAAATGCCACAAACAGATTCTTTGGATTTTTCTAATCATTTTTCATATATAATTTATTTCATTCTGAGCTACATTTGATTTTCTATGAATTTTTGAAGTTTTAAACATTTGTTGGAATTTGCTGAATTATTTTAAAAATCCAGAAAATCACTTACTACGTCTGCATGACATAGGTGTGACGTCAGCAGGTCAACTGGGTCAACCAGGTCAAACTTGACCTGTGGGACCCATACATCAGTGTCTCAGGCTGGTTTGGGTGGATGACAGGTGGGACCGGTCAATGCTGACTTGACCAAAGTCAAAGCTGACACGTGGGGTCCACAGGGTTAGCACTAATCTAAACAGACAATTTACACTAACCTAATCTATTTTAGTTAGCCATTTAGTTGGGCGGTGGGGATCGGTTGTCATTGACTCCAGGGGTAATCAGTAGGGTGCTTAGGCCCTAATGATGGTGCCACGTCAGCGGCTTCCGGGGTTAGTCGCCGGCGACCAAACAGAGCGGCAGAGGCGCACCGAAGTGGCGCTAGGGGCAGCAGTTGGGCGCGCTGAGGGCACCAGCAGGGAGCCCGTGCTCCCACGCATCTAGGGGAGGCAGCAGCAGGTCGTGGGGAGCCTGGACTCGACGACGGCGAGCACTTGGGCGGCGGCCGGACCTCGGCTGTGCACGGGGGCGCGACTGCAGCGGGGAAAAGTGCAAACTAAAGCACGGGCAAGGCATTACATGGTGTGGCGGGCGTGTTTGGCACATTGGCGCAACCAAATGGTCGCCGGAGCAACGTCGGCGACGAGCTCTTGCGGCGGAGCGTCTCGGCTCTGGTGGAGGAGGAGGTTAGAGGGCGCAAACAAAGCAAATAAGAGGGGGAGGCGGCGTAGAAGCTCACGGCGGTTGCGACGGCCCTCGAAGCAGGCTCGGGGGAGGTCAGAGCTGAGCAGGGCGGCGAGGTCGATCTCGGCGGACCGAGGTTGAAGAAGACGGCGTGGTCTGCGTTCGAGGGCGTCCGGCAAGGCATGGCTCGGTGAGGGGCTCTAGGACGACGTCGCGGAGCTCGTGGACCAGTCGGGGAAGCGAGGGAGGGCCGGTGGCTACGAGGGCGACGAAGGGCAGCGACGGTGCCGCTTGGCCATTGACAGAGAGGGAGCCAGGAGAGGGGAGAGAGAGAGAGAGGTCAAGGGGGTGTGTGGCGTCGTCTTGAGCCGTGCAGAGCGAGCATGCAGGCTGGAGGTGGCATGCGGTGGCCGTGCGCGCATTGGGCACGCGCTGTGCGTCCGACTGGCGGGAGGAAGAAGACCTCCCTGCCCCTGGTGGGCTGGGCCAGCCAGATGGGCTGCCAGGTGAGAGCCAGGTAAGTGCGTGTAGGTATTCTGTCCTTTTTCTTTTGTTTCAGTTTTCTATTTATTTCCTCTTTGTTTTCGTTTAGTTTTAGAACTAAATCATTTTATTAAATTCTGAACATGAATATGGGCACTAACTGAATTAATCCAGAGGCCCTCAAGTGATTTCAGAATATTTGGAGCATTTAAAATGTTTATAAAATTCAAATGCCCCAATTCAAATATAATATTGGTTAATTCAAAAATCCATAAATGGCCAACAATTATGCTCATGATTTTTGGCAGAGGTTTTCACCTTTAAAGAAAATCATGAACATTTTTAAAGGACATTTTGGGTTCTTGAAAAAGATTTTATTTCATCCTATTGAATTCTTTCTGGTGCTAGGGTTTAATCGATCCCCATTTCATGGTTTCATAAAATTTAAAAATCATGCATGGATGCTTATGCAAAGACAGACAAGGTCTAAGCTAGGGCTATGACAGGGCTATAGCAGGCTAACAGGAATCCGGTAGACACCGCAGGACATTTCCCCGAAGGAACAGACACAGGAACGAAGAAGGACTCATGCCGGCCAGCCAAAGTGTTCCGGAGCAGTAGCAAGCTACCATGGCTTAGTGGAAGCACTAGGAGACATTTCCTGGTAAGAGAGGCTACCAAGGATAAACAACTAGGTTGTCGGATCCCACACATACCAAGCATTTCAATAACAAACACACACTATGCTCGATATGTGCAAATACAACATGGCATCACAACAAAACTCTACGACTCAAAGTATTTATTCATTAGGCTCCAAGGAGCCAGATATTACAAACATGGGTCTGATGACCTAGCATTCAAGTCATACAAGCAATAAGCACACGCAGAAGCTTAACTTATCTGAGTACAGACAACTATGAATGAAAAGGCTGAGAAGCCTGACTATCAACAAGACCCTGCCGAGGGCACAAGATCGTAGCTGAGGTAACAAGCTAAACGTCGAAGTCCATGCGGAACTACTAGCGAGACTCAAGTCTCTCTCCAGAAACATAAATTAAGAAAACGTGAGTACAAATGTACCCAACAGGACTTACATCACATCTAGCTACATATGCATCAGTATCAACAAATATATCAAGTATTTCATTTTTCTTGAGAGGATGATCAGGCAAAGCATTAAGTAATTGGAGAAATCTCCCCCAAGCTTGTGGGAGACTCTCTTCTTCAATTTGCCCAAAATTATATATTTCCCTTAAGGCAGCTTATTCTTATGAGCGGGGAAATATCTAGCGGAGAAGTAATAAATCATATCGTGGGGACTACGCACACAACCAGGATCAAGAGAATTAAACTATGTTTTAGCATCACCCTTTAATGAGAACGGGAATAACTTAAGGATAAAGTAATAGCGAGTTTTCTCATCTTGAGTAAATAGGGTGGCTATATCATTTAATTTAGTAAGATGTGCCACAATAGTTTCAGATTCATAGCCATAAAAAGGATCAGATTCAACCAAAGTAATTAACTCAGGATCGACAGAGAAATCATAATCCTTATCAGTAATAAAGATAGGTGAAGTAGAAAAAGCAGGGTCATATTTCATTCTAGCATTCAAAGACTTTTCTTTAAGCTTAGCTAATAATTTTTTAAGATCAGATCAATCATTGCAGGCAAGAAAGTATCTAGCAGTTTCTTCATCCATAACATAACCCCCAGGCACAACAGGCAATTCATATCTAGGGGAGAATCTTCATCATCACTTTCATCAATATTATCAGTTTCAATAATTTCATTCTCTCTAACCCTAGCAAGTTGTTCATCAAGAAATTCACCTAGTGGCACAGTATTATCAAGCATAGAAGTAGTTTCATCATAAGTATCATGCAAATCAGAAGTGGCATCATCAATAACGAGCGACATATCAGAATGAATAGCAGGTGTAGGTGTCACAAGTTTACTCAAAACAAAAGGTGAATCAAGTGCAGAGCTAGATGGTAGTTCCTTACCTCGCCTTGTAATTGAGGGAAAAATCTTGGTTCTTTGATCTTTCAAGTTCTTCATAGTGACCAGAAGATATAAATCCCAAGTGACTCAAAGAATAGAGCTATGCTCCCCGGCAATGGCGCGAGAAAATAGTCTTGGTAACCCACAAGTATAGGGGATCGGAATAGTTTTCGAGGGTAGAGTATTCAACCCATATTTATCGAATCGACACAAGGGGAGCCAAAAAATATTCTCAAGTATTAGCAGCTGAGTTGTCAATTCAACCACACTTGGAAACTTAATATCTGCAGCGAAGTATTTAGTAGAAAAGTAATATGATAGTAGTGGTAACAGTGGTAAAAGTAACGGTAGTAGTTTTGGTTTTATAGTGATTGTAACAGTAGCAACGGAAAAGTAAATAAGCAAAGAACAATATATGAAAAGCTCGTAGGCATTGGATCGGTGATGGATAATTATGTCGGATGCGATCAATCATGCAACGGTTATAACATAGGGTCACACAAAACTAGCTCCAGTTCATCAATGTAATGTAGGCATGTATTCTGAATATAGTCATACATGCTTATGGAAAAGAACTTGCATGACATCTTTTGTCCTACCCTTGTCGGAGTAATGGGCCACGGGTAGGCTTACCCGAGCCCAGAACCTTTCAAGACATCGGGGCAGGCTGTGCCCCTCAAGACCCCAGGACGAAGAGCCGCCTTCTGAGAAGTCGGCGGCAAGGCGACCGACTGCCCACTCGCGGTCGAGTCCCGCGGACGACTTCAGGATAAGCCGACTCCTGACTGGCGACTTCTAGAGAAGCCGGCCTTGGGGAGTCGGCCCGCGACTCCAGCAAAACCCCACGTCCTCATCAAGAGGGACAGGACAGGGGAGTGGCTACAGTGAAGACTGCTCCCACCCCATTCCAAAGGCAGGCATGGTCACAGTACGCCATACCCGAGGAGATCTCCGTGCGGCGTGGCACTGTTGCCATGCTAGCCCTCACATCAGCACTGGTGGACCGAATCCTGCGCCCACGACGGCTTGTTTGTACGACCTTCGGGCGGCGGGTCCCACCGGCCAGCGGGATCCCAGAAGACAGCAAGTGCGCCACAAGTTGGACCCATTGGGAGTCGCCCCTAGAGAGTCGGCCGGCTCCTCCCTCGGGGCCCACGCACCATTAACCAGATGTGATGGAAAGTGGCAATAGTGATCGCCCGCCAGGCGGCGGGGCTGTTGCCACGACACCATGACGAAGCCCCCGTCATTAAAAGCACAGCTATAGTAATCAGCAGCCGGCAAGACCCACCCACGGCGGACGCGGCCTGTCGTCTCTGTACCGGGCTAGTCGGCGGGGCCCACCAGTCGGCGGGCCCCAGCAGTCGGCGGAGAAGACAGAGGCCGGAGGCACTGACGGCTGGGGCCGTGTCCAGTCGGATTACCATTGTACCCCTAGGGGGTAGGCCTATATAAACCCACCAGGGCACCCATGCAAAGGGTTGGAATCCATTAGCACTAGACCAGACCATACAGGATGGAGAGAGCTAGCCTTGCCTTCTCCTACCTTCAGGAAACAGCTCTAGGAGCAATCGTGTAAACACTTTGCCATAGTGATCATGCGGAGACCCCGCAGAGCAGCAGTAGGGGTATTATCTCCCCGGAGAGCCCTGAAGTTGGGTAAGATTCGCCGGCGTGCACGTCTTCGCCTCATCCCGTTTCCAGGCACCGGCGACGTTCTACTCACCCCCACCATGATAAGCCATCCTTTGGCATATGTCGCACCCAACCCCCGACATTTGGCACCCACCGTGGGGCCTGGTGCACCGCCGTCCGGAGACTTGTTTTGGACGGGAACCCTTTTCCTCCCTGGCGAGCGCAGCCAGCCAGGCACGCCAGACGGAGTTAGTGCTGACGCGCTGCACGGTGTTGAGATTGCCTGTGCAGCTAGCCGCCTCGCCGAACTTGTCGGCGAGGTCCGCATCTCCGACGAACCTGCATCTGACGCAGGCACGGGCGGCTCCGAAAGCCTCCTCGCGGGCCTCCTCGATCAACTCCACGTCTCCGGCGAGCCTGCCGTGGACTTGGAGTCTGTAGGCTCCACCAACCCGATGCTGGTCGACTCCGACACCGCGTCGCTCGACGCGTTCCCCACTAATGTGGTGGTCTACGATGAGCCTCTCCCTCGTGCGGAGAGAGGCGGAAGCACCGTCAACGAGGTGCTCGTCATCGGTCATGACGAGCTCCCCGGCGGAGGAGCGCATGATCCGCTTGGCGCGGCGCTACAAGACCAGACCGCGCCCATTCCGGAAGAAGCTGACGCGGAGACATTAGAGGTGTGCCGCCTTCAGCTCGTCGAAGGCGCGAAGAAGCTAGCTAGCATGAGACGCTTGTCAGAAGCCTACCAGGGAGAGATGGATCGCGCTATTGGCAGCTCGCCGGCCCCCGCGGGGCCCAGCCGCCTTGGCGCGGTCCAGCAGCGCGGCGTAGCCATCGCCAACCTGTTCGGGGCAAGCCGCCCTATGTACGCCACCCCTGCGGAGAACATTCAAGCCGCCCAGGCGGTGGCGGACGAGCTGGATAATTTCGAGGGCGAAGAGCGCCGCCTGATGATGGAGCGAGTCCAGCGGCTCCTCGACGCGGCTGCCGCGCAGAACGAGGCCGGCTGCCACACGGAGGCGCCGCAACGGCAAAACGACGACCTTCACCGAGACCAAGGTGCGACGTCTCGGACTCCGACTGACGGCGCCCGAGGAAGAAGAGACAAGGATCCGGCTGTCAGTCACAGTCGGACTCACATTACCATAGAGCGCTACCGAGACGGCCGCCCGAGAGCAGTGGAATCACGGGACGACTGTCTGCCTCCTCCTCCTCGCAAGGAGAGGCGAGTCTCCCCGCCGCCTGTTGATCGTCCGACTCTTGGCAACCGCCTTGGCCGCCGAGAGGGAGTCGGGGAAAACGACGCCCGCCATCGGATCGACCGGCTTCACCGATCCCTGGCGCTGGAAGAAGAAGATGAGTTGGGTCTGCCTTGTTTCGGGCCCCGCATTCGAGACGAGCCCTTTCCCAAAGGGTTCACGCTCCCAAGAGACACGCCCAAGTACACCGGCTCTGTGAAGCTAGAAGACTGGCTAGTCGACTACTCCACGGCTGTCAGCATAGCGAACGGCAAAAAGCGTGTCACCATAAAATACGTTCCGCTCAGGCTCCAGGGCACGGCCCGGACATGGCTGAACAGCCTGAAGCCCCGCAGCATCAACAGCTGGGTCGACTTCACTGAAGCATTCATCCGCAACTTCACCAGCACGTACAAGCGTCCTCCCAAGCCTCGTCAGCTGTCCTTGTGCATGCAAGGTCCCGACGAGTCGACTCGCGACTACCTCACGCGTTGGGCTGAGCTTCGAAACTCCTGCGAGGGCGTGCACGAGGTGCAGGCTATCGAGTACTTCACCGCCGGGTGCAGAGAAGGCACCCTCCTTAAGCACAAGCTGCTCTGCGATGAGCCAGAAACCCTTGACGAGCTGCTGATCATAGTAGACAAGTACACCACGGCCGACTCCTCCATGAAGGCGGAGATTCAAGTTAGAGCAACTGGCAAAGTGGCCCCTCAATCTCCAAGAACTCCAGCGGGAGATGCCAGTCGGCGGCAACAGCAGAGCGACCACAAGCGCAAGGTCCTGCAGCCGGCTTCCAGCAGCCGGCAGGTCGCGACAGTTGAAGCCCAGCAGCCGGATGGGCAGCCTCCGCCCAGGCGACAGAAAGGCGGCAAGCCCAACTGGTTGCCGGCCTTCTCCTACGAGCAGACTCTGGATGGACCTTGCAAGTTCCATAGCGGCGCGAAGCCGTCGAATCACACCACCCAGAAGTGCCACTGGCTCACCAGGATCGCCAAGGGAGACGGCCTCCTACCTCCCCTGCCTGCTGGGCAGCCGCCGCCGCCTCCGCCCCAGCAGCCGGTTGTCAGGCCAGTCGGCGCAGTACAAGACGAATACCCCGAAGAACACGGAGCCTACGTGGTATTTACCAGTATGGCTGATGATCGACGCAGCAGGCGGCTGCAGCGACAAGAGGTGAATGCAGTAGCATCAGAGACCCCAGAGATCATGCACTGGTCCGAGAAGCCTATAAGCTGGAGCAGAGCTAATCACCCAGAGGTGATGCCGAGTCCAAGCTCCTATGCCTTGGTCTTAGATGCCACCTTTGCCACGGATAGATGTGCTTCTTGTTTCTCGCGAGTTCTGATAGACGGAGGCAGCATCATTAACATCCTGTACAAGGACACCATGGAGAAATTAGGAATCAAGCAAAGACAACTTCAGAATAGCCGGACTGTGTTCCACGACATTGTTCCTGGGCTTTCCTGCTCACCGATCGGCAAGATCCTGATGGACGTCCTCTTTGGAGACAAAGATCACTTCCGCCGAGAGTCAGTTTGGTTTGAGGTGGTGGACCTTGAGAGCCCATACCATGCGCTACTCGGCCGACCCGCCTTGGCCAAGTTCATGGCGGTCCCCCACTACGCCTACCTCAAAATGAAGATGCCCAGTTCCAGGGGAATTCTGACTGTAGCCGGCGACTACCGGAAGTCGTCTGCCTATGCGGCTGAGAGCAGTCGGTTAGCCGAGTCCCTGGTAATCGCAGCCGAGAAACGGCTCCTTGAGCGGGTTGTGGCGATGGCCGGCAAGCAGCCAGAGGTATCACCCAACCCAAAGGAGTCGGAGGCTGAGGGTTCGTTCAAGCCGGCCAAGGAGACAAAGAAGATACCCTTGGATCCGGAGCACCCAGAGAGGTACGCAGTCGCAGGCGCAAACCTCGACAGCAAATAGGAAGGCGAGCCGCCGATTTCCTCCGTGAGAATCGGGACATCTTCGCATGGTCCCCCAAAGACATGCCAGGTGTACCGACGGAATTCGCCGAGAACAAGCTACATGTCCGATCTGATGCAAAGCCGGTCAGGCAGCCCATGCGCCGCCTATCAGAAGAGAAGAGAAGAGTTGTCGGAGAAGAAATAGCCCGACTCCTAGCAGCCGGCTTCATTATGGAAGTATTCTTTCCAGAGTGGCTAGCCAACCCGGTCCTGGTACTGAAGAAGAACAAGCAGTAGCGAATGTGTATTGACTACACGAGCCTCAACAAGGCCTACCCGAAGGACCCGTTTGCTCTACCAAGAATTGATCAGGTGATAGACTCCACCGCCGGATGCGAGCTGTTGAGTTTTTTGGATGCATATTCAGGATATCACCAGATCAAGCTGATCCCGGCTGACAGACTAAAGACCACCTTCATCATGCTGTTTGGAGCCTTCTGCTACCTCACCATGACGTTCGGCTTGAGGAATGCCGGCGCCACCTTCCAACGTTGCATGCAGAAGTGCCTCCTCAAGCAACTCGGCAGGAACACCCACGTCTACGTGGATGACGTGGTGGTGAAGACGGAAAAGCATGGAACACTGCTGGAATACCTCAAGGAGACCTTTGAGAACCTGCACCGATTCCAGATCAAGCTCAACCCCGAGAAGTGCGTTTTCGGAGTACCAGCCGGCCAACTCCTTGGCTTCCTGGTCTCTGAACGCGGCATAGAGTGCAACCCTGTAAAGATCAAGGCCATCGAGAGGATGGAGGTACCCAGCCGACTGCTGGACGTGCAAAAGTTCACCGGCTGCTTGGCGTCCATCAGCCGGTTCATTAGTCGGCTGGGCGAGAAAGCTCTCCCCTTATACCAACTCATGAAGAAGACCACTTTGTTTGAGTGGAACCACAAGGCGGACGAAGCTTTTCTCCAGCTGAAGAAGATGCTGACTACTCCACCCATTCTGGCGGCTCCGACTCCTAAGGAACCTATGCTCCTGTACATCGTCGGCGTGCCAAAGAACTCGGCATTCGCCGGATCCTGTGTTATGGCGACTCAGACTTAGTGGTCCAGCAGTCGTCTGGCGACTGGGACGCCAAGGATGCGAACATGGCGAGTTACCATTTCCTCGTGCAGCAACTCAGTGGGTATTTCGAGGGGTGTGAATTCCTTCATGTGCCAAGAAACGGCAACGACCAAGCAGATGCCTTGGCACGAATCGGCTCTACACGCCAAGCAATACCATCAGGCGTCGCCCTTCAATGCCTCCTCAAGCCGTCTGTCAAGCCTTCACCAGAATCAGACTCCATCTTCATGCCGGCTCCTCCCGAAGAAGCCGGATCCGACTCCAGAGCCCTGGCAGACGGTACGGGGATTTTGGCAGATGGCTCCAAAGGCGCCACAGTCAAAGCCGGCCCAGGGACTGCAGTACCCGGCCCGAGGACTGCGGCGACGGGCTCGAAGACTCCAGAACTTGGCCCAAGAGCCGCGCCAGTCGGCCTGGGGACTTCATTAACCAAGCAAGCGGTTCTTGACTCCAACCCGCCGCCTCCCAGCCCAACCGCCCTCGTCCAAGTCGTAGTTCTGGCAGTCGAAGAAATAGCAGCACCCTCATGGGCCCAGCCCATCCTCAAATTCCTGGTGAGCAAAGAGCTACCGACTGATGAGACCTTAGCTCGGCAAGTACAACGCCGAGCGGCAGCCTACACCATAGTCAATAGAGAGCTGGTCAGGTGCAGCGTCATTGGTGTCTACCAGCGCTGCGTAGAGCCAAAGCAAGGCCAAGCAATTCTTAAAGACATCCATCAAGGCGAGTGCGGCCACCATGCGGCTTCAAGAGCACTCGTCGCCAAAGCCTTTCAACATGGTTTCTTCTGGCCGACTGCCTTAGAAGAGGCCAAGGAATTGGTCCAAAAATGCAAAGGGTGCCAGAAGTTCAGCTCCAAGCCGCACCAGCCGGCTTCTGCACTGAAGACCATCCCCATTGCCCGACCTTTCGCAGTATGGGGTCTAGACATGGTGGGACCATTCAAGAGAGCACAAGGTGGCTTAACTCACTTACTTGTCGCAGTGGACAAGTTCACCAAGTGGATAGAAGCGAAGCCAATCAAGAAACTGAACGGTCCGACTGCCATGACTTTCATCTCCGATATCACAATTCGGTACGGCATAGCACACAGCATCATCACCGACAACGGCACAAATTTTGCCAAAGGTGCCTTGGCCCATTTTTGCGCAACACAGGGCATCTGACTGGACCTAGCGTCCATCGCCCACCCACAGTCAAACGGCCAGGTGGAGCGAGCAAACGGCGTCATCTTGTCCGGCATCAAGCCCCAACTGGTCGAGCCTCTGGAGCGGTCGGTTGGCTGCTGGTTCGACAAGTTGCGAGCCGTCCTATGGAGTCTGCGCACGACTCCAAACAAGTCAACCGGCTTCACGCCTTTCTTCCTCGTCTATGGTGCCGAAGCCGTCATCCCAACGGACATAGAGTTCGACTCCCTGTGAGTCACCATGTACACCGAGGAGGAAGCAGAAGAAGCACGTCAAGACGGCGTCGATCTGCTGGAAGAGGGCCGGCTGTTGGCACTTAACCGGTCCAGCATCTACCAGTAGAGCCTGCGCCGATACTACAACAGGAAGGTCAAGCCAAGATCTTTCCAAGAAGGCGGCCTTGTGCTCAGGATGATCCAGTGAACAGCCGGCCAGCACAAGCTGTCGACACCTTGGGAAGGCCCTTTCATCATCAGCAAAGTGCTGGGCAACGACTCCTGCTACCTGATTGACGCTCAGAAGCCCCGAGCACGCAAGAGGGACGACTCCGGCAAAGAGACAGAGCGACCATGGAATGCAAATCTCCTCCGAAGATTTTACAGTTGATGCAGTATGTACCATGCTACCTTTTGTATTAAAGTACCAAGACTTCGGGCCCCTCGAGACGAGCTCGGGGCTCTTTTGTCTATATGATAAAAGTTATGCCTACGAGTATGTTACTCTTTGTTATGCCGCTTGGCACCGGGCTCGACAGGTCGGCCCGGGGACTTGCCGCCTTGCACTATGAAATGCTTCCTGCAGCCGGACAGGTAGTGTGTGACGCCTAGGCCGTCTCTTGTCAGAAGCCGCAGCTCGCAGATCGACTGTATGGTGGGCAGGAGTAAGGTAGAATGGGCGTTCACATGAAAAATGGCTAAGGACTCAAAGCATGAAACATAGCTTAAGACGGCTTCCAGCCTTTTTTCGCAAACCGACTATTAACCAGTCGGCTCACCGCTTTCTATCCAACTTGCTAAAAAACTCTAAAAAGGCTAAGTACTTGCCTTCCCAAAGTAGCCAAGCATTTGATCCAATGGCAGTCTGCAGAGCAGCTGTCCGACTGGCAAGATAGGCAACTAAGGGAAAGCGGCAAAGGAAAAAAGCCAAAAGAGCAATGAGCAAGAAAAGATAGAATTCAGATAAATATTTACATAACAAAGGCCCTTGGCCGAATCTTCGAGCAGAAGTTCAAAATACACCCCGCGGGTGGAATTGTGTGAATTAACAAGTTCTCCGAGACTACTAAAGCAGATAAAATAAAGATAAGGCGGCAGCTTAGGAAGCGGTAGACGGATTCGGTGGGTCGGAGGAGGCGGCAGCGTCAGGCATTGGGGCGGCCGGGCCGGGCAGTCTCGGCTTGATCGCCTCCAGCGGCAGTCGGCTCGGTCGCACATGGCTCGTTGCTGGAGGCGCGGTCGAGCTGAGGCTGGCCGTCTGCCCGTCTTCTGGTGTCTCTGTCTCGCCTCCGTCCTCCGCCTCGCCTTCCTCCTCGATGCTGGAGCCGATCACCTCCGCCGAGTCTTCGTCGTAGTCTGGGTTCATCCTAAACCACTTTGGCGGTACCTCCTCGCTGTCTTCAGACCGCTCGGGGACGAAGATGCTGGTGTCGATGTACTCGGTGATCGCCATGGCACGCTTGACGAGGGCGTCTTCCGCGGTTGCCAGCTCTGGCTGGGCCCTCTGACCGGAGTGTGACCAGCTGGTCTAGATCCAGCCCCGGATACCACGCCTTGATGAACTCCAAGGCCCGGTGCGCTCCAGCTCGGGCCGAGGAACCCTTCCAGGCCTCAAGACGACCAGCCGCGACCTCTGGCCAGTTGACAGTCAGGCTGGGGGTGCACGGAGCCTGCATGTCCGGCCACAGGGTGGCAATCGCCTGGGCACCGACACGTTGAAGCCGGCGCAGCATCCGGTGAGTCGGCCGAAGGCGAGCCTCGATGCTCAGGATATGCTCATCAAGGGTTCGGCGGGCGTCGGCGGCGATCTCTGCACCTTCCGCCCTCCGACCTTCACAGTCAGCCTCGATGGCTTGGATGGCGGCCTGTGAGTGCCCAGGGAAGAAGTTTGCCAAGATGGAAGAAACGAAGAAACAAGTCAAAAACAAGGAGTCGGCACGACTTATAATCGGCAGCTCGAAAAAAGAAAGTAAAGAAACTCACCATCAACAATGTCTTCAATCTCATGGAAGCCGGAGGCCAGCATTGCCTCTTTGTCAGTCAAGGAGGAGCGCTCGCTCGCGAACTCGGCCAGGAGGGCGGTTTCCGCCTCTTCCGCCTCCTTCTGCGTCTTCGCAAGCAGCTCCCTCTGCTCTGCCAATTGAGTGGCCAGCAGATCGCGCTCTGTGGCGAGCTTGCTGCACTCCTCCCCCTTGGCGCGCAATGCGGAGCTGGCGTCGCTCAGCTGCTGTTGAAGAACAGCCTTGGCTTCTGAAGAGAAGGAAGAAAGAAGGCGTTAAGTCATCAATAAAGAAGGTCGCCGGGGAGATCCGGCCTGACTGCTCAGCAGTCGGCCCGAATCTCAGGGACTACAGCCCGCGGGTGCGCCAGCACGCCCCCGCAAAAAATAAAAAGGACTTACTCCTGCTCTCTGACAAGTCGGCGGTCCGCTTGCCCAGCTCTTCAACGTTACGATTGAAGGTAGTAACGCGGAGGTTGTGGTAGTCCTGCGATAAATATTTCAGACAAAAATTAGTACCCGGAGCTCACCAATTGGAGTTCCGGGCTGCCTTCTCAACAGTCGGCCCGAAACTCGGGGACTACACCCAGTGGGTGCGCTGGCGCACCCCCACAGAGAGGAACAAAAACAAGAAAACAAGGACCAAAGAGAAAATATACCCGGACGGCTGCCCGCTACGCCAGGTACACCTTGGTGCAGTTCTGGATGGCATCGCCCTCAGCTCGAAGCTTCGTTTGGACGTCCAGAAGCGCCTGGTTCAGTGGCCCTGTGCCTCCTCCTCGCACCCACCCAATGGGTGCGAAGCTCGTTGCTTCGGCGTCTGGGATCGCCGAGCTGGCAGTGCCGGTCTCCAGGGGGCATGGCGCCGAAGTCGCCTTCTCAGGACGGCGGCGCATTGGCGAGCCGACTTGAAGAAGTAGCCTCGCCACGGCCTCGTCTTCAGTTGGCGGCACCAGAGGATCCGCCGGCTGTTCGCCTGGCGCGCTCCCAGACAGCGGTGGAGGTGGCGGCGGAACGATCACGTCCGGCGTGGAGGAGCCGCCGCCTTCCCTCTTCACGATGGGGTCCTCGCTGTCGGCTTCCCCAGTCTGCCCCGTGAACTCCGGAGGCGGCGGCGTAGAGTTCAGCGGGGTGACAAACACCGCCGATTGGCGGTGCGCGGCCTCCTCAGCCTGCCGCTTCGTCGCGGCGACGGCTTCGGCCTCCGCCAGTTTCTTCTTGGTGGAGGCCTCCGCCTTATCGGCCTCCGCCTTCTCCAGGCGGGCGGCCTCGTCCTCGTTGCGCTTCTCCTGCGCATTCCGCTCCGTCGCCTCTCGGAGGTCAGCAGCGGGGTCAATCCGCCGAGTGGTGGCGGACGTCTCCGCTGACCCCATGACTGAGGCGGCGACAACCCTCTCAAGAGTGAGGGGAGCCCTGAAGCGAGGGAAGCAATTAAAAGACTCGCGGATGGCCTTCGCGGCCGCCTCATCCCGCTTGGTCGCCGCAGCCGAACTCTTGGGCTTCTTCGGCCGACTACCGAACAAAGTCGGCACGGCCCTGCGCTTCTTCCCGCCGCCTGGAGCGCCCGGCAAGGCAGAAGAGCCCGCGCTGGGATGGCTGGCTCCTGGCCGGGGGCGGGGGGCGACCTCCTCATCATGGTCAGGCCAGTCCTCCAGACTGACCCTGAGCCGCGGCCCGCCTCCTTCCTCGGTCGGCAAGGAACTCGTGGGCCGGCCCCGAGGTGCCGGCTGGTGGATGGAGGAGGGGATTCTAACCAAAGCTGACTGGTCAGGTCGCACAAAATAGACTCGGCAAGAAAGAAGACGACTCGAAGAAAGAAAGAAAGGGCAACTCACTATAGGTGGGGGGTTGGCGCGGGAGTACGGCTCCTTGCCGAACCGCCAGTCCTCCAGCAGCTTGCTGTCCGAGAGGTAGTTCACCATGTAGGCCACCTCCTCGTGAGGCATGCCCTTGGTGCACATCCGACTCGGGTCACGGCGCCCGCTCATTTGGCATATCATGTGGGGGCGGCCTTGGAGCGGGAGAACTCGGCGCGCCACGAAGGCGGCCAGCAGGTCCGGACCAGTCAGGCCCTCCGACTGTGTTAGCACTCGGAGTCATGTGACGGCGCCGGCTCCCGCAAGCGTGAGCGAATTGGCCCGGTACGACCAGTTGGGCAGTCTCCCAGCCGGCGGGCCGGCTTCGAAGGTCGGCAGGTTGACCCAATCGCCCCCCGCGAAGACGCTCTTCACGTAGAAGTACGCTTGTTGCCACATCTTCTACGACTTTAGCCTGATGGTGGGGAAGGGGTTGTCGGCCCCCAACCTACGCACGGCGATGAATGCGCCACACTGAGCCGGCACGCCTGCATCCTGGGTGCCGAGCTTGTAGAAGAAGAACTCCCCCCAGAGCTCGAGGGTGGGGAGGACTCCGAGGAAGCCTTCGCACAAAGCCACGAAGGCGGACAGCAGCACCACCGTATTGGGCGTGAGGTGGTGCGGCTGGAGGCCGTAGAACTCCAGAAAAGAGCGGAAGAAGCTGCTCGCCGGCAGCCCCAATCCGCGCAGGCAGTGCGAGCGGAAGATGACCCGCTCGCCCTCCTCCGGCGCTGGGGAAATCTCCCCCCTCGGTGCAAGACGCACCCGCACGTAATCTTCACCGGGGAGCCGACGAGTCTTGCGGAGGAACTCGATGTGGTCGTCGTGAACTTCAGAGCCGTCCCAGGTGCTGGAATGCACCGAGGGAGGCGCGGCGGCAGAAGAAGAACTCATCGTGAGCTGGTCGCCGCAGCGTTCGACAAAGCTTGGGCGCACGGCGGAGCGAAGAAGAAAAAGAAGAAGGAGAAGAGCAAGGATTAGTGGGAAGGAGGGGCGCGCGTGCTCTGCCGCGCCCCCTCCTCCCCCTACTTATAGCCTCATGGGCTGCGAAGCCGAGGGGGCGGCCTTGGGATTTACTGCGCCCACGGACCCACGACCCCCACGTTTCCACGACAAAGTTATTGCGCGCAGTAACTCCAGGGGAATCCCAACCGTCCGCCTGGGCCACAGCGGATCCGCTCGGGCGCCGAGGCACGGTAGTGGCGGGCCCTGCCTACGGGCCTGCCCCGTCACGCGCATAGGTTCGCAGACTGGCCTGGCCGCGTGTCATCACGTGACAGGCTCGGAACGGGTGGCGGCCTGGAGGCTTAGCCAGCACGCTACTTGGATCCCGCCGCGACGTTCGAAATATTGTGCGAGTCAGAGTTGGGCGAGTCCGACTCCTTCTAGCCGGCCCGGCAGAAGTCAAGCGAGAACCATGTGTCGAGCACCCGGAAAGAGAAACTGCTGAGGCATCTCGGCCGATCGTCCGCGGCGCCTCACCAGCTTCGGGGACTACTGTCGGAGTAATGGGCCACGGGTAGGCTAACCCGAGCCCCAGAACCTTTCAAGACATCGGGGCAGGCTGCACCCCTCAAGACCCCAGGACAAAGAGCCGCCTTCTAAGAAGTCAGCGGCAAGGCGACCGACTGCCCACTCGCGGCCGAGTCCCGGGGACGACTTCAGGATAAGCCGTCTCCTGACTGGCGACTTCCAGAGAAGCTGGCCTTGGGGAGTCGGCCCGCGACTCCAGCAAAACCCCACTGTCGGTGTCAAAACCGGCGGATCTCGGGTAGGGAGTCCCGAACTGTGCGTCTAGGCCGGATGGTAACAGGAGGCAAGGGACACGAAGTTTTACCCAGGTTCGGGCCCTCTCGATGGAGGTAAAACCCTACGTCCTGCTTGACTATTATTGATGATATGGGTAGTACAAGAGTAGATCTACCACGAGATCAGAGAGGCTAAACCCTAGAAGCTAGCTTATGGTATGATTGTTGTTGTGTATGTTGTCCTACGGACTAAAACCCTCCGGTTTATATAGACACCGGAGAGGGTTAGGGTTACACAAAGTCGGTTACAATGGTAGGAGATCTGCATATCTGTATCGCCAAGCTTGCCTTCCACGCCAAGGAAACTCCCTTCCGGACACGGGACGAAGTCTTCAATCTTGTATCTTCATAGTCCAGGAGTCCGGCTGAAGGTATAGTCCGGCCATCCGGACACCCCCGAATCCAGGACTCACTCAGTAGCCCCTGAACCACGCTTCAATGACGATGAGTCCGACGCGCAGATTGTCTTCGGCATTGCAAGGCGGGTTCATCCTCCAAGTACTTCATAGAAGATTTTGAACACAAAGATAGTGTCCGGCTCTGCAAAATAAGTTTCCACATATTGCCATAGAGAGAATAATATTTACACAAATCTAATCTGCTGACGTATTCCGTAGTGTGACACACCACGGCGAAGCTTTATCCGAGTCGTTTCATTATCCCACCTCAGCGCATCATGCGAGGCGGTTTCCTTGGCACGTCTTGTTAAAGCAGAGATCGTGTCCCCTTATTGCGGGATTCTCATCAATACGGGCGTGGGTAACCCAACCGCGCCATTGATTACGGCGCTAGGAGATAAGAGAGTTTTACCAGGCTAGTGGGGACGCGTAGTTGCGTCCACCCATATAAGGGGATAAGGATCCACCTTTTCACCTACGCCTTCTTCCTCCCTTGCTTATCCATTTTCGCGCACTCGAGCTCCAGCGCCCATGTCCGCACTCCCCACCTCAACCTTCTCCAGCCATGTCCGGAGCGGGAGGCAAGTGGATGGTCTCCTCCGTCACGGAGGGACACATCAAAAAACCGAGGAAGGCCGGATACTTGTGTAACGACATTGCATACCGGCTTCCCGAAAAGGGGCAGCTCATCCCCACCCCTAGGCCCCATGAGAGGGTGGTGTTCCTCCCGCATTTCCTCCGTGGACTGGGCTTCCCTCTTCACCCATTTGTCCGGGGGCTCATGTTCTACTATGGCCTGGATTTCCACGATCTGGCCCCGAACTTTGTCCTCAACATCTCGGCGTTTATCTTCGTGTGCGAGGCCTTCCTCCGCATCCGCCCCCATTTCGGCATATGGCTCAAGACTTTCAATGTCAACCCGAAGGTGGTGCGCGGCAACCAGGCGGAGTGCGGAGGCGCCATGGTGGGCAAGATGGCCAACGTCTTATGGCTCGAGGGCTCCTTTGTGGAGACCCTGAAGGGGTGGCAATCGGGGTGGTTTTACATCACCGAGCCGCGCGACCCCGAATGGGTCGTAGCCCCTGAGTTTCGATCCGGTCCCCCTACGCGGCTCACCTCCTGGAAGGAGACGGGCCTGTCATGGGGTAAAAAAGGAGAGCTGACCGGACTCCAAACATGCGTCCAAACCCTGGTGAACAAGAAGCTCAAACTTGTCAACGTAGTCCAGGTTATGCTCATCTGCCTGATCCTCCCGTGTCAACAACGGGCTTTCAACCTGTGGGAGCTCGACCCGGCGCGGCACCAACTCTGAGCAGGCTCTTCGACACGACGTATGAAGATGCCTGGAAGGTGCTTTTCAAGGGCGCCGAGGCCCCCGCATCCGCTACCGAGGATCGCGGATTCAGTATGCAGCGTCACACTCATGCGGTAAGCTGTTTTTTCCTTTTACATGGTATCAGTTTTTCATAGTTTGACTCCATGCGGGATCTAAGCTCCCTTACCTTTGACAGGATTGGTAGATGATGTCCGGACAGATCAACTGTCCGGCTCCTTTGCCCGAAGACCTAGCGGACGCTTGCTTGGCGAAGCTGCTGGTTCCGGCACCCTATGTGGTGCCGGAGAAGAAGGCCGCGAAAAAGGCCACGGGGACTCTAAAGAGTGCCCAGCGCCAGGAGGTGTCAGATCCATCATCGGACGGTTCCAAGGCGCATTCCTCCCATGAAGACGAGGAGGAAGAAGAAGAGACCTCTCCCCCTCCAGTGGGAGGAGAGAAGAAAAGGAAGGCCGCCCTCTCTGGGGAGGCCAGAGGGTCCAAGAAGGGGAAAACCCTTCTTCCGGACTACTCCATCGACGCCGACAACGGCGGAGAGGAGTGGCCGCCCAGGGCCAAGCCCCTGGCAAAATCGTAAGTATCCGGATACCAGAGTAATTCATAGTATTCGTTTATTGCACAACTTTCCCTTATGTCGAATATGTTTATGCAGCCCACCCAAAGACCGGCTCGACACGTCGTCGAGTGGCTCACTGGACTCGTCGGATGTGAACTCGCTTCTGATGGCTTCCTCCCCCTGACCTACGGACGACACCAAAGTGTTGTCCCAACAAGTTCCAAGCCGGGAGGAGGTGGTCCTGGAGGCGCCGCAAGGCGACCTCCCGGACTCCAGGAGTAAAGGGGATGAAACCCCCCAGGGCTCCAAGTCCGGCTCTAGGCCAGACACCGCTCCGGAACCTTCAAAGGTTCTAGAGTCCGGCGGGGGACCTCCTTCCAAGAGTAGCAAGCCCACCGTGCCGGTGACCCCCGTCTAACCGGAGGCGCCGGACAATCTATTGGAGGCGCTCCAAGGCGCCTCCATCGACGAGGAGCACCGCACCATTATGAGTGCGGTGGTCCAGAAGGTTCAGTCCGCCAAGAGCGGACTGACTGAAGCTTGTACTAGCCTTTTAACAGGCTTTGAGGTAAGTAAAGAATGTGTAAATAATATTACCGCATAGACAGTAGCCCCTGATGCTCTGTTTGGCGTTAAAATAAAATTCGCAGGAGTCTAACAAAAAGGAGTCAATATGCGTATGCAGGCTTCTTTGCTTGCGTCCGCCGCACTGACTGTGGAAGTGGACATGCTAAGGCAGAACCTCGAGCGGTCCGAGCAAGAGCTCGGGCGTGCCAAGAAGCAGCTCGAGGACAATGAAGGTAAGAAATACCTTGTTTAAATATATATAAAAAGGGTGCAATTGCAAAAAATGACAGGATTATCGTGGCTATTGTAGGGGCCACGTCTGAGGTGGCGACCCTTAAGCAAGCGCTGGTCGAGGCCGAGAAGAGGGTGGCCACGAAGCGCACCGAGCGGGAGAAGTATGAGCCCGAGGTTGGCAAGGTACGGCAAGAGCACCAGGCTCTCATGGAAAAACATGAGAGTTTGGAGCTTGACTCAAAGACGCGAGCGTCCGAGCTCGCGGTGGCTATTGAAAATGCCAAGTCTGCCAAGGCCGAATCCCAGAAGACCCTCCAGGAGTTGGATGAGGTGAAGAAGATAGCGGCGGGTAAGGCATTCTTTATGCAAAGCAAACACATAAACATGAGTTACTTGTTACTTACCCGAATCCGGAGCTCTCCAGGAGTGTTCGCAGATCTTCCCCGGAGTGTGTCCGATGCCACCGCATTCTGTCGAGCCGAGAAGGGCAGCACGACAGAGAAAGTGTTCTGGTCTCAGTATGCTGAGGCCGGACACCCCGTGCCCCTGAGCGACCAGCTGAAGCAACTGGTCGAGCTCCACAAGGCGGCCGAACAAGCCATGAAGGGCCTCATAGTTTGGCTGTGTCCTGGAGGGGCTCTGCCTAGGAGCTATTTCAGGCTGGTGCGGCGGCTGGTGGAGGCCTGTCCAAGGCTCGAAGTCATCAAGTGCGCCGTCTGCATTGAAGGTGCCCGTAGGGCCCTTGCCCATGCTAAGGTGCACTGGGGCAAGCTGGATGCTGAGAAGCTTGTGAAGGACGGGCCACCGCCAGGGAAAGAGCATCGCAAGCCCGAGAATTATTATAAGGATGTTCTAAAGGGTGCCTGCCTTGTGGTGGATGAATGTTCTAGGGATGTAATTTTTGAGTGAAACTTGCTCATTTTGTCCTGTGCGCTGAAAACTTGTTCATATGCGCTAAGCAATGTTGTGGGAATTTAAAATATTACCTTATGTGCGGCTGTTTATCAATTCTGAGAGATGGCGAGTCGTCGGCTTCTGCCCCCGTGCCGCTAGTGCTGGGGTGTTCGGGGATAAACCTGAGCGCTCTTTTTCCCATGTTTGGGTCCTTCGAGGGAGGCGCTCAGCCCAACGAACAAGGCAATTGGACTATAATGCGTGAACACTCTCTCTTAGCCATAGAATTCAATAATTTTAAATCTCGGCGAAGCCCCTAGTATTCGGAAGACCGAGTTCGGGGCGCTATCCACGCCTTGGCCGGACAGAGCTGACTCCTCGCTCTAAGCGTCATAAGTCTTTAGGGACTCGAAAAACCTCTCGAGCAGCGACCAGCTCTCGCTTCATCATGATAAAGTCAGTTTTAGCTTTCTCCACTGAGGTGCTCGACCCAGCTCAACTGGGGCACAATCTCAGTGGTTCTCCTAGTGCTACCTTAGCTGATTTAGCGGAACGTAAGTCACCAAAACATAGGAGCCGGGCAAACCCAACTATTGACCCAAGACATGATTCGGAGCCGATGCATATAATGCTATAAGTTCGGGGTGCCGCACTTGTTAAAGTGTTCGGACTTCTCACACCATATTGAGGGGTACTAAAGCCCCTGGCGTATTTTGGCCATACCAAAGTATACGGGTGCAACATGTCGTTAAGGAACATATATTTGTAAAAAAAAGGTAATGCAAAGATAGACAAAAGCTATGCATTCTTTATTAAAGAGGGCTACGATCAAAGCAGAACGATACAAATAATGCGATAAGCAAAAGGTTGGACTATTTAATGTGTCCGTTCCAGGGGCAAGCTGCGGAATAGTATGCAAAACAGGTATACTGCTCGTGATAGAGACCATCTGGGAGTTCCGTAGTGCGGCGTGGCTTGTCTGCTTCCCTGGTTCTTGCATCATTTGTTCGGCAATTGAACTACCGAACGGGCCTTCCGAACAGTGGAGTCCTGAAAGTAAGAGAAAATTAAAAAATCGGCAGCCCCTAGTGCAGTTTAAGCCGTGTTTCGGGCGTGCCATGATGGTGCCCCTCCCCCTGTACCCATGGTATTTCTAGAGCGTAGTTATGTACGCGAAGTACTGGTATCGCATTTTTGCGAGGGCTGGGGTTGGGGCCGCATTGCTACGCCTGTTCGGGTCGTGCCAGGCGGTCTTGTTGTAGGTCACTCCGGGCGCGCTTGACGGTGTCCGGTCGTTTAATGGCCCAACTGGAGAACTGCCTGGAGAGGCTGCTTTGTACTTCTGCTGCAAGGGCCGCCGTGTGCTCCTCCGTTCAGAGGGAGCGTTCGGTGTTTCCATTTACCGTAATTACACCTTGAGGGCCTAGCATTTTGAGCTTAAGGTATGCGTAGTGCGGTACCGCATGAACTTGGCGAATGCGGTTCGCCCGAGCAGTGCGTGATAGCCACTACAGAATGGGACTATGTCGAAGATTAACTCCTCGCTTCAGAAATTATCCGGAGATCCGAAGACCACTTCAAGTGTGACTGAGCCTGTACAGTTGGCCTCTACACCTGGTATTACACCTTTAAAGGTCATTTTGGTGGGCTTAATCCTCGAGGGATCTATGCCCATTTTCCGCACTGTATCTTGGTAAAGCAGGTTTAGGCTGCTACCGCCGTCCATAAGGACTCTAGTGAGATGAAATCCGTCAATAATTGGGTCTAGAACCAATGCGGCGAATCCGCCATGACGGATGCTAGTGGGATGGTCCCTTCGATCAAAGGTGATCGGGCAGGAGGACAATGGGTTGAACTTTGGGGCGACTGGCTCTACCGTGTATACGTCCGTTAACACGCGCTTCCGCTCCCTTTTGGGGACATGGGTTGCGTATATCATGTTCACCGTCCGCACTCGTCAGGGATATTGTGTTTGAAGGCTGCTAGGGCCTCGGCGTCCGGACAGTCGACTATTTGATTTTTCTTTGTTAGGAACCGTGTCCAGAATTGCCTGGCCGATTCCTCTGGCTGCTGAATTACGTGACTTAGGTCATCGACGTCTGGGGGTTGCAGTGCCCTGGAAATTGTCGAGGAATGCGGCTTCCAGGTCCTCCCAACAATTGATTGATCCTGTTGGCAAGCTGTTTAGCCAATGCCGAGCTGGTCCTTTAAGCTTGAGTGGGAGGTATTTGATGGCGTGGAAATCATCGCCGCGAGCCATGTGGATATGAAGGAGATAATCCTCGATCCATACGGCAGGATCTGTTGTGCCATCATATGATTCGATGTTTACGGGTTTGAAACCCTCGGGGATTTGATGATCCATTATTTCGTCTGTGAAGCATAGTGGGTGTGCGGCGCCTCTGTACTGGGCTATATCACGACGTAGCTCCAATGAGCTTTGTCTACTGTGTTCGGCCCTGCCGAATTTGTGGCCGGCGTGACGGTTACCGTCTCGAGTCATGGGGCGCCCACGCGATCCGTAGATCGATCTTGCTTGCCTTGCCTTGTCCTCCAACATATCTCGCAGGTCCGGCGCATTTTCCCGTGCCTTGGTACGGGGTGCGGCTTGAGTGGAGGTTCGAGAGGCCTCTCTGTCGCGGCCACGGGGTGGCCGATCGTCCGTATCGAGTGCAGGTGATGTAGGTTTAAGTGCTTCCTCCTCTAATCGGGGTAGCAACCTGTGCTTTGGGTAGCTCTTGGAGGGGCATTCGAGTTTATGCTCTTCGACCGCGAGGACTTCAGTCCATCTGTCGACTAGCAAATCTTGATCAGCTCTAAGCTGTTGCTGTTTTTTCTTGAGGCTTCTTGCCGTGCCATAAGCCTGCGTTGAAAACGCTCTTGCTCAACGGGATACTCTGGCACGACGAATTCGTCATCGTCGAGGCTTGCCTCGTCTTCGGAGGGAGGCATATAGTTATCGTCCTCGACCTCTCTGTCTGCCGCTCTCTCATGAGGGCTGGTTTCTCCATCCTCCTGTGCTAAATCTTGTTGGAGGGGGTTTTCATCGGCACTTTCCAGAGTATTATTATCTCCCGTGCTGGAATCACCGAATTTGTTTTGGCGGGATTTTGAGCGGCGCCGCTGATGCCGGCGCTTAGGCTGTTTCTTGGAGGGGTCATCCTCCGCTGTTCCATCGCCATCTCCTTCTTTTGGGGTGTCCACCATGTATATGTCATATGACGAGGTGGCTTTCCAGGGCCTGATAGGCGCTGGTTCTTCATCGTCTCCTTCGCCGGCGTCCATACCGTCGATTTCTTCGGAGTCGAAGTCGAGCATGTCGGTTAAGTCGTCGACAGTGGCTACAAAGTGGGTGGTGGGTGGGCTTTGAATTTCTTCATCGTCCGAATCCCAACCTTGCTGACCGTAGTCCGGCCAGGGCTCTCCAGATAAAGAGAGAGACTTCAGTGACTTCAGAATATCACCGAAAGGCGAGTGCTGAAAGATGTCCGCGGCAGTAAACTCCATAATCGGCGCCCAATCGGATTCGATCGGCAGGGGCGCGGAGGGTTCGGAGTCCGGAGAGGAGTCCGGCTCCTTGGAGTCACGAGTCTCGCAGAGTGCGGGGCTGGTGTTCGGCTCGATCGCCGTTGGGATCGCAGCCCCCGAGGCGGCGTCCAACCACCCATCCTCGATCGGCGCAGTTGGCTCCAAATTAAGGGTCGAAGCCGATGCGGGTGCAGCCTCCAGGGCACTATTCAGCGACAGAGCTAGATCATGCTCGTCGTGACAGTGCGGCGCGCTCGGCAGTGGCTCGAATCCGTCGAAGATCAAGTCCCCGCGGATGTTAGCCATGTAATTTAAACTTCCAAATCTGACCTGGCGGCCAGGGGCATAGCTTTCGATCTGCTCCAGATGGCCAAGTGAATTAGCCCGCAGTGCGAAGCCGCCGAAGACGAAGATCTATCCGGGGAGGAAGGTCTCACCCTGGACTGCATCGCCTTTGATGATCGTAGGAGCCATCAAGCCTGACGGCAACGCCACATAGTAACTCTCAATGAAAGCACCAATGTCGGTGTCAAAACCGGCGGATCTCGGGTAGGGGGTCCCGAACTGTGCATCTAGGCCAGATGGTAAAAGGACGCAAGGGACGCGAAGTTTTACCTAGGTTCGGGCCCTCTCGATGGAGGTAAAACCCTACATCCTGCTTGATTAATATTAATGATATGGGTAGTACAAGAGTAGATCTACCACGAGATCGAAGAGGCTAAACCCTAGAAGCTAGCCTATGGTATGATTGTTGTTGTGTATGTTGTCCTACGGACTAAAACCCTCCGGTTTATATAGACACCGGAGAGGGTTAGGATTACACAAAGTCGGTTACAATGGTAGGAGATCTGCATATCCATATCGCCAAGCTTGCCTTCCACGCCAAGGAAAGTCCCTTTCGGACACGGGACGAAGTCTTCAATCTTGTATCTTCATAGTCTAGGAGTCCGGCTGAAGGTATAGTCCGGCCATCCGGACACCCCCTAATCCAGGACTCCCTCACCCACGTCCTCATCAAGACGGAGAGGACAGGGGAGTGGCTATAGTGAAGACTGCTCCCACCCCTTTCCAAAGGCAGGCATGGTCACAGTACGCCGTACCCGAGGAGATCTCCATGCGGCGTGGCATTTTTGCCATGCTGGCCCTGACATCAGCACTGGTGGACCGAATCCTGCGTCCACGACGGCTTGTCTGTACGACCTTCGGGCGGCGGGTCCCATCGGCCAGCGGGGTCCCAGAAGATGACAAGTGCGCCACAAGTCGGTCCCGTCGGGAGTCAGCCCTCGAGAGTCGGCCGGCTCCTCCCCCGGGGCCCACGCACCATTAACCAGATGTGATGGAAAGTGGCAATAGTGACCGCCCGCCAGGCGGCGGGGCTGTTGCCACGACTCCATGACGAAGCCCGCGTCATTAGAAGCACGGCTACAGTAATCAGCAGCCGGCAAGACCCGCCCGCGGCGGACGCGGCCTGCCGGCTCCATACCGGGCCAGTTGGCGGGGCCCACCAGTCAGCGGGCCCCACCAGTCGGCGGAGAAGACATAGGCCGAAGGCACTGACGGCTGGGGCCGCGTCCAGCCAGATTACCGTTGTACCCTTGGGGGGTAGGCCTATATAAACCCCCCAGGGCACCCATGCAAAGGGTTGGAATCCATTATCACTAGACCAGACCATACAGGAAGGAGAGAGCTAGCCTTGCCTTCTCGTACCTTCAGGAAACAGCTCTAGGAGCAATCGTGTAAACACTTTGCCATAGTGATCATGCGGAGACCCTGCAGAGTAGCAGTAGGGGTATTATCTCCCCAGAGAGCCCTGAAGCTGGGTAAGATTCGTTGGCGTGCACGCCTTTGCCTCATACCGTTTCTAGGCACCGGCGACGTTCTACTCGCCCCCACCATGATAAGCTATCCTTTGGCATATGTCGCACCCAACCCCCGACAACCCTCCCGTGGCAGCGGGGTCCTATTGGAAACTAAGGGATATTAAGGCCTCCTTTTAATAGAGTACTGGACCAAAGCATTAACACATAGTGAATACATTAACTCCTCAAACTACGGTCATCACCAGTAAGTATCCTGATTATTATCACTTCGAGGTTAACGGATCATAACACATAATAGGTGACTATATACTTGCAAGATAGGATCAAGAAAACACATATATTCATGAAAACACAATAGGTTCATATCTGAAATCACGGCACTTGGGCCCTAGTGACAAGCATTAAGCATAGCAAAGTCATAGCAACATCAATCTCAGAACATAGTGGATACTAGGGATTAAACCCTAACAAAACTAACTCGATTACATGATAAATCGCATCCAATCCATCACCGTCCAACAAGCCTACGATGGAATTACTCACGCACAGCGGTGAGCATCATGAAATTTGTGATGGAGGAAGGTTGATCATGACGATGGCGACGGATTCCCCTCTCCGGAGCCCCGAACGGACTCCAGATCAGCCCTCCCGAGAGAGTTTAGGGCTTGGCGGCGGCTCCATATCGTAAAACGTGATGAATCCTTCTCTTTTATTTTTTTCTCCCCGAACACGAATATATGAAGTCAAGATGGACGTCGGTGGAGCATCAGGGGGCCCATGAGGCAGGGGGCGCACCCAGGAGGGGTAGGTGCGCCCCACCCTCGTGGACAGGGTGTGGCTCCTCTGGCCTTGATTCTTTCGCCAGTATTTTTTATATATTCCAAAAATAATCTCCGTTGATTTTCAGGTCATTCCAAGAACTTTTATTTCTGCACAAAAATAACACCATGGCAATTCTGCTGAAAACAACGTCAGTCCGGGTTAGTTCCATTCAAATCATGCAAGTTAGAGTCCAAAACAAGGGCAAAAGTGTTTGGAAAAGTAGATACATTGGAGACGTATCAACTCCCCCAAGCTTAAACCTTTGCTTGTCCTCAAGCAATTCAGTTCATAAACTAAAAGTGATAAGGAAAAACTTTTACAAACTCTGTTTGCTCTTGTTGTAGTAAATATGTAAAGCCAACATTCAAGTTTTCAACAAAGATTATGAACTAACCATATTCACAATAACATTTAGGTCTCATGTTTACTCATATCAATGGCATAATCAACTAGCGAGCAATAATAATAAATCTCGGATGATAACACTTTATCAAAAAAATCATAATATGATATAACAAGATGGTATCTCGCTAGCCCTTTCTGAGACCGCAAAACATAAATGTAGAGCACCTTTAAAGATCAAGGACTGACTAGAATTGTAATTCATGGTAAAAGAGATATGGTCAAGTCATACTCAATGTAAACTAACGATAATACATGCAAATGACAGCGGTGCTCTCCAACTGGAGCTTTTTAATAAGAGGATGATGACTCAACATAAAAGTAAATAGATAGGCCCTTCGGAGATGAAAGCAGGGATTTGTAGAGATGTCAGAGCTCGGTTTTGAAATAGAGATGAATAATATTTTGACCGGTTAGGGAGTCTTGGATTAGGGGGTCTCCGGACAGCCGGACTATATTCTTTGGCCGGACTGTTGGACTATGAAGATACAATTTTGAAGACTTCGTCCCGTGTCTGGATAGGACTCTACTTGGCGTGGAAGGCAAGCTAGGCAGTACGGCTATGGATATCTCCTCCTTTGTAACCGACCTTGTGCAACCGTAGCCCCTTCCGGTGTCTATATAAACCGGAGGGTTTTAGTCCGTAGGATAACATACAATCATACCATAGGCTATCTTCTAGGGTTTAGCCTCTTGTAATACACATATCATCAAGAATAAATCAAGCAGGACGTAGGGTTTTACCTCCATCAAGATGGCCCGAACCTGGGTAAAACATCGTGTTCCCTGCCTCCTGTTACCATCCGCCTTGAACGCATAGTTCGGGACCCCCTACCCGAGATCCGCCGTTTTTGACACCGACATTGGTGCTTTCATTGAGACTTCCTCTGTGTCGTCGCTGTTAGGCTTGATGGCTCCTACTATCATCGATAGCGATGTAGTCGAGGGTGAGAGTTTTCGCCCCGGACAGATCTTTGTGTTCGGCGGCTTCGCACTACGGGCCAACTCGCTTGGCCATCTGGAGCAGATCGAAAGTTACGCCCCTGGCCACAAGGTCAGGTTTGGAAGCTTAAATTACACGGCCGATATCCGCGGAGACTTGATCTTCGACGGATTTGAGCCCCTGCCTTGTGCACCATGAGGCCACGATGAGTACGATTTTGCTCTACCATGGGACCGTATTCAGGAGATCGCACCGACAGCCGCTCTGAGCCTCAATTCGGAGCCAGTTGCACCATCCATGGACGGGTGGATAGACCCCATCACAGAGGCTGTATGCTCAGCGGCGATCGAGCCGAATATTGACCTTACCCTTCATGAGAGTCATGTTCCCAAACTGCCGGATCCTTCTCCGGCCACGGACTCCGAATCGCCTGCGCCCGTTCCTATCGAATCCGATTGGGCGCTGACCATGGAGTTTACCTCCATGGATATTTTTCAGCACTCGCCCTTCGGCGACATACTGAACTCATTAAGGTCTCTCTCCTTGTCAGGAGGATCCTAGCCGAACTATGTCCGGCAGGATTGGGATGCGGATGACGAAGAAATTCGCCGCCCACCCACCACCCACTTAGTAGCAACTGTCGACGACTTAACCGACATGCTCGACTTCGACTCCAAAGACATCGACGGTATGGACGACGATGCGGGAGACGAAGAGGAACCACTGCCCACAGGGCACTGGATAGCCACCTCATCATATGATATATACATGGTGGACACACCCAAAGAAGGTAATGGCGACGAGACAACAGAGGATGACCCCTCCAAGAAGCAACCCAAGCGCCGGCGTCAGCAGCGCTGCTCTAAGTCCCGCCAAGGCAAAAGCGGTGATACCGGCACATGAGATAATAGCACTCCAGACAGTGTCGAAGACGGCAACAATCCCCTCCAGCAAGATTTAGGGCAGGAGGATGGAGAAGCCAGCCATCCAGAGAGAGCGGCAAATGGAGAGGCGGAGGATGATAATTACATGCCTCCCTCCGAAGACAAGGCAAGCCTCGACAATGACGAATTCGTCGTGCCTGAGGATCTCGTCGAAGAAGAGTGCTTCAAGCGCCGGCTTATAGCCACGACAAATAGCCTTAAGAAAAAGCAACAACAGCTTCAAGCTGATCAAGATTTGCTAGCCGACAGATGGACCAAAGTCCTTGCGGCCGAGGAATATAAACTCGAACGCCCCTCCAAGAATTACCCAAAGTGCAGGTTGCTACCCCGACTGGAGGAGGAAGCATTGAAACCTACATCCCCGGCATATGACGCGACTGACTGGCCACCTCGTGGCCGCGACAGAGAGGCATTCTAGCCAAAAGCTCAACCCGCACCCCGATGCCATTCAAATAAAAAGGCATGGGGAAATACGCCAGACCTGCAAGACGTATTGGAGGACAAAGCAAAACATGCAAGATCGATCTACGGATCAAGAGGGTGCGCCACTATGCGAGACGATCATCGTCACGCCGGACATAGTAAAAGTAAGTCCGGTCGGGCCGAACACAGCGGGCAAGACTCATTTGAGCTGCGTCGCGATATAGCCCAGTACAAAGGCGCCGCACACCCCCTATGCTTCATAGACGAAGTAATGGATCATCAAATCCCAAAGGGTTTCAAACCCGTAAATATAGAATCATACGATGGCACAACAGATCCCGCGATATGGATCGAGGATTTGCTCCTGCATATCCACATGGCCCACGGTGATGATCTACACGCCATTAAATATCTCCCACTCAAGCTCAAAGGACCAGCTCGGCATTGGCTCAATAGCTTGCCAGCAGAGTCCATTGGCTGTTGGGAGGATCTGGAAGCCGCATTCCTCGACAGCTTTTAGGGAACTTATGTGCGACCACCAAATGTCGATGACTTGAGCCACATAATTCAGCAGCCAGAGGAATTGTCCAGACAATTCTGGACACGGTTCCTAACAAATAAAAATCAAATCGTTGATTGTCCGGATGCAGAGGCCCTAGCAGCTTTCAAGCACAACATCCGCGATGAATGGCTCGCCCGGCACCTTGGCCAGGAAAATCCAAAATCTATGGCAGCCCTCACGACACTCATGACCCGCTTTTGTGTGGGAGAAGACAGCTGGCTGGCTCGCAGCAATAACATATCAAAGAACTATGGTACTTCGGATACCAAGGATGGCAATGGCAGGTCACGTTGCAACAAACATAAGCGCCGCATTAACAGCGACAATACCAAGGATACGGCAGTTAATGCCGGATTCAAAGGCTCTAAACCCGGTCGGCGGAAAAAGCCATTCAAAAGAAGCACTCCGGGCCCGTCCAGTTTGGACCGTATACTCGATCACTCGTGCCAAATACACGGCACCCCCGACAAGCCAGCCAACCACACCAACAGGGATTGTTGGGTGTTCAAGCAGGCCGGTAAGATAAATGCCAAAAACAAATATAAGGGGTCACATAGCAATGACGAGGAGGAGCCCCGGCAGCTGAACACCCAAGGACAGAAGAGGTTCCCCCCACAACTGCGGACGGTGAACATGATATACGCAACCCACATCCCCAAGAGGGAGCGGAAGCGTGCGCTCAGGGGCGTATATGCATTGGATCCAGTGGCCCCAAAGTTCAACCCATGGTCTTCCTACCCGATCACCTTCGACCGCAGGGACCACCCCACTAGTATCCGTCATGTCGGATTCGCCGCATTGGACCAAGGCAAAGATGATGAACATTTTTGAAGGGCAATTCAGGTTCATTGAAAAGATTTAATTTTGACCCTAGTTGAATTTCATTTGCTGCTAGGGTTTAATAGTCCCCATTTCAAATTCATTTGAATTTTAAACATGATGACATGACGATCAAGCAAAGACAATAGGGGCTGAGCTAGGGCTGTGACAATATCAATAGCTCGACATGACAAAGCACAAGGCTAGCACATAAGTAGGAGTACCTCCTTTTTTATTCTAGAAACAACCACATGCGAATATTGGACGGTAGCAGCACAACAACTGAATCAAAAATCGAAACCTGCCCACCCGGCGCCAGCTGAGCCCACTGCTCCACATTGATGGCAAGTCAGGGCAACGCGACCTCTCACTGCTTCCGCCGTTGAAGCGGTGCGCCGACCTAGGGCACCGCCCGCTGCACACCCGGCATTTCAGACTACACATACTTTGTGAGCCAAAAGGTGGGGCACAAAAACTTACATGGCTGCATCTACGTGATGTCAGCTAACCTCATGCTGCTCCAAGTATTCCTACATTCGTAACTAGGTACAATCACCACCGCAAGATGAAATAAGCTTATTCGTACATTGACTTGCTGATTGCAGTGCAGAACGATCCTGTCTTGTGTGGAGTAGCAAACAAGTAGTGCAGCCAAAGTTGGAAATCAACCAAGGACTTATGAAATCATATATAATCTTCCTCAAGCAGGTCAGTATCCCCTTCGTCCAGATGATCATGTTTTGCTCTTCGCCTCTTATGGAAGTCGAACAATAATGGTTGTACTACAGTAGTACTTCTGGCAATCGGACACCGAATGAACTGCTGCACGTCCACCGCTTGTAAGCAAAAGTTTCTCCTCGTGTTGAGAGCCACCGCGCACGCGTTGGCGAGGGAGAAGACGTAGTAAGCAAGCTTCTCGTCGTTCTGCGAGTTGACGGGACACATCAAAGTTATTTAGTACGTACTCTCCAAAAAAGGGTTGACCATGTCATGGCTACCATCCCGTGCTCCGTCGTTGAGTACGTGCACTATTCATGTGCCATTGAGGAGAAAAAATATTGCGTACAGGAGTAGGTGCCATCGAAGTGCATGACTCACTTACGCACTGCTTATCTTATTATCCCCATTTTCTTGCATGACATGTGCACCCTAATGCTAGATGTCTCGCGTGTTGGCAAAACAATGAACAAAGCTCATGTAAAAAAAGAGTGGAAGAACATAGATTCCTGACGACCGAGAAGGAGCAAGGAACCTCGCGGTGGAGCATCTACAAGGAACCTTGTGAGTTTTCCCCTGTTTTTGTTGAGTGCCTGCCAATAAACAAATAAAAGAACATGAATTCTTCACTATCCACTAGAGACGATACATCAGGATGCGAAGTTGAAGATATTTTATTAGTTTATATTGATAACCATGCAAGAAGCCACACATGTACACACGCCAACGCACTAACTCATGCCGATCCAACTCATGCACAAACGCGCACAACATGGAGCACACAACACACGTACACAACACATGCATGCACATACACTCGGCCGCAGAATGCATGTGAATAACGCATGCATGCGCACACACTTGGCCCCACGGAGGCGTGCACCATCTGCAGTGACGTTCGGTTCATCGTGCTACGGCGAAGCTTGCACACAACGGTGCCTACGCATCTCTTGCAGCACCACTTTTTCGTCGTTGCTCAACGACTAGCCGGAGACGAAGACGACCGCAGCCTCGGCCTTAGAGCTAGCACCGATGGAAAAGTACGCACGCTGCAAGCATACGAGCACGTACGGAAAGATCCACCAGCCCGTATCGCTTCTCGCTCCTCGTCTCTCTCAAAGTGCGGCGGGATGGTGTTTTTGCCGTCTATTGAGGTCGGTTAACTCATCACATGTTAGTGACATGCTAAGAGCATTCTAAAAAGATCCTTTCATGTTCCGTTTTCAAAAAGAAAAAAGATCCTTTCACGTACGAATTTGACTGTATGCTTTGAGCAACTTGCATGTCCTGTACTGCTCCTATTTGGATACTCTAACTTAGCTAGAGGTTAGACTAACTCATGACTAACCCTGAACTAACTGTAGCCAAAGTGGTGTTTCAGTGACAGGGTTAGATTGACAATAAATGCACTTGATGGAGAGAGAAAAGTGTTTTTTCAGTGGGCCCAAGGAGGTACTTACTGTGGGAAAGGTGAAGTGATAGTTGCTTCGCCTGAGCAATTAATTGCTCTGGGAATATGGGAGTACCAGCGAATTCAAGGAACAGAGAAATGATGGTTGCTTCGTCCGAGCAACGTACTATGGCGAAGGTGGGGCTTTGTGATTTGACTACTCACTACTCATTACTAATGCGGCGCAACGACCAGGGTGAATCTTTCCCTGCAGTTGTGCACTCAATATTGCTGCACGTCAGGTGGAGACGGATGAAGGATGTCCCACGTGTCGGTGAAACAAAGTTGAATTGTTTGTGGCATTGCTATCAATCCTTCAGGATTTGTTTATATGTATGCATTATTTTAATGAAATTGTACTATGATGATATGAAGGTTTCAACTTTGGTTCCCGCAGGAAAAAAAGGTTTCAACTTAGGATTTTTGTGTCCTCTTGCCGCAAGATTATCTCGTTACAACATTCCATCAAATACAAATGATACCATGGCTGCATGTCACTGGTTGGAAGATCAACGCCAATATTCACATCACAATTGAAGACAAAGTTGTGAGAAGGTGTACAAATAAAGAAAAAAATATAATTGATCGATGTTGTTCATAGGCATGGGTCCATTTCCCGGGCACAGTGTTCATTGCTTGGCAGCAAGTTTCACCCAGTGTTTGTAGCCAAAAATGGGGTGTGCGGAGGACACCACAATCCGATCATTTTGTGCAGCTCCAATAAAATCGAGCTGACCATCCCTGTTTGCAAAGATATCCAGTTAGTGTGATTACAATAATAGTGGAACTAGATGATGAAACATAACACACACAAATAGAAGCCGATCACCTCTGCAATCTCTCTTTAGGACTAACTACTTGTTGGAGAAGATTAGGCAGGAGTTGGCTGAGGAGGATAGCAAAACCAATCTCCCTTTCTGCAGTCCCATAGAAATGTAAAATCGTTGCCCTTGTGACATTTTGGCAGAACTGCACAAAACACTCGTAAGAAAAAAAGTGATTTGTGCTATTCACCAAAAGGTCGCGATAGCAACAAGGTGAAATGGCTAGCCCTGTTTGCAAAAAAGAGGTAGAAAGGAAACAATTACTGGCGAATAACACGAGTTGAAGACACATACGCCGACAAAAAAGAAGCATATTCCATGTAATAAGGGAAAGATAGTAGCATGGGGGTTTATCAAAAATGGTTTGAGGACGAGATTCCAAGATGGAAAGTACGCCGGCCGAGATACGTTTTAAGCAAACAACTAAAGATGATCCACATGCAGCAACGTGCCAAGATGGGCAGTGGAGCAAGGCCGGAGGAAGCTGTACCTGAGGGTCGTCGGGATGTTACTAGGAGGGTGCCGGCGGCTGGGATCTACCCATACTGCGGCAGCGAGCAAGCGGCGAAGGCCCTACCGCGCTGGAGCTTGGTAAGAGAGAACGCCAGGTATCGCAGATCGGGACGTGCTGCCTCAACACCGTCGAATGGAGAAACTATGCACATCCTCCCTTTCCGCCGGCGGACGGGATGCGGCCGGATCACTGACCAACAGTGAGAGAGAGAGGCCACCGCCACCTTGTGTGAGATGGTGTGACTAGAGACAAACCCCGGCAGGCACGCTCCGTTGTATATAGTGGAACGGATTTTTCCATTTTCCCCATGGAAATCGTTTTATATTCTGTACTACGTGCCACTGAGGAGGAATATATAACTTTATTTAATACAAATGCCTCAAGTGAAACTTTATTCCGTCTAGGCGTGGTACCTGACCCTCCTTCGAGTAAACAATCACTACACCTGTCAAATTATCACGTGGGCAGCCTTTTCGTACAGAAACAAACTCCACCGTGTACCCGAGCAGGTGTGGTCAGGAACGAGATGTGAGTACATGTGTCCTGCGTGCACCTCTTCTTTAGGTGTAGGTACGTATGTGGGTGGGTGTGAGAGAGATGGTTTGTGCGAAACCGAGGCAATGTGTCGATGATATCTCAAACAAAAAAAATATAACATATGCAATGTGTGTGAAATAGAGTCATGGATATATCATATATAGAGGGAGCGATCCACGAGAAGAGAGTTGAGGGATCATTGGCGTGACATATCGATAAAATCAAAAACAGGGATGAAGTGTGTGGTTGCGCGATCGATAAAGAGTGCCATCGAATTTGAGTTTGCCCATGTCAAAGATACAGGGCGGCTGGCCTACTGGAATTTGAGAGGGCATAGGTGCATTTTTTCTCTGTGGCATGGATACCTACCTACAACGTTCGACTATCGGTGTGGGGGGAGGAGGGGGCAGAGACCTAACTATAGAGAGGTAGATCGACTAGTATATGTGTGGAGAAGGAGAGAAACCTAGCTACGTATAGAGGGAGATCGATCAGCATCCATGGATATGTGTAGGAGAGGAATAAGGTTGGGAGAAAGACAAAGGTAGAGTGTCGGAGGGTTGGTGGTGGACTGGCTTCTCACAAATGGTGGGAGAGGCCTACTAGACAAACGGAGTGTACGAGTGCAATATCAATAAGAGAGGGCGGGGATGTATGTCTGTCTATGCACGTGCGTGTGAGAGCCGTGTCGGGAGGTATGCAAGGATTATGAGGGGAGACGATATGGTTGTGGCAAGCATACGTAACTACATAGGAAGATGAACTATCGTGTGTCCGAGAAAGGGAGAGACATAACTAGTGAGGTAAGTCTATCGGTGCGTGGGGAAAAGAATTATAGTCGACCTAGCTATATGTAGGGAGATCAATACGTATACATGCATGCATGTGTTAGAAGCAAATAAGGTCCGGAGAGACCAACAGGGGGAGAGGGGTGCGGCTAGGAGGTGGTGCGAGAGGCCTACTATGTCGAGGGGGAGGAGTGTTCGACTATGAGATCGATGAAAAGAGGGGCGGGAGTGTGCACCTGCGTGGAACCATATTGGACATAGGGTGCATGGACGGTGAGAAAAGATGAGGGGAAGTATGTGTTTGTGGTAGGCACACTTGGCTAGAGAGGTATATCGACCTGGTGTGTGCCGGAAAGAAGGAGTCGGGGGCCTACACACACCGCAGGTGAACGACCTAAAGAGAAATAACGAACGTGCGCGATGGAGGGAGCGCTGAGGGAGGGTGAGAGGGGGGCGGGCGTGTGCTTGCATGATAGAAAATTAGCGCTAGCTAGCTACAAAGAGAAGGGGGTCATGAATGTGTTAAAGACTAACATAGATCATAATTCATTATTAAAGAGGATACGGATACTTGAAGAAGATATCATAATGTAGAACATTGATTATAATCTGGGCTAATGTGTGGCTTTTGCAGCTCAGGGCTAAATACTTGTCATGATGTAGGGGGCGGGGCACTATACTTTGTGTGATAAACACGGTGTACGTATGGAACATGGTTTAGATTATGAATATATAGTTAGTACATCAAATGTACTATTATTTGGAATCAACATCAAGTGTATTCAAAAGATTGAATTCGAGTTCATATAGTACACATAGTTTATATCTATCTCTATAGTAATCATGTGGTGTGTTGTTAAGGTAATAACGAATGATGGTTGAAGTTGGCAACAATCATGATTGTAGATTCTTATTGAAATAGATAAACGAATTCAAATTCAGTTTGAATTGCAGCGGTAGTATAAACATTTGGAATGCACTAAAATGTTGGTATGAGTAGGTTACATGCATTATACAGCCAACGAAAAAATTTAATTGGACATAACATGGATTCATACTCTGTCTTTTTGTAGCTTTGAATAGCATTTGTATAGTAAAATGGGACAAGACTATCTCTTTGTGTGGTGTGAATAGTTTTATTTTTTCGTTTTTTTCGTTGAGGGAAGTGTGAATTGATTTGGTACGTACAAGTACAATATTACATGTTAGGCTTGTCCTTCAAATTCAACTAGCACCTTGTTATATCCCGAAAATTCTGATATCGTGCTCCCAAAATTGGCGCCTTCACAACCCGCGCCTTGCGATCCCGAAATTACCATGCGCGCGAAAACTCCCTCCACCTGCCAAATCCCGACAGGCGAAATCCCCCTTCTAAACCTGAGCCGAAAGGGCCGCTAGTTCAAATCGGTGGGGGTACTTTTGTAACACACCCTACATTTTGGACAAGCGTGTCCCTAAGTCATGGTTCCCCCCTCCCATCGCCTCCTTTTCGCCATTCGAAATCCCAGGGCACCATAACCTCTCCGCTCCAGCCGCGAAACCCCACCTTCCTCCGTCCGCCACCTCACCGCTGCCTAGCCGGAGCCTCTTCCCTAACGACTCGTCCACCGCAATAGCTCAACGTCTCTCATCCGCCTCCCCAGATGAGGATCCGTCGTCCATCCTGTCGTCCTGCCGGTTCAGCCGCCCCGTCCTCCACCTCCAAGGAGCTACTCCGTCGATCGCCTCGTCTATCCCGGCTACTACATCCCCACAGCGCCACCTTAACCTACTCCACCGGAACTGCAACATCCTCTCCGACTCCTCGGACGAAGCCGAGGCCTACTCGGCGCCACCAAAGAGGTTGTACACTCATCGCATCGCACCATCTCCTTAACTTAACCCCCCGACGCCGACGGTGCTCCATCCCGCACCCCCATGGACTGGCTAAATCGAAGCCGGCGCTGCGGGCGACATCTCCACGGCGGCTCTCCCCAGTGCGAGGCCCCTTCGGTGGCGGCGTCCATGCCATCTGGATCTGCTGCTGCTGCTCCGGCTATCGCTCGGTCGCTCACACTGCTCTTGCTGCTCCGGCTCTCGCTTTCTCGCTCGCTCGCCTAGCTGCTGCTGCTCCGACTCTCGTTTGGTCGCTCGCACTACTGCTGCTTCCTAGGCTCTCACTCGCTTGCTCGTGCTGCTGCTGCTCCAGCTCTCGCTCGCCCGCACTGCTGATGCTGCTCGGGCTCTCGCTCGCTTGCTCACACTGCTGCTACTCCTGCACTCGCTCGCTCGCTTGCACTGCTGCTCCCCCCCTCGCTCGTGCTACTGCCCTTCTCCGATTTAGCTACTCTTCAGTCGACTGAATCGACTTTTGGGTCAGTCGATTTTTAGGGGGTGGTGGGTCTCGCCGGAGTTAAGGACGAACCACCCGCAGCGGGGAGGGGGGCTCGCCGGAGAGGTACCCCACTATCTATCTTAGGGTTCTGGGTGGGGTGCTGCTCGCCGGCGGTGGGGGCGTAGTGGTGGGGCGGTGGCGTGGGGATCACCGGAGAAAAAGCTTGGCGCAGGGGGGGCTGGAGAGCTAGCCGGGGCGGCGGCGGACCGACGATGGGGACTTGTTTCGAGGCAGCGAGGCGGCGGCGGACCAGCGGTGGGGAGTTGTTTCGGGGCAGCGAGGTGGCGCGGGGTTTGGCCAGTGGTGGCTGGCGGCTCAGGGGGGTGCAGGTTGAAGATGAACTGCAGGCCCTCCCTAAGCTATCCCACGTGAAGTGCCTCTCTGCTACCATTGCATTCAGTTTCGACAGTAACATTCAGATTCCACAGTAAATTATAGTTTCAATAGTTAAGTTCAGAGTCAACAGTTTTTACCTCATCTGTTGTAGTCAGATGTTTTTTGGTGATGTAAATTTTACATCTATCACTTTTTGGTAATGCATTTTACATCATCTATTGGAGATGCTATTAGAATCCTACTTGAGTTTAACGATGTATGTCTTGTGCTGCTTCAGCCTTGATGTCCTACAGCTCACCGGAACTGCTCCAAGGACGGAACGGTCCATCACAATAGAGCAGTGCCCTGGACGCCGTCTACAGATTCCTCAGATCTTCCTCCACACCTTCGACAATCACCTTTGCCTCAACTTCTTCAGCGACCAACCCAATGATGCCGAGGTCAACACGGCTACGGCAAAGAGGTTGTACACTTGTCACATCACTTCTTACTCTACATTCATGCCGATCCATTAGGGCTATTGTGGTTCAACTGAAAACATAGCAATAGGAAATTTTCCTATGGCGCTCTACTATTCAATTATTCATGCATTTTGTTGAAAGGAATGGAGCAAAACATCCACTTGGACCTACTTCTCAAAATCGTATGCATGAAAACAAGACCAAGTGCATTAGTGGCAAAATAACATTCTATCTGTACATGCCTTCGTATGGTTTCACTTTATTTTGGCCATGTTTCTTTGCATTCCTCTGCTCCTCCTTTTCCTGTGAACCAAACACCCAAGTTGACAGAAATCATGTGTTCACAAATGCTTTGTTTCCCATGTGCATTCCTATCCTATTCCAGTGTTTTTTCCTCCTATCCATGCGCTTTTAGAATCATGCAAGCCAAATGAGCCCTTACAGAATTACTTCAGTTACAGGTAGGTGTCAAAGAGAACTTTGTGTGGTTTGTCCTGCTCCTGCCACGACGTCGTCCACCTCACCTGAGCTGCTCCATCGACAGAAGCATCCATCAAACCCAACATCACGACTCCTGACTGTCTTTCGCTGCCTCAGATCTCCTTCCCTGCCATCGACACCCACCACAACGGCATCACCATCATCGACTCAGCAGATGAACCTGAGGAGTACACGGGTCCACAAGAGAGGTCGCACTCTTTTGTCTCTGCTTATGTTATGCATTGCTTAATATTACCTGCTACTTTATTGTCCTGTTCACCTCTTAGACTCCAAGTCAAGTCCAAATTGATGTTCAAACTTGAGTTCTAAATTAGTTGTGGGGCACATATCGAGGCAGCAATGAATAGTATCTCTGTCTAATATCTGGTTCACCTAGGGTATGCTTATGTTGTTCATCTTGGGTGGGAAACAAATAGTAAAGCAATCACCATCTATTTTTTTATTAAATTAAAGCAATCATCAGCCTGCTATCATTATTTTTGGATCCATCCACTAGTTGTTACCATTACTATTTTTTGTATGCATGTCAGATATTGTACACAGTCATGCTGAACATGTAGAGAAAAAGAGAAGAGTTTTGCGCCGCAATACAATGTCATGCAGACATCGCTCCATGGTGGGTTCAGTGGTAAACCCTCCCCCTGTCGGTGTCAAAACCGGTGGATCTCGGGTAGGGGGTCCCGAACTGTGCATCTAAGGTTGATGGTAACATGAGACAGGGGACACGATGTTTACCCAAGTTTGGGCCCTCTCTATGGAGGTAATACCCTACTTCCTGCTTGATTGATCTTGATGAATATGAGTATTAGAAGAGTTGATCTAACACGAGATCATAATGGCTAAAACCCTTGAAGTCTAGCCTATGCGATTATGATCGTCTCTGCCTCTATGGATTAAACCCTCCGGTTTATATAAACACCGGAGGGGACTAGGGTTATACAAAGTCGGTTATAGAGAAAGGAATCTTCATATCCGAACGCCAAACTTGCCATCCACACCAAGGAGAATCCCATCCGGACACGACTGATAGTCTTCGGTCATGTATCTTCATAGCCCATCAGTCCAGCCCATGTCCAACAGGCCGGACACCTGAGGACCCCTTAGTCTAGGACTCCCTCAGTAGCCCCTGAACTAGGCTTCAATGACGAGGTATCCGGTGCGCAGATTGTCTTCGGCATTGCAAGGCGGGTTCCTCCTCCGAATACTCCAACACAGTCTTCGAACACAACGAACGTGTCCGGATCTGCAAAGCAAGTACCACACACCACCACAGAGTGTATAATATTTCACGAGTCCAATCTGCTGACAACTTTTTTGTAACATGACATCATGTCCCTGTCCGGTTATTATTTCAAACCATTTTTCGGCCTGTCACTCCATATTTCGAGATGTGGCTTTATTGGCACATCTTGTCAAAGCGGAGATCGTGTCCTCTTATTGCGGGATTCTCATCAATACAGGTATGGGTAATCCAACTGTGCCGCTTGCACAGCCCATGGGAAATAAGCAAGTTTTATGGCGAGTGGGGAGGCGCTTGATATTTACTGCCTTTATAAGGATATAAGGATTCACCTCTTTCACCCACACCTTCTCTCTTTCCGCCTACCCACTCTCGAGCTCCAGCGCCCAAGTTCTCATCTTTTCTGCCTCAAGAAAGCACTCCGACCATGTCCGGAGCGCAGGGCAAGTGGATGGCCTCCACCATCAATGAGAAGGACATCACCCAACTTCAGGAGGCCGGATATTTGGCCAAGGAGGTCGCCCATCGGCTTCTGACCGAGGGACAGATCGTCCCTACCCCGAAGCCCCTTGAGAAGGTAGTTTTTATCCCCCACTTCGTCCGTGGGTTGGGATTTCCACTCCACCCTTTCGTCTGTGGGCTCATGTTCTACTGTGGGCTGGATTTCCATGATCTGGCCCCGAATTCCTTCCTCTCCATCTCGGCATTCATCGTCATGTGTGAGGATTTCCTTTGCACCCAAACCCACTTCGGATTGTGGCTGAATACCTTCAATGTGAAGCCGAAGGTGGTGGGCGACGAACACGCAGAGTGCGAGGGCGCCATGGTGAGAAAAATGTCCAATGTACCATGGCCCAAAGGCACCTTCGTGGAGACTATCAAGCGGTGGCAGAAGTTATGGTTCTACATCACAGAGCCCTGCGACAATACCTGGGCCGCGACTCCCAAATTCAAATCTGGGGCCCCAATGCGGCTTACCTTCTCGCAAGAGAAAGGCCTGGATTGGTCTTCGTCGGACGAGCTGACCGCGCTCCAGACGCGCATCAAGAGTATGATGGACAAGAACGTCAAGCTTGTAGATGTGATTCAGGTGATGCTAGTTCGCTGGATCCTTCCATGCCAGAACCGAGCTTACCACCTATGGGAGTTCGATCCGGCCGAGCACAAGACCTTGAAAAAGTTCTTCGGAACTACGCACAAAGATATCTGGAAGGTGCTCTTCAAGGCCAACGAGACGTGGTTGAAGACGACCGAGGACCGTGGGCACAATCTAGCCCATCCCGCCAGTTCGGTAAGTTTTTCGTGTTTCAAGGTGTATCCCTTACTTGCTTACTCAAGGAGGATGTCCGAACTTCCCTATTTGTCTTTTCAGGGTTGGACGAAGAAGGCGGAGCGGATTCAGTGTCCGGCTTTGATACGTCTCCATCATATCTATAATTTTTTATTGTTCCATGCCAATATTATTCAACTTTCATATACTTTTGGCAACTTTTTATACTATTTTTGGGACTAACATATTGATCCAGTGCCCAGTGACAGTTCCTGTTTTTTGCATGTTTTTTGTTTCGCAGAATATCCATATCAAACGGAATCCAAACGGGATAAAAACTGACGGAGAATTTTTTTGGAATATATATGATTTTTAGAAGAAAAATCCACGTGAGACGGTGCCCGAGGTGGCCACGAGGCAGAGGCGTGCCTGCCCCCCTGGGCGCACCCCTGACCCTCGTGGTCCACCCATAAGGCGGTTGATGCCCTTCTTTCACAGCAAGAAAGCTAATATCTGGAGAGAGATCGTGTCAAAATTTCAGCCCAATCGGAGTTACAGATCTCCGGGAATATAAGAAACGGTGAAAGGGAAGAATCTGGGAACGCAGAAACAGAGAGAGACAGAGAGACAGATCCAATCTCGGAGGGGCTGTTGCCCCTCCCACGCCATGGAGACCATGGAACAGAGGGGAAACCCTTCTTCCATCTAGGGATGAGGTCAAGGAAGAAGAAGAAGGAGGGGGGCTCTCTCCCCCTCGCTTCCGGTGGCGCCGGAAGGCCGCCGGGGGCCATCATCATCACCGTGATCTACACCAACACCTCCGCCATCTTCACCAACATCTCCATCACCCTCCCCCCTCTATCTACAGCGGTCCACTCTCCCGCAACCCGATGTACCCTCTACTTGAACATGGTGCTTTATGCTTGATATTATTGTCCAATGATGTGTTGCGATCCTATGATGTTTGAGTAGATTTTCGTTGTCCTATCGGTGGTTGATGAATTGCTATGATTGATTTAATTTGCTTGTGGTTATGTTGCTGTCCTTTGGTGCCCATCATATGATTGCGCGCGTGGATCACACCCTAGAGTTAGTTGTATGTTGATAGGACTATGTATTGGAGGGCAAGAGTGACAGAAGATTCAACCTAGCATAGAAATTGATGCATACAGGATTGAAGGGGGACCAATATATCTTAATGCTATGGTTGGGTTTTACCTTAATGAACGTTAGTAGTTGCGGATGCTTGCTAATAGTTCCAATCATAAGTGCATAGAATTCCAAGTCATGGATGACATGCTAGCAGTGGCCTCTCCCACATAATACTTGCTATCGGTCTAGTAAAGTAGTCAATTGCTTAATGGGTAATTTCACAACTCCTACCACCACTTTTCCACACTCACTATATTTACTTTATTGTTTCTTTATCTAAACAGCCCCTACATTTTATTTACGTACTCTTTATTATCTTGCAAACCTATCCAACAACACCTACAAAGTACTTCTAGTTTCATACTTGTTCTAGGTAAAGCGAACGTCAAGCGTGCGTAGAGTTCTATCGGTGGTCGATAGAACTTGAGGGAATATTTGTTATACCTATAGCTCCTCGTTGGGTTCGACACTCTTACTTATCGAAAACTGTTGCGATCCCCTATACTTGTGGATTATCAAGACCTTTTTCCGGCGTCGTTGCCGGGGAGCAATAGCGTGGGGTGAATATTCTCATGTGTGCTTGTTTGCTTTATCACTAAGTAATTTTTATTTGTTGTTCTTAGTTGTTCTTTATCTTTAGTTATGGATATGGAACACGAAATACCAAAACCCCATTCAATTATGTAATGGGAGTAACGTTGGATCAACGTGAATACTTTAGGTATTATCGCTTGACACAAAAAGGGAAACTATTATGGGATCAAATTCACATATTGAAGTGGTATGCTTGGCAATTATGCATGAGTTATGATTATACTTGTTGCTCTAGAATTAAGGCTCCACACCTTCCCTTTTCATGCAAATTCAATGATAATAAAACCTTAGCTTCTTATGCTAATGGTATATATGATTACTATGATGTGGAACAAATAGAAGAATTTGTTGCTTTTATGGGAGCTGATGAAATTGAATCTATGTGTAAAGAGTTTGAAGATTTTGATGATGCTGTTTATAGATCTGAAAATTTAGCTATCCTCAAATATTGCTATGAGAATTATGAATACAATTCCGAAATTAATGCACTTATTGAGAAAGTCTCCGCTGTCCAAGAAGAGACTAATATTTTGCAGGAGTCTATGGAAGAAGAAATTGATGAAACTGTGAGCTCATTGGATGAAAAAGATGAGGAAGAGAGTGAAGAAAAAAGGAGGGAGAGCGGATTGATCACCCGTGCCCACCTTCTAATGAGAGTAACTCTTCAACTCATACATTGTTTAATTCCCCTTCGTGCTTACCGATGGATGATTGCTATGATGACTGTTATGATCCCTTGGATTCTTTTGAAATACCCCTTTTTGATGATGGTTGTGGCCAAGATGCCAATATCAATTATGCTTATGGAGATGAACTTGCTATAGTTCCTTATGTTAAACATGAAATTGTTGCTGTTGCACCCACACATGATAGTCCTATTATCTTTTTGAATTCTCCCGACTACACTATATCAGAGAAGTTTGCTCTTATTAAGGATTATATTGATGGGTTGCATTTTACCGTTGCACATGATGATTTTAATAGATATAATATGCATGTGCTTGCTTCTCCTACTTGCAATTATTATGAGAGAGGAACTATATCTCCACCTCTCTATGTTTCCAATATGATAAAATTGCAAGAAACTGTTTATACTATGCATTGGCCTTTACTTTGTGTGCATGAATTGTTCTTTTATGACATGCCGATCCATAGGAAGAGAGTTAGACTTCGTCATTACTTGATATATGTTGCTTTGTTCTCACCACTAAATTATAAATCATTGTTAATTAAAATTGGCTTTGATATACCTTGGGATCCGGGTGGATCCATTACTTGAGCACTATATGCCTAGCTTAATGGCTTTAAAGAAAGTGTTGCCAAGGAGACAACCCAAAAGTTTTAGAGAGTCATTTATTTCTGTTGTGTTCTTTTATAAAGTTTAGAAATAAAAATAATGTGCCAAGGTTTTCCTTTAGGATGTTTACATTTGCTTGATGGTTTGTACGGTGCAGGACAGAAACTTTGGCTGTAGTGCGCGTTTTGACATTTTTAGATGGAACATCAAATGGTTCTGATTATTTTTGCACTGTATTGCTATAAAAATTGTTTATTTTTCCTAATTTTGGTAGAATTTTTGAAGTATCAGAAGTATGGTGAATGTTCAGATTATTACAAACTGTTCTGCTTTAGACAGATTCTGTTTTTGATGCATAGTTTGCTCGTTTTGATGAAACTATCAATTTATATCAGTGGATTAAGCCTTGAAAGAGTTATACTACAGTAGACACAATGCAAAAACAAAATATGAATTGGTTTTCAACAGTACTTAGAGTAGTGATTTGCTTTATTATACTAATGGATCTTACCGAGTTTTCTGTTGAAGTTTTGTGTGGATTAAGTGTTCGATGATCGAGAAGGTTTCGATGTGAGAAGAAGGAAGAGAGGCAAGAGCTCAAGCTTGGGGATGCCCGAGGCACCCCAAGTAAACATTCAAGGACACTCAAGCGTCTAAGCTTGGGGATGCCCTAGAAGGCATCCCCTCTTTCTTCAACAAGTATCGGTATGTTTTTGGATTCGTTTTGTTCATGCGATATGTGCAATCTTGGAGCATCTTTTGCATTTAGTTTCCATTTTTCTTTTATGCACCATGCTGGTATGAGATAGTCCTTGGTTGATTTATTGAATGCTCTATGCACTTCACTTATATCTTTTGAGTATGGCTTTATAGAATGCTTCATGTGCTTCACTTATATCATTTGAAGTTTGGATTGCCTGTTTCTCTTTACATAGACAACCACCATTTGTAGAATGCTCTTTTGCTTCACTTAGATTTGTTAGATCACAGGCATATCTTTTGTAGAAAGAATTAAACTCTCTTGCTTCACTTATATCTATTTAGAGAGATGACAGGAACTGGTCATTCACATGGTTAGTCATAAAATCCTACATAAAACTTGTAGATCACTGAATATGATATGTTTGATTCCTTGCAATAGTTTTGCGATATAAAGATGGTGATATTAGAGTCATGCTAGTGGGTGGTTGTTAATTTTAGAAATACTTGTGTTGATGTTTGTGATTCCCGTAGCATGCACGTATGGTGAACCGTTATGTAACGAAGTTGGAGCATGAGGTATTTATTGATTGTCTTCCTTATGAGTGGCGGTCGAGGACGAGCAATGGTCTTTTCCTACCAATCTATCCCCCTAGGAGCATGTGCATAGTACTTTGTTTTGATGACTAATAGATTTTTGCAATAAGTATGTGAGTTCTTTATGACTAATGTTGAGTCCATGGATTATACGCACTCTCACCCTTCCACCATTGCTAGCCTCTCTAGTATCGCGCAACTTTCGCCGGTACCATAAACCCACCATATACCTTCCTCAAAACAGCCACCATACCTACCTATCATGGCATTTCCATAGCCATTCCGAGATATATTGCCATGCAACTTTCATCGTCACCATATACATGACTTGAGAATTCATTGTCATATTGCTTTGCATGATCGTAAGATAGCTAGCATGATGTTTTCATGGCTTGTCCGTTTTTTGATGTCATTGCTACGCTAGATCATTGCACATCCCGGTACACTGCCGGAGGCATTCATATAGATTCATATCCTTGTTCTAGATATCGAGTTGTAATATTGAGTTGTAAGTAAATAAAAGTGTGATGATCATCATTATTAGAACATTGTCCCGTGTGAGGTTATCAAAATAAAAGTGGCCAAAGAAGCCCCACAAAAAAAGACAGAGGCCAAAGAAGCCTACAAAAAAAGAAAAAAAAGAGAGAAAAAGAGAGAAGGGGCAATGTTACTATCCTTTTACCACACTTGTGCTACAAAGTAGCACCATGTTCTTCATATAGAGAGTCTCTTGAGTTATCACTTTCATATACTAGTGGGAATTTTCATTATAGAACTTGGCTTGTATATTCCAACGATGGGCTTCCTCAAATGCCCTAGGTCTTCATGAGCGAGCAAGTTGGATGCACACCCACTTAGTTTCAGTTTGAGCTTTCATATACTTATAGCTCTAGTGCATCCGTTGCATGGCAATATCTACTCACTCACATTGATATCTATTGATGAGCATCTCCATAGCCCGTTGGTACGCCTAGTTGTTGTGAGACTATCTTCTCCTTTTTGTCTTCTCCACAACCATCACTCTATTCCACCTATAGTGCTATGTCCATGGCTCATGCTCATGTATTGCGTGAAAGTTGATAAGGTTTGAGAACGTCAAAAGTATGAAACAATTGCTTGGCTTGTCATCGGGGTTGTGCATGATGTGAGTATTTTGTGTGAAGAAGATGGAGCATAGCAAGACTATATGATTTTGTAGGGATAACTTTCTTTGGCCTTGTTATTTTGAAAAGACATGATTGCTTTATTAGTAGGCTTGAAGTATTATTGTTTTTATGTCAAATGATAGACTATTGCTTTGAATCACTCGTATCTTAATATTCATGCCATTATTAGATTGCATCATCAAGATTATGCTAGGTAGCATTCCACATCAAAAATTATCTTTTTATCATTTACCTACTCGAGGATGAGCAGGAATTAAGCTTGGGGATGCTGATATGTCTCCGTCGTATCTATAATTTTTGATTGTTCCATGCCAATATTATTCAACTTTCATATACTTTTGGCAAATTTTTATACTATTTTTGGGACTAACATATTGATCCTGTGCCCAGTGCCAGTTCCTGTTTTTTGCATGTTTTTTGTTTCGCAGAATATCCATATCAAACAGAGTCCAAACGGGATAAAAGCTGACGGAGATTTTTTTTGGAATGTATATATGATTTTTGGGAAGAAAAATCCACGCGAGACGGTGCCCAAGGTGGCCACGAGGCAGGGGGCGCGCCTGCCCCCCTGGGCGCGCCCCTGACCCTTGTGGGCCACCCGTAAGGCGGTTGGTGCCCTTCTTTCGCCGCAAGAAAGCTAATATCCGGATAGAGATCGTGTCAAAATTTCAGCCTAATCGGAGTTACGGATCTCCGGGAATATAAGAAACGGCGAAAGGGAGGAATCTGGGAACGCAGAAACAAAGAGAGACAGAGAGACAGATCCAATCTCGGAGGGGCTCTCGCCCCTCCCACGCCATGGAGACCATGGACCAGAGGGGAAACCCTTCTCCCATCTCGGGAGGAGGTCAAGGAAGAAGAAGAAGAAGGGGGGCTCTCTCCCCCTCGCTTCCGGTGGCGCCGGAACGCCGCCGGGGGCCATCATCATCACCGCGATCTACACCAACACCTCCGCCATCTTCACCAACATCTCCATCACCTTCCCCCCACTATCTACAACTGTCCACTCTCCCGCAACCCGTTGTACCCTCTACATGAACATGGTGCTTTATGCTTCATATTATTATCCAATGATGTGTTGCCATCGTATGATGTGTGAGTAGATTTTCGTTGTCCTATCGGTGGTTGATGAATTGCTATGATTGATTTAATTTTCTTGTGGTTATGTTGCTGTCCTTTGGTGCCCATCATATCATTGCGCGCATTGATCACACCCTAGGGTTAGTTGTATGTTGATAGGACTATGTATTGGAGGGCAAGAGTGACAAAAGCTTCGACCTAGCATAGAAATTGATGCATACGGGATTGAAGGGGGACCAATATATCTTAATGATATGGTTGGGTTTTACCTTAATGAACGTTAGTAGTTGCGGATGCTTGCTAATAGTTCCAATCATAAGTGCATAGAATTCCAAGTCAGGGATGACATGCTAGCAGTGGCCTCTCCCACATAATACTTGCTATCGGTCTAGTAAAGTAGTCAATTGCTTAAGGGGCAATTTCACAACTCCTACCACCACTTTTCCATACTCGCTATATTTACTTTATTGTTTCTTTATCTAAACAGCCCCTACATTTTATTTACATACTCTTTATTATCTTGCAAACGTATCCAACAACACCTACAAAGTACTTCTAGTTTCATACTTGTTCTAGGTAAAGCGAACGTCAAGCGTGCGTAGAGCTGTATCGGTGGTTGATAGAACTTGAGGGAATATTTGTTCTACCTTTAGCTCCTCGTTGGGTTCGACACTCTTACTTATCGACAACTGTTGCGATCCCCTATACTTGTGGGTTATCAGGCTCTGGTACCCGAGGACCCAGCCATCCCGCTTCTGACGAAGATGCTGGTTCCAGCGCCCTACAAGGCGCTGGAGAAGAAGGTCAAGGGGACCAGAGGTGGCCTCTGTCCCAGGGGTACTTCGGACGTGGTGTCCGAAGACGCCGAAACCCACTCTGTCACCGAAGATGACGAGGAGCAGGAAGAGGAAGAAGAAAGCAACTCCCCCCACCCTGAGGGGGAATGAAGAAGAAGGCGGCCTCCACAAATCTGGAGGCGGAGGCGTCCAAGAAGAGGAAGTTCTCCCTCGTGGATAGCTCCGCGTGGGACGTCGACAACAGCCCAGAGCGGCGCCCCCGAGATAAGCCCCTGGCCGAATCGTGAGTATTCAAAGGCCCTGACAAATTAATATATCAACCTCTTTACTTCATATTTTTAACATGTTGAATCATGTACTTGCAGTCCAGCTTGTTCTGCCCTTGAGCGATCCTCATCTTCAGGGAACTCGCTGGACCCAAAGGTGATGGACAGTGGGTCCCTTCCGGCGGCCTCCTCTCCCAGGGCCATGGATGACACTGAGGTGTTGTCCCGAAGGATCCCAAGCCAGGAAGAGACGTAGGAGGCCGTCGGGGCGGCGCCAGAGGGCGAGACCTCGTCCACCGGACACATGGGGGAGCAAATCCCCATGGAGACTAGCGATGGGGGCCATGTCCCATTCGGCCCCCAGCCGAATATGGTCCCGGAGACCTATACGGCTCCGGAGTCTAGCGAGCAGCCTCCCTCGTCGGAAGGAGGTGTGCCCATTCCACCGGTGACCTCTGTCCAACCAGAGGTACCGGATACTCTACTAGAAGTGCTGCGAAGCGCTTCCATCGTTAAGGAACACCGTACCCTCATGGGTGCGGTGATTGAGAAGATTCAGTACACAAAGAGCAGACTGACCGAAGCCTGCAAAAGCCTTCTAACAGGCTTTGAGGTAAGCAATACAATTATGTAAAAAGAAAGTCACAGTGTGGACAATAGCCCTTGAGACTCTGTCCGGGGTTTGGAAAGAAGAGCCGAACAGAGGATCAAATTGTTTTTTGCAGGAGACTAACCATATATGTCTATGTGAATAAGCATGCGTCGCTGTTGGCCGCGACTTCTCATGCTGCCGAAGTCTCCAGACTGAAGTAGAGGTTGGATCAGACCGAGGAAAGCTCGGTCATGCGAAAAAGCAGCTAGAGGACAATCAAGGTATTCAATCATTTTATGCATGTCCGGAAAGTATGAATGTTTTTGCGCTGACCATAGTGCCGTGATATTTTCGTAGGGGTAGTGACCGAGGTGGAGGCCCTCAAGAAGGCGCTGGCCAATGCCGAGGAGAGAGCAGTAAAGGAAAAAGCCGCCCGAGAAAAGCATGAGGCCAGGGCTGGTGAGGTCCAGCAGAAGCTCTAGGTCACCGTGAACAAATACGAGTCCTTGGAGCGCCAGAATGCGGACCAAGAGTCCGAACTTGCTAAGGCCCGCCAAAGCGCACAAGAGGCATGGGCCAAAGCCCAAGGTGCCACCCGGGAGATCCAAGAGGCCAAGAAGATGGCGGCGGGTAAGGCTTTTATTATGCAAAGCAAGTATGCGAGGAAGAGGTATCTCTTACTGACCCGGATTTGGAGTTCTCTAGGGGTGTTTGTGGATTTGCCGCACAATGTTCCTGACGCTGTGGAATTCTTCTGAGCCGAAGAGGCGAGCTCAATGGAGAAGCTGTTCTAGTCGCAATACCTTGCACCAGAACATCCAGTGCCCTTTAGCGACCAGCAAAAACAGTTGGTCGAGCTGCATAGGGTGGACGAACTAGCCATGGAGGATTTAATAATCCGGTTGTGGCCTGTAGAAGCTATACCCGATAGCTACTTCGGACTCGTGAAGCGGCTGGTCAATGCCTGCCCTCGGCTTAACACCATCAAGCGGTCGGCCTACATGGAAGGTGCGCGGATGACCTTCGCCCGTGTCAAGATACAATGGGCGAAGATGGATGCCGTCAAGCTCGCGACCGAAGGACCGCCCGCGGGCAAGGAGCACTGCACGCCCGAGCGGTATTTTGAAGATGTTCTGAAGGGATCCCGCATTGTAGCGGAGCAATGTGCTCAGGACATTATTTTTGAATGAATGCATTCATGTTATCCCGTTCGGTATGATGAAAACAATGCTGATATGTAATATAATGCTTTGTTGTTTATTATTTAAAGTTTTACCTCCTGTGTGGCCGTTTTATCAAGTCTGAGAGTTGGCCAGTCGTCGGCTTCAGCCCCCACGTCGGTAGTATGGGGGTGTTCGGGATGAATCTAAACACTCTTTATCCACAATTTTTGTCCTTGAAGGAGGTGTTTAGCTCAATGAACTAGGCCATCGGACTATGTGGCTTTACCACCCTCACTTAGCCATAGGAGTTTGACAATAAAAATTTAGGCGCAGCCCCTTCCGAACTAGGGTGTTGTAAACACATGATCGAATAAGAACCGATTCATCGCATAATGCGGAAAAAATCACTAAAGATTTGAAACCTCCGAATAGCTGACCGGCTCACGCCACATCATGACAGTCAGTTTTTGGCTTTCTCTACTGAGGTACTCATCCGGATAAACCAGGACACAAATCGCAGTAGTTCTCCCTTTACTACCATGGTCAATATAGCGAAATGTAAGGTAGTAAGCACAGGAGCCGGGCAACCCAATTATTGACCAAAGACATGTTTCAGAGCCAATGCATATAATGCTAAATTCGGGGTGCCGAACTATACTGTAAAAAGTGTTCGGACTTTGTTGATGTATTATGGGGCGCAATGAAGCCCCTCGCGGATTAAAGCGTACCAAAGTGTACGGGTGCGATTTGATAAGATTATCAAAAGAGCAAGCTAGTGCCGCAGGAGTTGGGCTGCAAACTGTTTCCATTATAGTTTCATTAGTACATCAAAGCGTATTTGTACAAGTAGTGCAATAAGCAACAGGGCTATTTAATATGCCACGACCAAGGGAGAGCTGTGTGTGATGACCCACAAGTATAGGGGATCTATCGTAGTCCTTTCGACAAGTAAGAGTGTCGAACCCAACGAGGAGCAGAAGGAAATGATAAGCGGTTTTCAACAAGGTATTCTCTGGAAGCACTAAAATTATAGGTAACAAATAGTTTTGTGATAGGATAATTTGTAATGAGTAGAAAGTAACAAAAGTAAATAAAGTGCAACAAGGTGACCCAATCCTTTTTGTAGCAAAGGACAAGCCTGGACAAACTATTATATAGAGAAAAGCGCTCCCGAGGACACATGGGAATATCGTCAAGCTAGTTTTCATCTCGTTCATATGATTCGCGTTCGGTACTTTGATAATTTGGTACGTGGGTGGACCGGTGGTTGGGTGCTGTCCTTACTTGGACAAGCATCCCACTTATGGTTAACCTTTGTTGCAAGCATCCGTAACTACAACAAAAGTATTAAGGTAAACCTAACCATAGCATGAAACATATGGATCCAAATCAGCCCCTTACGAAGCAACACATAAACTAGGGTTTAAGCTTCTGTCACTCTAGCAACCCATCATCTACTTACTACTTCCCAATGCCTTCCTCTAGGCCCAAATAATGGTGAAGTGTCATGTAGTCAACATTCACATAACACCATTAGAGGAGAGACAACATACATCTCATCAAAATATCGAACGAATACCAAATTCACATGACTACTAATAGCAAGACTTCCCCCATGTCCTCAGGAACAAACGTAACTACTCACAAACAATGTTCATGTTCATAATCAGAGGGGTATTAATATGCATATATGATCTGAACATATGATCTTCCACCAAATAAACCAACTAGCATCAACTACAAGGAGTTATTAACACTACTAGCAACCCACAGGTACCAATCCTAGACTTGGAGACAAGAATTGGATACAAGAGATGAACTAGGGTTTTGAGACGAGATGGTGCTGGTGAAGATGTTGATGGAGATTGCCCTCTCCCGATTAGAGGAGCCTTTGTGATGACGATGGCGATGATTTCCCCCTCCCGGAGGGAAGTTTCCCCGACAAAACAGCTCCGCCAGAGCCCTAGATTTGTTTCGCCAAGGTTCCGCCTCGTGGCGGTGGAGTCTCGTCCAGAAAGATGGCGTATGATTTCTTTTCTCATCGAAAGACTCCATATAGCAGAAGATGGACATCGGAGGGCCACCAGGGGGCCCACGAGGTAGGGGGGCACGCCCAGGGGGGTAGGGCGCGCCCCCACCCTCATGGGCACGGTGTGGCCCCCCTGGTGAACTTCTTGCGCTCAGTATTTTTATATATTCTGAAAATGACTTCTGTGAAGTTTCAGGACTTTTGGAGCTGTGTAGAATAGGTCTCTAATATTTGCTCCTTTTCCAGCCCAGAATCCCAGCTGCCGGCATTCTCCCTCTTTATGTAAACCTTGTAAAATAAGAGAGAATAGGCATAAGTATTGTGACATAACGTGTAATAATAGCCCATAATGCAATAAATATCGATATAAAAGCATGATGCAAAATGGACGTATCAGCGTGCGGGTCCTGAAAACAGGTAGAGTGACCGTTAAAGAGCCCACCTAGAAATTCCCTTATACGTCAGTATCTTGTGCCGTCTTGGTTTATCTATCCTTTCGAAAGGACCTATGATCAGGCCGTCAGGAAGGGCCTGTGGAAAAGAAACCTGAAAAGGGAAAAAAGTGAAAGTATGTGTGTCCAGGGGAGGTCGAGCCATATTATGGATCACACTCTAGTTATGCCTCCGTCTATGCCCATGGTATTTTGAGTGCCTAGTTATGTACGCGCGGTACGAATGCTGCCACTTGGTAGGGGCTGGGATGGAGGCCGAATTTCTAGTCGAGCTCCTGATGAGTTGGGCTGTCTTGCTGCGGAGTAGTCTGGACTCGTTTGACGGTGTCTGGGAGCTCGGCCGCCGAATTGAGGTTCTGCTTGAAGAGGCCGCTCTGTACTTCTGCTGCTAAAGCGGCAGTGTGCTCCTCAGTATGGAGGGAGCATTATGTGTTTCCGTTTACTGTTATGACGCCGCGTGGTCCGGGCATGTTGATTTTGAGATAAGCATAGTGTGGCACCGTGTTGAATCGAGCAAATGCGGTTTGTCCGAGCAATGCGTGATAGCCACTACAGAAGGGGACGATATCGAATATCAACTCTTCGATTCGGAAGTTGTCCGGAGATCCGAAGATAACCTCTATTGTGATTAAGCCCGTTCAGCGGGCCTCTACACCTGGTATGACTCCTTTAAAGGTAGTCTTTGTGGGCTTGATCCTTGATGGATTAATGCCCATTTTGCACACTGTATTCTGATAGAGCAGGTTCAGGCTGATGTCAACATCCATGAGGACTCGTGTGAGATGGAATCCATCGATGATTGGGTCAAGGACCAGTGCGGCCGAACTGCCATGACATATTCTGGTCGGATGGTCCCTGCGATCAAAGGTGATCAGGCAGGAAGACCATGGGTTGAATTTTTGGGCGACATGCTCCATCGTGTAGACATCCTTGAGCGCGTGTTTGTGCTCCCTCTTGGGGATATGAGTAGCGTATATCATATTCAC
>NC_041386.1:560312298-560382759 GCF_002162155.2 Triticum dicoccoides | reverse complement strand
GGGGGGGGGACTTCTTCTATCCCCCTGTGTTCGGCGGACAGGACTCCTCGTCATCGTCCTTGCTTTGCGACCCGTTCTCCTTGTTCTTGGCATTTAATTTGTTGGCCTATATAAAAACCCAGCAGTCTCTGTTGGTGTGATTGGTTGTTTTGTCTAGTGTGCCATGGATCTGGAATGGATGATCGAGTATGTGGTCCAAGCTGGATGGGTCCTGATTGTTTCTTTTATATGGCTTCTTCCGCTGGCCGGACTTGGAGCCACTAAATCCGGCATTGACCGTCGTGTCGTCGGCATTGTCACCGTTGCTTCAACGCTTGTGCCTGTTGCATCGGGGCTTGCCATTGCTGTTTTTGGTCTCAGAGGTGCCAGCCTCGCTTGCAGTGTTTTCGCTACGGGCTAGCCAGATATCCTCGCCCGCGCGAAAACGGGTCATGAGTGCCGTGAGGGCTGCCATGGACTTCAGCTTTTCTTGGCCGAGGTGACGGGCTAGCCATTCGTCGCGGATGCTATGCTTAAAGGCCTCTAGGGCTTCGGCATCCAGACAGTCGACGATTTGGTTCTTTTTAGTTAAGAACCTGGTCCAGAATTTCCTGGCTAACTCTCCGGGTTGTTGAACTATGTGACTTAAGTCGTCCACATCCGGAGGTCGTACGTATGCACCTTGGAAGTTGTCGCGGAAGGCATCTTCCAAGTCCTCCCAGCTGCCAATAGAGTTTTCAGGCAGACTGTTTAACCAGTGTCGAGCTGGCCCTTTGAATTTTAATGGAAGATATTTGATGGCATGAAGGTCATCACCGCGAGCCATATAAATATGGAGAAGAAAATCTTCAATCCATACTGCGGGATCTGTTGTTCCATCGTATGATTCGATGTTCACGGGTTTAAACCCTTCGGGAGTTCATGCCCCATTACTTCATTAGTAAAGCAAAGAGGGTGTGCGGCGCCTCTATATTGGGCCATATCGCGACGTAGCTCGGATGGAGTCCGTCTGTGGCATCCGGCCCGGGCATGATTGGGTTTGTCACGTCCGAATAGATGGCCATCGTCGCGTGTCGGGGCACGCCCCCACGGTCCGTAGATCAATCTGGTATGTCCTGCTCTACTGTCCAGGTCCTGCTGAAGGTCATATGTATATGCCCGAGCTATTTTATCGCTGCCTTTACATCGAGGTAGTACGGGCTGTTGTTCGTCTTGGGTTACTGCTTTGTCCCGACCACGTGGTCGTCGGTCAGCCGCCTTGTGCGCTGAGGGCACGGGCCCCAACACCTCGTCATCTAATTGTGGTAGTAATTTGCGCATTGGGTAGCTTTTGGGTGGTCGCTCGAGGCTGTATTCCTCGGCTGCCAGGACGTTAGTCCTTCTATCATTGAGCAGATCCTGATCAGCTTTGAAGCTGTGCTACTTCTTTTTCAGGCTCCTGGCAGTGGCTATTAGCTGGCGCTTAAAGCGCTCCTACTTGAGAGGTTCCTCAGGCACGATAAAATCCTCGTCGCCCAGGCTCACCTCATCCTGGGAGAGTGGAAGATAGTTACTGTCCTCCGAGTCTTCGTGTTCAGCTTGTTCATCAGGGCTAACTCGCCCGTCTTATCGTTCGTCCTGTTCGGAAGTTGGATCAACGGGGCCTTCATTGTCTTCGACATCGTCTAGAGTACTATTTTCTCCTGTGCCTGTATTGCTATCTTTTTCATGGCGTTACTTAGATCGGCGCCGCTGTCGTTGGCGCTTTGGCTGTATCTCAGGAGGTTTATCTTCCACCGGGTCTTCTTTGTCATCGCCATTAACTTCTTTCGGTGTGTCCACCATGTATACATCATAGGAGGAGGTGGTAGTCCAACACCCGGTAAATGGCGGGTTTTGGGCCTGCTCCTCTTCGGCATCGTCGTCCATACCGTCGATGCCTCCGGAGTCGTAGTCGAGCATGTTGGTTAGATCTTCGACAGTGGCTATTAGGTGGGATGTGGGTGGGAATGAAATTCCCCATCACCAGCCCCCAGTTCAAACCGGATATAGTTCGGTTGTGAGTCCCCTGCTAAAGAGAGGGTTTTTAATGAGTTTAACACATCGCCTAAAGGTGAGTGCCGGAAGATGTCCACAGAGCTGAATTCGACGATCGGCGCCTAGTAAGACTCGGCGGACGCGGATGCATGTAGTTCGGAACTAGTGACCGGAGATGAATCCGGGGGTCCGGTGATGCAGACCCCGCTCAAAGCTGAGTCTGTGTGCGGCTCCAACACCGATGAATATGCAGCTTCCGTGGCGGGGTTAAGCTTCTGTTGACCCACAAGTATAGGGGATCTATCGTAGTCCTTTCGATAAGTAAGAGTGTCGAACCCAACGAGGAGCAGAAGGAAATGATAAGCGGTTTTCAGCAAGGTACTCTCTGCAAGTACTGAAATAAGTGGTAACAGATAGTTTTGTGATAAGATTGGTTGTAACGAGCAACAAGTAACAAAAGTAAATAAAGTGCAGCAAGATGGCGCAATCCTTTTGTAGCAAAGGACAAGCCGGAACAAACTCTTATAATAGGAAAAGTGCTCCCGAGGACACATGGGAATATCGTCAAGCTAGTTTTCATCACGTTCATATGATTCACGTTCGAAACTTTGATAATTTGATATGTTGGTGGACCGGTACTTGGGCGCTGTTCTTACTAGAACAAGCATCCCACTTATGATTAACCTCTATTGCAAGCCTCCGCAACTAAAACAAAAGTATTAAGGTAAACCTAACCATAGCATGAAACATATGGATCCAAATCAGCCCCTAACGAAGCAATGCATAAACTAGGTTTAAGCTTCTGTCACTCTAGCAACCCATCATCTACTTATTACTTCCCAATGCCTTCCTCTAGGCCCAAATAATGGTGAAGTGTTATGTAGTCGACATTCACATAACACCACTAGAGGCTAGACAACATACATCTTATCAAAATATCAAACGAATACCAAATTCACATGACTACTCATAGCAAGACTTCTCCCTCGTCCTCAGGAACGAACGTAATTACTCATAAAGCATATTCATGTTCATAATCAGAGGGGTAATAATATGCATATAGGATCTGAACATATAATCTTCCACCAAATAAACCAACTAGCATCAACTACAAGGAGTAATTGACACTACTAGCAACCTACTAGCACCAATCCCAGACTTTGGGACAAGAATTGGATACAAGAGATGAACTAGGGTTTGGAGATGAGATGGTGCTGGTGAAGATGTTGATGGAGATTGCCCTCTCTCGATGAGAGGAGCGTTGGTGATGACGATGGTGATGATTTCCCCCTCCAGGAGGGAAGTTTCCCTGGCAGAACAGCTCTGCCGGAGCTCTAGATTGGATCCACCAAGGTTCCGCCTCGTGGCAGTGGAGTTTCGTCCCAAAAAGTTCCTTCTTATTTTTTTCTCATCGAAAGACCTCATATAGGAGAAGATGGGCATCGGAGAGCCACCAGGGGGCCCACGAGGTAGGGGGCGCGCCCTAGGGGGGGCCCCCCACCCTCGGGAGCAGGGTGTGGGCCCCTGGCCTTCATCTTTGGTGTGGATTTTTCTTTATTTCTTTTAAGACGTTCCGTGGAGTTTCAGGACTTTTGGAGTTGCGCATAATAGGTCTCTAATATTTGCTCCTTTTCCAGACCAGAATTCCAGCTGCCGGGATTCTCCCTCCTTATGTAAACCTTGTACAATAAGAGAGAATAGCCATAAGTATTGTGAAATAAAATAAAATAACAGTCCATATTGCGATAAATATCGATATAAAAGCATGATGCAAAATGGACGTATCAGCTTCCCGTCTTCGGATGGCACATGCCGCTCCGGATCTAGGGACAGAGCGCTTGCAGGCGCAATCTCCTGGGTATGGTCCGATGACAGATTTAGGTCATGTTCATCGCGGTGGCAGGGTGCGGCTGCCATGGGTTCAAATCCGTCAAAGATCAAGTCTCCGCGGATATCAGCGACGTTGTTCAAGATTCCAAACCTGACCTGACGGCCAGGGGCATAGCTGTCGATCTGCTCTAGATGGCCAAGCGAGTTGCCCACAGTGCGAAGCCGCCAAATACGAAGATCTGGCCAGGGAGAAAGACATCCCCCCGAGCAACATTGTTATATATGATGGATGGAGTCATCAAACCCTCTGATGACGACATAACGGAACTCTCAATGAAAGAACCAATGTCGGTGTCAAACCGGCGGATCTCGGGTAGGGGATCCCGAACTATGCGTCTAAGGTTGATGGTAACAGGAGACAGGGGACATGATGTTTACCTAGGTTCGGTCCCTCTCTATGGAGGTAATACCCTACTTCCTGCTTGATTGATCTTGATCAATATGAGTATTACAAGAGTTGATCTACCACGAGATCATAATGGCTAAAACCCTAGAAGTCTAGCCTATGCGATTATGATCATCTCTGCCTCTATGGACTAAACCTTCCGGTTTATATAGACACCGGAAGGGACTAGGGTTATACAAAGTCGGTTACAGAGAAATGAATCTTCATATCCAAACGCCAAACTTGCCATCCACACCAAGGAGAATCCCATCCGGACACGGGTGAGAGTCTTCGGTCTTCTATCTTCATAGCCCATCAGTCCGGCCCATGTCCAACAGGCCGAATGCCTGAGGACCCCTTAGTCCAGGACTCCCTCACCCCCTCTCCAGATTGTAATCCAAAGGAAGATATTTGTTCTGAGGCGGATTCAGACGTAGCTGACCAGTCCTATTTACCCCCAATGTGTTTGCTCTAACTTGGCATGATGATGTTAGTCATATCATGCATATGTTGCCTTTAAGTGCCTACTTTCGACATCATATATGTCACCTGCTTAGTTTAGACATGTTCTGTAATGCCACCTGTTTAGTTTCAATATCATATATGGGTATTATGCAGTCTCATGTCTTTTAGCCAGCCATAATATATGTGAAATGTGCCATGCCATCCTGTTTGACCAGGCATTATATATTTGAATGATATCTAGCCCATACTTTTCTTCATTAAATTTCCATTTGTCGACAATGTTGGTACATTAAACTACTCTTCTGTGAATCAACCATTTGAGTGGGTGATAGAAAAATCTGGAGTGAAAACAAGGCCTTCAGAGCAGACAGTGCTACCTGCCGAAGAAGATCTCTTGCTGGGTCCCGATAGCTCCTCAGAGATGGATGCAGAGACAGATGACCTGTCCTAATCCCCCACCGAGGTGTATGCTCTAACTTGTCATGGTTCTACTGCTCATATCATGCATATGGTGTCCTACATTGCATAGTTTAGACATCAAATCACACAATATTCAACACCATGTTCTTAGTTCAGGCATCATATATGCGAATGCCCTCCGCTTAGCATATAAATCACATATGGGAATTAAATCATGCGATCCTGGTTACTTAGATAACATGTATGTGAATTATGTCATGCGATCCTGTTTAGTTAGTCATCATATCTTTGAATTATGTTATGCTATGCTATCTAGTTTAGATAGACATCATATATGTGAAATTATGTCATGCTATCCGTTTTAGTTAAACAATATACATCTCAATTATTTAATGCCCTCTTTTTTCCACACTATCTATTGAATAAGTCTCTCATACAATGTTTGTGCATTCAATTATGTTTCCTGTTTGTCATCCGTTTGAATTGGAGCGGGTGATGGCAGTATCTAGCAGAGTTAAAACACGGTCTTCAAATAAAATAGTCCTACCTCTTGGTGGAGATAGAAACCCGGTTGTACATGCACGAGAACCAGCCCTACCACACATAACCCAGACTCTCGCAGATTTACCCCTACTGCGATGGATAGAGAACCAACTTAACTCCAACCCCAGCAGATAGTAACCCAGTTCATGTTGACACAACACCATCTCCACCACAGAGTTCCCAAACAAGAGCAGTTAGTAAGGCAGCTCCAGTGCTCAAAGCACCAGTGCTACCATGGTGAACCCCAACTCCACCAGTTAGTACACCTATTCTTGTGGAGGAAGCACAACCAGCCATTCAAAGTTTAGCATCTATCGCATTTGATGTTGTTAAGTCCTATGTGCATATCTTCCCATCATGGAAATATTATACTGAAGATGAAGGAAAATGCCAGTTGCAGGTGTTTGCCCAGGAGTTATGTGTAAGTAATGTTATTCATGGCAATTACTTTGCTTTGTCCATACATTCTACCTCCATGATGGTTATAATACAGAAAACTTTCCCATTTTTCTCTATAGAGAAGAACCGATTTGGAAACTCAGGATGAGGTAACCTGTGCTAATACCTCTGCTATCTTCAAGAATGCTTGGTAGCAGTATCGGAATTACCTGAAGAAAATGTACTTCACTGGCAAAGAAACTCATCAAATTCCCTTACGTTCTCCTGAGACACATTTACTGGACGATGACTGGGAACGCCTTGTTCTTTACTGGTCCCAAACCAAGAATGTGGTAAGGTCTATGAGCTCATTTTATTTGAAGTACTATATGCTTGCGTCTTACTGTACTCTGTTCATGTAGAACAAGTGCTTAAACCTGAAGAACAACTGTTCTCATTTAAGATTCCATTGCTATCGTGCATACTACTTTGCTCTTGTATCACTGTATTTACTCATACAAACTTATTTTTAAATTGAACTATCCAATGGAAACTCCAATGGCACAACAGGTATATTTACGCATGTTTCTTTAACAGGTTTGCTCTTATAAATACCTGTGTTGATTTCAATATCAATTGTGTATATAGTTGACTTCTCATACCATGCACATTACTAGCATCATAACTTGGCCAATAGTGTTGTTGTACATGTAGACCCGCGGTACCCATCTAAAATCTTGTTGTACCGTTTAGTTTCCCACGCTTTGTATTCTTTCAGTGCTGCTTTCTCTTGAACTGATATGATTTGAACCGTGTCTCTATTTTGATTTGGCAAGACAATGCAGTGACCATAGGACATAGATATATGTTTGTTTGATGCTTTTATAATGTACTACTTGGTAATATAAGGCTTGGTAGTTTAATCTTGTCCACCTTACTAATGAACTGGTTCACCGAAATGAGTTTCATATACTAGTACATGCTAAACCTATTATGTGTCTGCTTGTTTCTTCTTTTAGAATGCAGATAGAATATTGGGGAAGAGTGCCTTATTAAGAAATGATAAAGGAAGTAATGCATATAAGGTTCAGGATCGTGCGACATCCTTGTTGGTCTCCAACAAAGCTGATAAAACAGCTAAGGAAAACTATCTTGAAGATAGTGAGGCAACCCCAAAGTCCTGTCTTGGTTTACTGTTCGAGTTACTGGCCACTACCGCTTGCACAAGCTATTCAAACTCACTGTCTGAATCAGTTCGGTTTCTTGATTCTCAACTACAAGCTGAAAAACATAGATCAGCTATGCTGCAACAAGAAGCGGAAGGACTGCGGAAGTCCCTGGAGCATTCAGATGCATACTTTCTGGTGCAACAGCAAGCGTTGGAGGATTTTAGCACCAAACAGGACAATGCTAATAAGCTTGCTAAGCTTATTGCCAGCATGGTGGATATCCAGGATAATGTTTCTTGAGCTATTCTAAAGTTGTTTCAGTTATGGACTTGTTTTGCTGCTGCGTTTATTTGTAATGGTGGCCAATTTTGACGGCCAGTGTATGTAATATGCTACTTTGATCCCTATATTTGCACTAGTGGCAAACTTTGATGCCCAGTGGATGTAATATGTGTAATAGCTGTAATAGGCTAGTGATAGTTGCTTGATTATTTATGTCCTTATTGTCTTGTTCAGTTGTTTGCTTGTAGTCACTGCAGTTCTTTTTCTGTGTTTTTTTAGTGGCCACAATAACCTAGTTTTGGTAACTAGGCCACAATAATCATGGCAACACACGAACTGTTGTAACCATGGGCCTCCTGCAGGCCGTAGGATCCGTGGACCTTCTACGGGTCGTACGATCCATGGGCCTTTTACGGGCCATAGGATCCATGGACATTCTACGGGCCGTATTATCCATGGGCCTTCTACGGGCCATAGGACCCATTGGTCTTCTATGGGCCGTAGGATCCATGGGCCTTCTATGGGGCGTATAATCATTTCGCCAAACATGGGCCGTACTATTCATGGACCATAATGGGCCGTTAATAGGCCATATTTGATAATGTTATGAAAACAGCCCAACGGGTTAACGGGCCACAAACGGGCCGAATGTAACCACGGGCTGTATTTGATCCACAAACGGAACAGACCCGTAACAGACCGTATCAAACCGAATTCTAGAAATGACCCCAAGAATAAATGGGCCCTTCGAAGGCAGAAAGTTAACACGGGCTGGAAACGACCGACGGAATAATGGGCCGTTAATGGGTATAAAGCGACACACTGTTCATTATGGGCCAGTTTCATTCCAAGCCTTTAATGGACCGAGAGTTACAAAGGGCCTCATATGGGCCGAAAGACATCATGGGCCATACATGGGCCGGAAGTTACAACGGGCTGGAATCATATTAGAAGGCCCAGATGAAGGTACTAGGCTTAATTCTGATAGGCTGTAACAGGCCGGTAGTAAGAGGGCCATAAATGGGCTATATACGAACAGGCCATTAACAGGCTTTCCATGGGCCGGCCCGTTACCTTTTGACCAAGTCAAACGGGCCGGCCTTTTCACTGGAATGGGCCTCTGTTGGGTCGTGCCACGTGTCGATGTATCATAGACGCCTCTGATGTCTACTACACAACCTTCTTCTTGTAGACGTTGTTGGGCCTCCAAGTGCAGAGGTTTGTAGGACAGTAGCAAATTTCCCTAAAGTGGATGACCTAAGGTTTATCAATCTGTAGGAGGCATAGGATGTAGATTGTCTCTCTCAAGCAACCCTGCAACCAAATAACAAAGAGTCTCTTGTTCCCCAACACATCCAATACAATGGTAAATTGTATAGGTGCACTAGTTCGACGAAGATATGGTGACACAAGTGCAATATGGATGGTAGATATTTGTTTTTGTAATATGAAAATATAAAAACAGCAAGGTGACTAATGATAAAAGTGAGCACAAACGATATTGCAAAGCGTTGAAACAAGGCCTAGGGTTCATACTTTCACTAGTGCAAGTTCTATCAACAATAATAACATAATTGGATCATATAACTATCCCTCAACATGCAACAAAGAGTCACTCCAAAGTCACTAATAGTGGAGAACAAACGAAGAGATTATGGTAGGGTACGAAACCACCTCAAAGTTATCCTTTCTGATTGATCTATTCAAGAGTCCATAGTAAAATAACACTATTCTTTCCGTTCAATCTATCATAGAGTTCGTACTAGAATAACACCTTAAGACACAAATCAACCAAAACCCTAATGTCACCTAGATACTCCAATGTCACCTCAAGTATCCGTGGGTATGATTATACGATATGCATCACACACTCTCAGATTCATCTATTCAAACCAACACAAAGTACTTCAAAGAGTGCCCCAAAGTTTCTATCGGAGAGTCAAGATGAAAATGTGTGCCAACCCCTATGCATAGGTTCATGGGCCGAACCCGCAAGTTGATCACCAAAACATACATCAAGTGGATCAATATAATACCCCATTGTCACCACGGGTATTCCACGCAAGACATACATCATGTGTTCTCAAACCCTTAAAGACTCAATCCGATAAGATAACTTCGAAGGGAAAACTCAATCCATTACAAGAGATTAGAGGGGGAGAAATATCATAAGATCCAACTATAATTGCAAAGCTCGCGATACATCTAGATCGTACCACCTCAAGAACACGAGAGAGAGAGAGAGATCAAACACATAGCTACTGGTACATACCCTCACCCTCGAGGGAGAATTACTCCCTCCTCGTCATGGAGAGCACCGGGATGATGAAGATGGCCACCGGAGAGGGATTCCCCCCTCCGGCAGGGTGCCAAAACGGGTCTATATTGGCTTTCGGTGGCTACAGAGGCTTCTGGCGGCGGAAGTCCCGATCTATTCTCCTCCCCGAGGTTTTTAGGGTATATGGATATATATAGGAGGAAGAAGTACGTTGGTGGATCTCCGGGCTGTCCACGAGGCATGGGGGCGCGCCCAGGGGGGTGGGCGCGCCCCCCACCCCCGTGGGCATCCCGAGACTCTTTTGTCCATCTCCGATACTCCATGTGCTTCGTCTGGTCCAAAAATAAGTTTCGTGAAGTTTCAGGTGAATTGGACTCGGTTTGATTTTCCTTTTCTGCGATACTCTAAAACAAGGAAAAAACAGAAACTGGCACTGGGCTCTAGGTTAATAGGTTAGTCCCAAAAATCATATAAAATAGCATATAAATGCATATAAAACATCCAAGGTTTATAATATAATAGCATGGAACAATCAAAAGTTATAGATATGTTGGAGACGTATCAGCATCCCCAAGCTTAATTCCTGCTCGTCCTCGAGTAGGTAAATGATAAAAACAGAATTTTTGATGTGGAGTGCTACCTAACATATTTATCCATGTAGTTCTCTTTATTGTGGCATGAATGTTCAAATCCATAAGATTCAAGACAAAAGTTCAATATTGACATAAAAATAATAATACTTCAAGCATACTAGCCAAGCAATTATGTCTTCTCAAAATAACATGGACGAAGAAAGCTATCCCTACAAAATCATATAGTCTGGCTATGCTCTCTCTTCACCACACGAAATATTTAAATCAAGCACAACCCTGATGACAAGCCAAGCAATTGTTTCATACTTTTGATGTTCTCAAACTTTTTCAATCTTCATGCAATACATGAGCGTGAGCCATGGACATAAAGGTGGAATAGAATGGTGGTTGTGGAGAAGACAAAAAGGGAGAACATAGTCTCACACCAACTAGGTGTATCAACGGGCTATGGAGATGCCCATCAATAGATATCAATGTGAGTGAGTAGGGATTGCCATGCAACATATGCACTAGAACTATAAGTGTATGAATGCTCAAAAAGAAACTAAGTGGGTCTGCATCCAACTTGCTTGCTCTCGAAGACCTAGGGCATTTGAGGAAGCCCATTGTTGGAATATACAAGCCAAGTTTTATAATGAAAATTTCCCACTAGTATATGAAAGTAACAACATAAGAAACTCTCTATCATGAGATCATGGTGCTACTTTGAAGCACAAGTGTGGTAAAAGGATAGTAGCATTGTCCCTTCTCTCTTTTTCTCTCATTTTTTCTGTTTTTTTGGGCCTTCTCTTTTTTTGGCCTTTCTTTTTTTTCGTCCGGAGTCTCATCCCGACTTGTGGGGGAATCATAGTCTCCATCATCCTTTCCTCACTGGGACAATGCTCTAATAATGATGATCATTGTTGGAAATATGCCCTAGAGGCAATAATAAATTAGTTATTATTATATTTCCTTGTTCATGATAATCGTTTATTATCCATGCTATAATTGTATTGATAGGAAACTCAGATACATGTGTGGATACATAGACAACACAATGTCCCTAGTAAGCCTCTAGTTGACTGGCTCGTTGATCAATAGATGGTTACGGTTTCCTGACCATGGACATTGGATGTCATTGATAACGGGATCACATCATTAGGAGAATGATGTGATGGACAAGACCCAATCCTAAGCCTAGCACATAGATCGTGTAGTTCGTATGCTAAAGCTTTTCTAATGTCAAGTATCATTTCCTTAGACCATGAGATTGAGCAACTCCTGGATACCGTAGGAATGCTTTGGGTGTACCAAACGTCACAACGTAACTGGGTGACTATAAAGGTGCACTACATGTATCTCCGAAAGTGTCTGTTGGGTTGGCACGAATCGAGACTGGGATTTGTCACTCCGTGTAAACGGAGAGGTATCTCTGGGCCCACTCGGTAGGACATCATCATAATGTGCACAATGTGATCAAGGAGTTTATCACGGGATGATGTGTTACGGAACGAGTAAAGAGACTTGCCGGTAACGAGATTGAACAAGGTATAGGGATACCGACGATCGAAACTCGGGCAAGTACAATACCGCTAGACAAAGGGAATTGTATACGGGATTGATTAAGTCCTTGACATCGTGCTTCATCCGATGAGATCATCGTGGAACATGTGGGAGCCAACATGGCTATCCATATCCGGCTGTTGGTTATTGGCCGGAGAGGTGTCTCGGTCATGTCTACATGGTTCCCGAACCCGTAGGGTCTACACACTTAAGGTTCGATGACGCTAGGGTTATAAAGGAAGTTTGTATGTGGTTACCGAATGTTGTTCGGAGTCCCGGATGAGATCCCGGACGTAACAAGGATTTCCAGAATGATCCAGAGGTAAAGATTTATATATGGGAAGTCCTGTTTTGGTCACCGGAAAAGTTTCGAGGTTTATCGGTAACGTACCGGGACCACCGGGAGGGTCCCGGGGGTCCACCAAGTGGGGCCACCAGTCCCGGAGGCTTGCGTGGGCCAAGAGTGGTGAGGGACCAGCCCTTGAGTGGGCTGGTTCGCCTCCCACAAGGCCCAAGGCGCAGCAAAGGAGGAGAAGGGGAAACCCTAGGCTTAGATGGGCCCTAAGGCCCACCCTAGGGGGCGCCCCCCTCTTCCCCTCTTGGCCGCCACCCCAAGACCCATCTAGGGCTGCCGCCCCTCTAGGGGTGGGAACCCTAGAGGGGGCGCACCCTCCTCCCTCTCCCCTATATATAGTGAGGCCTAGGGGCTGCCCACAACACGCGATTTGATCTCTCTCGTTGGTGCAGCCCTCCCTCTCTTTCTCCTCATATCCCGTGGTGCTTGGCGAAGCCCTGCAGGATTGCCACACTCCTCCACCACCACCACGCCGTTGTGCTGCTGCTGGATGGAGTCTTCCTCAACCTCTCCCTCTCTCCTTGCTGGATCAAGGCGTGGGAGACATCGTCGGGCTGTACGTGTGTTGAACGCGGAGGTGCCGTCCGTTCGACACTAGGATCTCCGGTAATTTGGATCACGACGAGTACGACTCCATCAACCCCGTTCTCTTGAACGCTTCCGCTTAGCGATCTACAAGGGTATGTAGATGCACTCTCCTTCCCCTCGTTGCTGGTCTCTCCATAGATAGATCTTGGTGACACGTAGGAAAATTTTGAATTTCTGCTACGTTCCCCAACAGTGGCATCATGAGCTAGGTCTATGCGTAGTTTCTATGCACGAGTAGAACACAAAGTAGTTGTGGGTGTTGATTTTGTTCAATATGCTTACCGTTACTAGTCCAATCTTGATTCGGTGGAATTGTGGGATGAAGCGGCCCGGACCGACTTTACACATACTCTTACGTGAGACTGGTTCCACCGACTGACATGCACTAGTTGCATAAGGTGGCTAGCGGGTGTCTGTCTCTCCCACTTTAGTCGGATCGGATTCGATGAAAACGGTCCTTATGAAGGGTAAATAGCAATTGGCATATCACGTTGTGGTTTTTGCGTAGGTAAGAAACGTTCTTGCTAGAAACCCATAGCAGCCACGTAAAACATGCAAACAACAATTAGAGGACGTCTAACTTGTTTTTGCAGGGTATGCTATGTGATGTGATATGGACAAAGGATGTGATGAATGATATATGTGATGTATGAGATTGATCATGTTCTTGTAATAGGAATCACGACTTGCATGTCGATGAGTATGACAACCGGCAGGAGCCATAGGAGTTGTCTTAATTTATTTATGACCTGCGTGTCAACATAAACATCATGTAATTACTTTACTTTATTGCTAACCGTTAGCTGTAGTAGTATAAGTAATAGATGACGTGACAACTTCAAGAAGACACGATGATGGAGATCATGATGATGGAGATCATGGTGTCATGCCGGTGACAAGATGATCATGGAGCCCCAAGATGGAGATCAAAGGAGCTATATGATATTGGCCATATCATGTCACTATTATTTGATTGCATGTGATGTTTATCATGTTTATACATCTTATTTGCTTAGAACGACGGTAGTAAATAAGATGATCCCTCATTACAATTTCAAGAATGTGTTCTCCCCTAACTGTGCACCGTTGCTCAAGTTCGTCGTTTCGAAGCACCACGTGATGATCGGGTGTGATAGATCCTTACGTTCACATACAACGGGTGTAAGACAGTTTTACACATGCAAAACACTTAGGGTTAACTTGACGAGCCTAGCATGTGCATAGACATGGCCTCGGAACACAGAAGACCGAAAGGTCGAGCATGAGTCGTATAGAAGATACGATCAACATGAAGATGTTCACCGATGTTGACTAGTCCGTCTCACGTGATGATCGGACACTGACTAGTTGACTCGGATCATGTAATCACTTAGATGACTAGAGGGATGTCTATCTAAGTGGGAGTTCATAAGATGAACTTAATTATCTTGAACATAGTCAAAAGGTCTTCGCAAATTATGTCGTACCTCGCGCTTCAGTTCTACTGTTTAGTTATGTTCCTAGAGAAATTTAGTTGAAAGTTGATAGTAGCAATTATGCGGACTAGGTCCATAAACTAAGGATTGTCCTCATTGCTTCATAGAAGGCTTATGTCCTTAATGCACCGCTCAGTGTGCTGAACCTCGAACGTCGTCTGTGGATGTTGTGAACATCTGACATACACATTTTGATAACTACGTGATAGTTCAGTTAAACGGCTTAGAGTTGAGGCACCGAAGACGTTTTGAAACGTCGCGAAACATATGAGATGTTTCGAGGGCTGAAATTGGGATTTCAGGCTCGTGCCCACGTCAAGAGGTATAAGACCTCCGACGATTTTCTTAATCTGCAAACTAAGGGAGAAAAGCTCAATTGTTGAGCTTGTGCTCAGATTGTCTGAGTACAACAATCGCTTGAATCGAGTGGGAGTTGATCTTCCAGATGAAATAGTGATGGTTCTCCGAAGTCATTACCACCAAGCTGCTTGAGCTTCGTGATGAACTATAATATATCAGGGACATATATGATGATCCTTGAGATATTCGCGATGTTTGACACTACGAAAAGTAGAAATCAAGAAGGAGCATCAATTGTTGATGGTTGGTGAAACCACTAGTTTCAAGAAGGGCAAGGGAACAAAGGGATACTTCATGAAATGGCAATTCAGCTGCTGCTCTAGTGAAGAAACCCAAGGTTGAACCCAAACCCGAGACTGAGTGCTTCTGTAATAAGGGGAACAGCCACTGGAGCAGAATTACCCTAGATACTTGGTAGATGAGAAGGCTATCGATAGAAGTATATTGGACATACATTATGCTAATGTGTACTTTACTAGTACTCCTAGTAGCACCAGGGTATTAGATACCGATTCAGTTGCTAAGTGTTAGTAACTTGAAATAAAAGCTACGGAATAAACGGAGACTAGCGAAAGGTGAGATGACGATATGTGTTGGAAGTATTTCCAAGGTTGATCAAATATCGTACGCTCCCTCTACCATCGAGATTGGTATTAAAACCTAAATAATTGTTATTTGGTGTTAGTGTTGAGCATAGACATGACTGGATTATGTCTATTGCAATACGGTTATTCATTTAGGGAGAATAATGGTTACTCTGTTTATTTGAATAATACCTTCAATGGTCTTGCACCTAAAATGAATGGTTCATTGAATCTTGATCATAGTGATACACATGTTCATGTCAAAAGATATAAGATAGTAATGATAGTACCACCTACTTGTGGCACTGCCACGTAAGTCATATCGGTATAAAACGCATGAAGAAGCTCCATGTTGATGGATCTTTGGGCTCACTCGTTTTTGAAAAGTTTGAGGCATGCGAACCATGTCTATTGGTGTATATGCATGAAGAAACTCCATGCAGATGGACCGTTTAAACTCACTTGATTTTGAATCACTTGAGACATGCAAATCATACCACATGGGCAAGATGACTGAAAGCCTCGGTTTCAGTAAAATGGAACCAGAAAGCAACTTGCTGGAAGTAATACATTTTGATGTGTGCAGTCCAATGAGTGCTGAGGCGTGTAGTGGATATCGTTATGTTCTTACTTCACAGATGATTTGAGTAGATGTTGAGTATATTTACTTGATGAATCACGAGTCTGAATTATTGAAAGGTTCAAGTAATTTCAGGGTGAAGTTGAAAGATCGTCGTGACAAGAGGATAAAAGATCTATGATATGATCATAGAGATGAATATCTGAATTACGAGTTTGGCACAGAATTAAGACATCGTGGAAATTGTTTCACAACTAATACAGCCTGGAACACCATAGTGTGATGGTGTGTCCGAACATCATAACTGCACCCTATTGGATATGATGCATACCATGATGTCTCTTATTGAATTACCATGATAGTTTATGGGTTAGGCATTAGAGACAACCACATTCACTTTAAATAGGGCACCACGTAATTCCGATGAGATGACACCATATGAACTATGGTTTAGAGAAACCTAAGCTGTCATTTCTTAGAAGTTTGGGGCTGCGACGCTTGTGAAAAAGTTTCAGGCTGATAAGCTTGAACCCAAAGCGGATAAATGCATCTTCATAGGACACCCAAAACAGTTGGGTATACCTCCTGTCTCAGAACCGAAAGCAATAAGGGATTGTTTGTAGAATCGGGTCCTTTCTCGAGGAAAAGTTTCTCTTGAAAGAATTGAGTGGGAGGATGGTGGAGACTTGATGAGGTTATTGAACCGTCTCTTCAACTAGTGTGTGGCAGGGCACAGGAAGTTGTTCCTGTGGCACCTACAACAATTGAAGTGGAAGCTTATGATAGTGATCATGAAACTTCAGATCAAGTCACTACCAAACCTCGTGGGATGACAAGGATGCGTACTACTTCAGAGTGGTACGTGATCCTGTCTTGGAAGTCATGTTGCTAGACAACAATGAACCTACGAGCTATGGAGAAGCGATGGTGGGCCCGGATTCCGATAAATGGCACGAGGCCATAAAATCCGAGAGAGGATCCATGTATGAAAACAAAGTGTAGACTTTGGAAGAACTACTTGATAGTCGTGAGGCTGTTGAGTACAGATGGATTTAAAAGGAAGACGGACAATGATGGTGTCACATCCCTAGCTTCTGGTGCTGCCTGGTGTGTGCATCATGTTTAAATTCTGAAATTTGAACTGAGGGAATTGGAAGCCTCAAAACCCTAAATAAAAGAGGGGCAAGAAACCCTAAAATTGCAATCAGTAAATCCAAAATGCCCTAGAAATAGCTCTGACAATTTTGGCAAGAGTTATAAATCAAACCAAAATTGTGGGACATTTCTAAGGAATTATTGGGCTCTGATTTTAAATCAATATTTTATTTGAATTTGGAGTTATATTCAAAATATATAATGAATATATCTTCAAATGACCTGAGATATTTTTGTTATATGTGGAGAAGTCCATTAAGTGACTTAAAAATATCCAGGGGAGTTTTGGCACTGTTTTCAAATTCTATTTGAATTAAAATTCAGTGCCAATTAAATGAAACAGAACAAAAGTAGAAAACAGTAAAAATAAGACAGAGCAGAGAAACTTACCTGTGAAGCCCACCTGGTGGCCCAACAGGACCGGCCCAGCGCGGCCCAGCCCGCCACCACTACTCCCCCCCCTGTCGTCTTCCTCTTGCCAGTGGGAGCAGCTGCGTGCTCGCACGCGCGCGGCCGAGGAGGCCACCTCCTCCCTGCCTGGCTGCATCCTCCTTCCCTGGTCCCTCCCGCGACGCCACGCAGCCCCGACCCCCTCTCACTTCTCCCTCGCCCTCTGGACCTCCCTCCCCCTCGCTCCTCTGTTTCCCCTCCCGCGACCGAACGGAGCCGCCGCCACCGACGAGAGCCACCGTGGCTACCGGCCACCCCACGGCTCACCGACGCCCCAGGAAGCTCCGCCGGTCCTCCCTCTACCTCCTCAACGAGCCACGAGGCCCCGGACGTGCCACAACACCCCCCTCGATGCCTTCTTCAACCTCGGGACCGCCGGCCATCTTCGTCAAATTCGCCGGCTCCGGACCATCCCCGGCCTCGTCTCCGCCTCGAATGGATCCGCTGTGAGCCTCCGCTGCCTCTCCTGTGCTCGCCCCCTCCGTTCTCGCCCCCTAGCCCCATCTCCCACCGCGGGCGAGAGTTTCTCGCCGCCGGCCATGGCGTGGCCGTGGCCACAGCCACCGCAGCTCGTTCTCGAGCCCACCGTCGTGCTCACCACAGTCCCAGGAGCACATAGCACTCACCAACGCCTCCCCTGGCGCCCTGCATCGCCTAAACCGTCGTTGCCGTAGCTCCGGCCGCCGCCTAAGTGGTCGCCGCCGTCGACCCCGGCCTCCCTGTGCCCAGCTGCGTGCGCCCCTAGATGCGCGGGAGCACGGGCTCCCTCTTGGTGCCCTCAGCGCGACCAGCCGCGGGCTGTAGCGCCGTTCCGAGCAACTCCGGCGAGGTCTCGCCGTTGCCGTGGTCGCCGGCGTCACTTGCTGACGGGGCTGGCTTAATTAGCCACTAAACACCGCATCGTGTCACTGACACCTAGGCCCCACACCTTAACTAATCTTAGTTTATTTTCTGTTTAGCTTAAATAAATCACAGTGGCCCCACGCGTCAGCTTTGACCGTGCTGACGTGGCCTTTGACCCGGCCCCACCTGCCATTGACACTAACTAGCCCTGTGTCACTGACGTGTGGCCCCCACACGTCAGGTTTGACCCGGACCCGCCCTGTTGACCTGATGACGTCAGGATGAGGTCATGCTGACGCAATAATTCCTTTCTGGAATTTAAATAAATCTTAAATGATTTAATAATTTCAGAAAATAGCTAAAACTTCTATAAATCATAGAAAATTAACCATAACTCCAAATTAAATAAATTATATATGAAAAATTATCAGAAAAATTCAAGGAATCCATCTGTACCATTTTCATGCATGTTAGAACAACTTATAGCTGCTGTTTAGCACAAATCATATTAATGACATTTAAATAATCACATATGGAGTTTAAATTTGAATCTTGTATTCAAACCAACTTCATTTAATCTGTTGCTAGTTGCATTAGCTCAAAACACATTCATTTTGCCATGTCATGATCATGCATCATATTGTGCATTGCATTGATTGTGTTCCCTTCTGTGTTGCCGGTATTTGTCCCCTCTCGATAGACGTGATACCGATGTTGTGATCGTTGACACTGATGAAGACTCAATGCTATCTTCAGAAGTGCCAGGCAAGCAAAACCCCCTTGTTCATTCCGATAAAATCCCACTCTTTCGCTCCTGCTCTCTTTTACTGCATTAGGACAACAACGATATATTTGTTACTTGCTGCGGTAGCTGAACCCCTTTATCCTCTGCATGACCTGTCATTGCCACAGTAAATAGATGAAACCCACTAGCATGAGTAGGAGTTGTTTGAGCCCTGTTGTTCCTACTCATACATGCTTGTCTGTCATGCCTGCTACTGCTTAGAGTTGTGTCAGCTCTGATTCATCGGGGATGAATCAGAGGCGTGTGAACATGTCCCAATGTGTGTGAGCTAAGTGTGTGAACACGATTTGGTAAAGGTAACGGTGAGAGGCCATGTAGGAGTACATGGTGGGTTGTCTCATTGCAGCCGTCCTCAGGAACTGAGTTCTGTGTTTGTGATCCATGACCAGCTACTACCACACATTGGAATGCTTAAGTGCCCCTCTCGACTTATTAACCAACATGATCTCTGTCCAGGAGTTGCAACTAGTTTCTGGTGTTTGTAGGTAGTGTTAGTAGTCTACCAAGTGGCACCCGGTACAGGTGGGCTTGGGACAGACTAGGCACAGTGGCACGGTGTACCAAGTGGCACCCAGATGGTGGGCTTGGGAACCCTGCTCACATCGTTTGGGGCCGTAAGCGACACCCCGGCCGGATCTCCTTGCGGATGGAACCCGAATAGGCGATAAACCTGGACGAGAGACTTGTTCGGTTAGTCAGGTCGTGGCCGACTCCCTCGCCCGGCTTCCGCTTGAAGGTTGCCGAGGTACATGACATGTACAGGGCGATAAGTGGCGAAAGCGTGTGTGAAGAAGTACACCCCTGCAGGGTTATCATTATCTATTCGAATAGCCGGATTCCTCGGATATGGAAACGTGGACCCCTTGTACAGTTCATAGACAAGTGAAAGTGGATACTTTAAAATACGCAAGATAAGCGTGAGTGCTATGGATGGCGTTCTCGTAGGGAGACGGGAGCGGATCCATAGTGGTGTATTGATATGGTGAATATGTGGACTCGTGTGCGCCACCTCAAAGAGTTACTTGCAGTCGTAGTTCAGGATAGCCACCGAGTCAAAGCTGGCTTGCTGCAGTCAAACTCCACCATCCCTTTGTTGATAATGATGCATATGTAGTTAGTTCTGATGTAAGTCTTGCTGGGTACATTTGTACTCACGTTTGCCTATTTTATGTTTTGCAGAGAGACTTCAGTCTCACTAGTAGTTCCACGTGGACTTCGACGTTTAGCTTGTTACCTCAGCTACGATCTTGTGCCCCGGCAGGATCTGGTAGATAGTTAGGCTTCTCAGCCCTTTTCAGTTATAGATGTCTGTACCCAGACATGATAGCTTCCGCTTGTGCTTTGATTTGTATGCTCTGATTGTTGGGTCATGAGACCCATGTTTGTAATATCTCGCTCCTCGGAGCCTATTGAATAAATTACTTGAGTCGTAGAGTCATGATGTGATGCCATGTTGTATTTGCACATATCGAGCATATTGTGTGTATGTTATTGAAATGCTTGGTATGTGTGGGATCTGACCATCTAGTTGTTTACCTTTAGTAGCCTCTCTTACCGGGAAATGTCTCCTAGTGTTTCCACTGAGCCATGGTAGCTTGCAACTGCTCCGGAACACTTAGGCTGGCCGGCATGTGTCCTTCTTCGTTCCTGTGTCTGTCCCTTCGGGGAAATGTCACGCGATGAATACCGGAGTCCTGTTAGCCCGCTACAGCCCGGTTCACTGGAGTCCTGCTAGCCCAGTGCTACAGCCTGGATTCACTCGCTGATGACCGACACGTTCGATGCTGGGTCATGGATGCCTGTCCCTGTAAGTCTGTGCCACTTTGGGTTTACGACTAGCCATGTCAGCCCGGGCTCCTTATCATATGGATGCTAGCGACACTGTCATATACGTGTGCCAAAAGGCGCAAACGGTCCCGGGTTAAGGTAAGGCGACACCCGTGGGAATACCGTGCGTGAGGCCGCAAAGTGATATGAGGTGTTACATGCTAGATCGATGTGGCATTGAGTCGGGGTCCTGACAGCGTTGGTATCAGAGCTTGACTGCCTGTAGGATCACCAAGCCAAACTGGTCGAAGTTGAGTCAAGAAATTCTTTAGTTATATAAGGGAATTGATTGTGGGATGGAACGTAAGGCTCTTTTTACTCCTTGTACCTCATGGCCTTCTGATCTGAGTCATCATCTTCTCTTCTACGGGGATTAAGAACTAGGCTATCTCTTCTTTCTATTAGGATCACGTGTTACTAATCAGTGGACTTATAAGATTGTTGGATTTAAGCCTCTGTTCAGTTTTTACTGCTTCCGTATGTTAATTGTTGATCTCGAAATCTTGATATTGTGCTTCTGAGTGGTTATGCCACCATTTTTGTGAATGTCTCAAATCTTTTCTGAGCATTTACAGCCGTTATGCTGTCCGAGTCATCCCAGGTTTCTAAATAGTCTGATGCATTTGCAAATCCTTTCCCTCTGGTTTCGATGCTCCTTTATGCCAGCTCAATCACACAAATTGTTGAGTTGAGATATTCTATTGCCTCGACCTTTATGTTGGAATATTATTATGACCTAGGTGTCTTAGGGGATCATCTAGTAATTTAGCCATGATTTGTGTTCCCAGTGTGATGATTCTGGCCATCATTCTCGAAAGCATCCCGTGATGCTACTTAGTAATAGGTATTCTGTTCCTAGGTTCTTGAACCCGAGATTCACCCTACTTACTTCATGTTGATAGTGTTTGCTAGTTCCTTTAGTATATTAGTAACCTTTGCGATAGTCCTCGAGGTCCGTGGTATATCGTTCTTCCAAATACCATGAACCATTATGGCAGAAGTTTGTTGGATCAAAAGATCACAACAGGCCCTCTATGAGTTCTCCATGCTATATTGTGACTCTGCCTGCTCAACCTTTCTGCATGGGTTATCCGGAAGAATTATGTTGAACTTTGTTCGGCATACCAACCCATGTATCCACAACTCAGAAAGTTATATGTTCCTTTGAGTTGTCCCTCTTTAGTTGTCTACTGACCTTCGTCTATCAATTGATAGTCAAGAGTATGCGTGCGTTCGTTTATCGATGCCTATTACTCTTGTGGTCCGTCAAGCCATTCTATCGCGGAATGACCAGGAGAAACAAACTCCAGTACCTCATCCATATCTAGGATTGGGTCAAAGTAGTTGTACTCTGCAGATCAAGTTGCTAACCCAACTTTTGTTCTGTTCTGCCTTGGAGTATTACCATCTTTACATCAAGAATTTCATGAGAATTGCACCACCTTTTGTGAATTCTTGACATAGTGATACTTCTCGCCATCCTTTTTCATTCCTCGGTTCCGTGTTGTTGCAGCCGGAGTGCCGACCAGTGAATCATGATGTGTGAACTCAATACTCCTAGCAACCCCATTGCTTGGTAGTTAATGGACAACAATCTTATTCTTAGTATGTTGGTTATTGAATCACCATTCTAAGATTGATCGTGCTACCTAGTCCTTATTTTGGTGCACCCTTCGATTGATGAGTTAGGATCTTGTCAAGTCCTCACTCATTTGATCATATCGTCTTGCCCTGAAAGGCAAGATTGTTCTCGAGCTTAGTAACATACCGGTGGTTCGTGATTTTCCGAATATCTTCTCGGAAGCATTACCAGGTTGTTCCCTGACTGTTATGTTGAGCTCGTGATCAAGTTGGTTTCTTGTGAACCACCCTTTCTCCAAAAATCTGTGTTGAATATCCCGGAGCTAGTTGGTTAAGCTAGACAACAACTTGGAGAGTTGGAGGATAAAAGCTTGCCTGACTTAGTTCGTTCCAAAGGGATAATCTTGTGTAGTGTGTGTTGAAGAAAGATGATATCTTCACCGATTGGTCCCTGTGATCAGTTGCGGGACCTATTGTCTTATCAATCCTTTGATTTGAGTGTGGGCTATCGTCAAATCAAATTAGTACCAATGATGCTCGTAATGTTGTCTTATTCGTGGTTGATCCCTCGAGCATACCCCATTACATCTTTGGCCTGACCAATGCTATTACTTGTTCACTTAACTATGGAATTCCTTTTAAAAGGAAACCTAGATGAATTGTTGTTGAGCCCATTGACAACATCCTTATCTCCTCCATGGTCTTGTTGGACAACAAGTTAGTGTTGGAAACTTTTGAAGCATTTTCCTCATGCTAGCTCATGAAGTATTTGTTTGACGAAAGGAGTGACTTCCTCTTATACACGTGCATTTGGTGAAAGTTGCCGCCGTGAATTTGAGAAAGTTAGTTTTGCTTCCTCTGGAATCATCCCAAGTCAGTCATGCATATGTGCGAAGTATTCTGTGGTTTGGAGACTTGCAACCTTCATTCCATATGTGTTCCGAGCACACCAAGCCACTGATTGATTTGTTCAAGGAGAAGAAGTTTCTTCTTAAGAGCATGCCTTATGCAAGGACCTCAATATCCTCGATTATGGTTCCCCACCTGAACTCGGTAGTGTTTTGTTGTAAGACTATCATGTGATAATGTTTTGTCTAGGACAACGTGTTCACGTGTTTGTAGCAGAACCAACTCATGTTTTGGAGCTTGCTATCGTAGTTCATCTCCCGAGAATCCCGCAACGTCATCTCGTCGATTTGTGTTGCAAACTTTCATTTTTCTTCCTAGACTCGATGAGTCTGGAATATCCTGACACCAACCAGATCTGAATCTCAGGCAGATATGATGGTTGGGACATTTCCCAAGAACTATAATATTGGTCCCTCGATAACCGGTAAGGTGGATGTCGTGGCCAACACACCCAGCCGAAAGACCTATTATTGTAGTATCTTGATTGAAGAAGTTGGCCACCTTCCCATAAGGATTTCGTAGGATTTACCTCCGTAACTGTTCCTTATGGATTCTATTGCTCCCAAAGTCCGACCTTTTACTTGATGTTCTAGTTATCAAACCATATCTATGAATGGGTTACGCTAGCACATCAAGGAGAACATTAGAAGCGGAGTGCTAAATGTCTCTCGGTCGATCATCCAGATTTTATTTCCTTGGCCTCGCTAAGATGAAATCTGAGAAGTGTTATCTTCCTTTGCATCTGCATCATCCATCATCATTCATCATGGTAGCAAGTTGTGTTGCCAGGATCCTTGACACGGATGTTGGTAAAACCTTGATGAATATGGAAATGCTCAAGTTCTTGAGAGCACGCACAAGCGCTACGTGTTATCATCGGCACTAACTGGGATGCTCTCAGTTCCCTCGGCAATGCTATGACCTTCTCAAACAGTGAATTCACTCTCTATTGTTGGGTTCTTCCCCAGTTACCAGAATCATTCCCAGCATTTGCATTTTGTTCCCAGCTTGCACCGCCAATGTGCCATTCTACCATGGGTCTCTTCCATTTCCGGTGATAAGCAAATTCATCCATTACGTTGTCTTCAACAAGGTAATCCACATCATCCAAGTCCGGGTATGCCATTCTACCGACCCCCTACAAACGATCGCTCGAGAATTGCCTTAGGCTGACCTAAAGAGTTTCATTGATCTTTGAATCAAAGGTAATTCTTTTTTCCACTTAAGGAGATATTTCTACGAGTCACGTTCCCTAAGGTGCATCGTTATGGTATCATGGCCACTCAACTCCTCGCTACGTTGGCAATCGTTTACCACCTTCTTAAGTGTGGAATTATTGTCTACCTAGTGAACCTTCGTCATCTGCTTCACTCCATTCCCATGGATGTATGTTTAGTGTCTCAGCTCGAGAGAGGTTGCTATGTCTCATTCCGTGAGTTAATCCTGAGTTGTTCGATCTTCAAGAAGATCGACCCTTCTAGAGTCTCCTTCTTCTCTCCATGTCATGTTGGCAGGATTTCTCAGAGCAAGACTTCGAGACAATGATGGTGATCGAATCAACGTTCATTCGAAGCGCAACCTGGATCGTGAAGATTATACTAGTTTGCGTTTCCCCTTCATCCTACCCTACGCTTGAATCTCGAGACGAGATTCTTGTTTAGTGGGGGTGAGTTGTCACATCCCTAGCTTCTGGTGCTGCCTGGTGTGTGCATCATGTTTAAATTCTGAAATTTGAACTGAGGGAATTGGAAGCCTCAAAACCCTAAATAAAAGAGGGGCAAGAAACCCTAAAATTGCAATCAGTAAATCCAAAATGCCCTAGAAATAGCTTTGACAATTTTGGCAAGAGTTATAAATCAAACCAAAATTGTGGGACATTTCTAAGGAATTATTGGGCTCTGATTTTAAATCAATATTTTATTTGAATTTGGAGTTATATTCAAAATATATAATGAATATATCTTCAAATGACCTGAGATATTTTTGTTATATGTGGAGAAGTCCATTAAGTGACTTAAAAATATCCAGGGGAGTTTTGGCACTGTTTTCAAATTCTATTTGAATTAAAATTCAGTGCCAATTAAATAAAACAGAACAAAAGTAGAAAACAGTAAAAATAAGACAGAGCAGAGAAACTTACCTGTGAAGCCCACCTGGTGGCCCAACAGGACCGGCCCAGTGCAGCCCAGCCCGCCACCGCTACTCCCCCCCTGTCGTCTTCCTCTTGCCAGTGGGAGCAGCTGCGTGCTCGCACGCGCGCGGCCGAGGAGGCCACCTCCTCCCTGCCTGGCTGCCTCCTCCTTCCCTGGTCCCTCCCGCGACGCCACGCAGCCCCGACCCCCTCTCACTTCTCCCTCGCCCTCTGGACCTCCCTCCCCCTCGCTCCTCTGTTTCCCCTCCCGCGACCGAACGGAGCCGCCGCCACCGACGAGAGCCACCGTGGCTACTGGCCACCCCACGGCTCACCGACGCCCCAGGAAGCTCCGCCGGTCCTCCCTCTACCTCCTCAACGAGCCACGAGGCCCCGGACGTGCCACAACACCGCCCTCGATGCCTTCTTCAACCTCGGGACCGCCGGCCATCTTCGTCAAATTCGCCGGCTCCGGACCATCCCCGGCCTCGTCTCCGCCTCGAATGGATCCGCTGTGAGCCTCCGCTGCCTCTCCTGTGCTCGCCCCCTCCGTTCTCGCCCCCTAGCCCCATCTCCCACCGCGGGCGAGAGTTTCTCGCCGCCGGCCATGGCGTGGCCGTGGCCACAGCCACCGCAGCTCGTTCTCGAGCCCACCGTCATGCTCACCATAGTCCCAGGAGCACATAGCACTCACCAACGCCTCCCCTGGCGCCCTGCATCGCCTAACCCGTCGTTGCCGTAGCTCCGGCCGCCGCCTAAGTGGTCGCCGCCGTCGACCCCGGCCTCCCTGTGCCCAGCTGCGTGCGCCCCTAGATGCGCGGGAGCACGGGCTCCCTCTTGGTGCCCTCAGCGCGACCAGCCGCGGGCTGTAGCGCCGTTCCGAGCAACTCCGGCGAGGTCTCGCCGTCGCCGTGGTCGCCGGCGTCACTTGCTGACGGGGCTGGCTTAATTAGCCACTAAACACCGCACCGTGTCACTGACACCTAGGCCCCACGCCTTAACTAATCTTAGTTTATTTTCTGTTTAGCTTAAATTAATCACAGTGGCCCCACGCGTCAGCTTTGACCGTGCTGACGTGGCCTTTGACCCGGCCCCACCTGCCATTGACACTAACTAGCCCTGTGTCACTGACGTGTGGCCCCCACACGTCAGGTTTGACCCGGACCCGCCCTGTTGACCTGATGACGTCAGGATGAGGTCATGCTGACGCAATAATTCCTTTCTGGAATTTAAATAAATCTTAAATGATTTAATAATTTCAGAAAATAGCTAAAACTTCTATAAATCATAGAAAATTAACCATAACTCCAAATTAAATAAATTATATATGAAAAATTATCAGAAAAATTCAAGGAATCCATCTGTACCATTTTCATGCATGTTAGAACAACTTATAGCTGCTGTTTAGCACAAATCATATTAATGACATTTAAATAATCACATATGGAGTTTAAATTTGAATCTTGTATTCAAACCAACTTCATTTAATCTGTTGCTAGTTGCATTAGCTCAAAACACATTCATTTTGCCATGTCATGATCATGCATCATATTGTGCATTGCATTGATTGTGTTCCCTTCTGTGTTGCCGGTATTTGTCCCTTCTCGATAGATGTGATACCGATGTTGTGATCGTTGACACTGATGAAGACTCAATGCTATCTTCAGAAGTGCCAGGCAAGCAAAACCCCCTTGTTCATTCCGATAAAATCCCACTCTTTCGCTCCTGCTCTCTTTTACTTCATTAGGACAACAACGATATATTTGTTACTTGCTGTGGTAGCTGAACCCCTTTATCCTCTGCATGACCTGTCATTGCCACAGTAAATAGATGAAGCCCACTAGCATGAGTAGGAGTTGTTTGAGCCCTGTTGTGCCTACTCATTCATGCTTGTCTGTCATGCCTGCTACTGCTTAGAGTTGTGTCAGGTCTGATTCATCGGGGATGAATCAGAGGCATGTGAACATGTCCCAATGTGTGTGAGCTAAGTGTGTGAACACGATTTGGTAAAGGTAGCGGTGAGAGGCCATGTAGGAGTACATGGTGGGTTGTCTCATTGCAGCCGTCCTCAGGAACTGAGTTCTGTGTTTGTGATCCATGACCAGCTACTACCACACATTGGAATGCTTAAGTGCCCCTCTCGACTTATTAACCAACATGATCTCTATCCAGGAGTTGCAACTAGTTTCTGGTGTTTTTAGGTAGTGTTAGTAGTCTACCAAGTGGCACCCGGTACAGGTGGGCTTGGGACAGACTAGGCACAGTGGCACGGTGTACCAAGTGGCACCCGGATGGTGGGCTTGGGAACCTTGCTCGCATCGTTTGGGGCCGTAAGCGACACCCCGGCCGGATCTCCTTGCGGATGGAACCCGAATAGGCGATAAACCTGGACGAGAGACTTGTTCGGTTAGTCAGGTCGTGGCCGACTCCCTCGCCCGGCTTCCGCTTGAAGGTTGCCGAGGTACATGACGTGTATAGGGCGATAAGTGGCGAAAGCGTGTGTGAAGAAGTACACCCCTGCAGGGTTATCATTATCTATTCGAATAGCCGGATTCCTCGGATATGGAAACGTGGACCCCTTGTACAGTTCATAGACAAGTGAAAGTGGATACTTTAAAATACGCAAGATAAGCGTGAGTGCTATGGATGGCGTTCTCGTAGGGAGACGGGAGCGGATCCATAGTGGTGTATTGATATGGTGAATATGTGGACTCGTGTGCGCCACCTCAAAGAGTTACTTGCAGTCGTAGTTCAGGATAGCCACCGAGTCAAAGCTGGCTTGCTGCAGTCAAACTCCACCATCCCTTTGTTGATAATGATGCATATGTAGTTAGTTCTGATGTAAGTCTTGCTGGGTACATTTGTACTCACGTTTGCCTATTTTATGTTTTGCAGAGAGACTTCAGTCTCACTAGTAATTCCACGTGGACTTCGACGTTTAGCTTGTTACCTCAGCTACGATCTTGTGCCCCGGCAGGATCTGGTAGATAGTCAGGCTTCTCAGCCCTTTTCAGTTATAGATGTCTGTACCCAGACATGATAGCTTCCGCTTGTGCTTTGATTTGTATGCTCTGATTGTTGGGTCATGAGACCCATGTTTGTAATATCTCGCTCCTCGGAGCCTATTGAATAAATTACTTGAGTCGTAGAGTCATGATGTGATGCCATGTTGTATTTGCACATATCGAGCATATTGTGTGTATGTTATTGAAATGCTTGGTATGTGTGGGATCTGACCATCTAGTTGTTTACCTTTAGTAGCCTCTCTTACCGGGAAATGTCTCCTAGTGTTTCCACTGAGCCATGGTAGCTTGCTACTGCTCCGGAACACTTAGGCTGGCCGGCATGTGTCCTTCTTCGTTCCTGTGTCTGTCCCTTCGGGGAAATGTCACGCGATGAATACCGGAGTCCTGTTAGCCCGCTACAGCCCGGTTCACCGGAGTCCTGCTAGCCCAGTGCTACAGCCTGGATTCACTCGCTGATGACCGACACGTTCGATGCTGGGTCATGGATGCCTATCCCTGTAAGTCTGTGCCACTTTGGGTTTACGACTAGCCATGTCAGCCCGGGCTCCTTATCATATGGATGCTAGCGACACTGTCATATACGTGTGCCAAAAGGCGCAAACGATCCCGGGTTAAGGTAAGGCGACACCCGTGGGAATACCGTGCGTGAGGCCGCAAAGTGATATGAGGTGTTACATGCTAGATCGATGTGGCATTGAGTCGGGGTCCTGACAGATGGTAAATGTCACCATTAAGAAAGCTCGACTTGTCGTTAAGAAGTTTCCCGACAAGTTCAAGGAGTTGACTACGGTGAGACTTTCTCACTCGTAGCGATGCTAAGAGTCTGTTGGAATTATATTAGCAATTACTGCATCATTTATGAAATCTTGCAGATATGATATCAAAACATTGTTTCCTCGACGATTTTTGAGGAAAGGTTGTATGTGATACAACCGGAAGGTTTTGTCAATCCTGAAATATGCTAATAAGTATGCAAAGCTCCAGCAATCCTTCTAAGGACTGGAGTAAGCATCTCGGAGTTGGAATGTATGCTTTGATGATGATCAAAGATTTTGGTGTATACAAAGTTTATGAGAAACTTGTATTTCCAAAGAAGTGAGTGGGAGCACTATAGAATTTCTGACGAATATATGTTGTTGACATATTGTTGATCAGAAATGACATAGAATTTCTGGAAAGCATATAGGGTTATTTGGAAAGTGTTTTTCAATGGAAAGCCTGGATTAAGCTACTTGAGCATTGAGCATCAAGATCTATAAGGATAGATCAAAACACTTAATGGTACTTTCAAATGAGCACATTCCTTAACATGATCTTGAAGGTGTTCAAGATGGATCAGTCAAAGAAGGAGTTCTTGCCTGAGTTGTAAGGTATGAAGTTAAGACTTAAAGCTCGACCACGGCAGAATAGAGAGAAAGGACGAAGGTCGTCCCCTATGCTTAAGACATAGACTCTACAGTATGCTATGCTGTGTACAGCACCTGAAGTGTGCCTTGCCATGAGTCAGTCAAGGGGTACAAGAGTGATCCAAGAATGGATCATAGTACAGCGGTCAAAGTTATCCTTAGTAACTAGTGGACTAAGGAATTTTCTCTGTTATGGAGGTGATAAAGAGTTCGACGTAAAGAGTTACGACGATGCAAGCTTAACACCTATCCGGATAGCTCTGAGTAGAGATACCGGATACGTATAATGGAGCAACAATTTAGAATAACTCCAAGTAGAACAGTTATTTGAAATGGCTCCAAATAGAGCGTGGTAGCTGCCTCTAGGAGATGACATAGAGATTTGTAAAGCACACACGGATCTGAAAGGTTCAGACCCGTTGACTATAACCTCTCTCACAAGCATAACATGATCAAACCCAGAACTCTTTGGGTGTTAGTCACATGGGGATGTGACCTTGAGTGTTAATCACATATCGATGTGAACTGGATTATTGACTCTAGTGCAAGTGGGAGACTGTTGGAAATATGCCCTAGAGGCAATAATAAATTAGTTATTATTATATTTCCTTGTTCATGATAATCGTTTATTATCCATGCTATAATTGTATTGATAGGAAACTCAGATACATGTGTGGATACATAGACAACACAATGTCCCTAGTAAGCCTCTAGTTGACTGGCTCGTTGATCAATAGATGGTTACAGTTTCCTGACTATGGACATTGGATGTCATTGATAACGGGATCACATCATTAGGAGAATGATGTGATGGACAAGACCCAATCCTAAGCCTAGCACATAGATCATGTAGTTCGTATGCTAAAGCTTTTCTAATGTCAAGTATCATTTCCTTAGACCATGAGATTGTGCAACTCCCGGATACCGTAGGAATGCTTTGGGTGTACCAAACGTCACAATGTAACTGGGTGACTATAAAGGTGCACTACAGGTATCTCCGAAAGTGTCTGTTGGGTTGGCACGAATCGAGACTGGGATTTGTCACTCCGTGTAAACGGAGAGGTATCTCTGGGCCCACTCGGTAGGACATCATCATAATGTGCACAATGTGATCAAGGAGTTTATCACGGGATGATGTGTTACGGAACGAGTAAAGAGACTTGCCGGTAACGAGGTTGAACAAGGTATAGGGATACCGACGATCGAATCTCAGGCAAGTACAATACCGCTAGACAAAGGGAATTGTATACGGGATTGATTAAGTCCTTGACATCGTGGTTCATCCGATGAGATCATCGTGGAACATGTGGGAGCCAACATGGGTATCCAGATCCTGCTGTTGGTTATTGGCCGGAGAGGTGTCTCGGTCATGTCTGCATGGTTCCCGAACCCGTAGGGTCTACACACTTAAGGTTCGATGACGCTAGGGTTATAAAGGAAGTTTGTATGTGGTTACCGAATGTTGTTCGGAGTCCCGAATGAGATCCCGGATGTCACGAGGAGTTCCGGAATGATCCGGAGGTAAAGATTTATATATGGGAAGTCCTGTTTTGGTCACCGGAAAAGTTTCGGGTTTATCGGTAACGTACCGGGACCACCGGGAGGGTCCCGGGGGTCCACCAAGTGGGGCCACCAGTCCCGGAGGCTTGCGTGGGCCAAGAGTGGTGAGGGACCAGCCCTTGAGTGGGCTGGTTCGCCTCCCACAAGGCCCAAGGCGCAGCAAAGGAGGAGAAGGGGAAACCCTAGGCTTAGATGGGCCCTAAGGCCCACCCTAGGGGGCGCCCCCCTCTTCCCCTCTTGGCCGCCACCCCAAGACCCATCTAGGGCTGCCGCCCCTCTAGGGGTGGGAACCCTAGAGGGGGCGCACCCTCCTACCTCTCCCCTATATATAGTGAGGCCTAGGGGCTGCCCACAACACGCGATTTGATCTCTCTCGTTGGTGCAGCCCTCCCTCTCTTTCTCCTCATATCCCGTGGTGCTTGGCGAAGCCCTGCAGGATTGCCACACTCCTCCACCACCACCACGCCGTTGTGCTGCTGCTGGATGGAGTCTTCCTCAACCTCTCCCTCTCTCCTTGCTGGATCAAGGCGTGGGAGACATCGTCGGGCTGTACGTGTGTTGAACGCGGAGGTGCCATCCGTTCGGCACTAGGATCTCCGGTGATTTGGATCACGACGAGTACGACTCCATCAACCCCGTTCTCTTGAACTCTTCCGCTTAGCGATCTACAAGGGTATGTAGATGCACTCTCCTTCCCCTCGTTGCTGGTCTCTCCATAGATAGATCTTGGTGACACGTAGGAAAATTTTGAATTTCTGCTACGTTCCCCAACAATCATCACACTTATATTTACTTACAACTCAAGAATTACAACTCGATACTTAGAACAAAATATGACTCTATATGAATGCCTCCGGCGGTGTACCGGGATGTGCAATGACTCATGAGTGACATGTATGAAATAATTATGAATGGTGGCTTTTCCACAAATACGATGTCAACTATATGATCATGCAAAGCAATATGACAATGATGGAGCGTGTCATAATAAATGGAACGGTGGTAAGTTGCATGGCAATATATCTCGGAATGCCTATGGAAATGCCATAATAGGTAGGTATGGTGGCTGTTTTGAGGAAGGTATATGGTGGGTAAAAAGTGCGTGGTATTAGAGAGGCTAGCAATGGTGGAAGGGTGAGAGTGCGTATAATCCATGGACTCAACATTAGTCATAAAGAACTCACATACTTATTGCAAAAATCTATTAGTTATTGAAACAAAGTATTACGTGCATGCTCCCAGCGGGGTAGATTGGTAGGAAAAGACCATCGCTCGTCCCCGACCGCCACTCATAAGGAAGACAATCAATAAATAAATCATGCTCCGATTTCGTCACATAACGGTTCACCATACATGCATGCTACGTGAATCACAAACTTTAACACAAGTATCTCTCAAATTTACAACTACTCAACTAGCATGACTCTAATATCACCATCTTCATATCTCAAAACAATCATAAGGAATCAAACTTCTCATAATATTCAATGCACTTTATATGAAAGTTTTTATTATATCCTTCTTGGATGCCCATCATATTAGGACCAAATTCATAACCAAAGCAAACTACCATTCTGTTCTAAAGACTCTCAAAATAATATAAGTGAAGCATGAGAGTTCATCTATTTCTATAAAATAAGACCACCACCGTGCTCTCAAAAGATATAAGTGAAGCACTAGAGCATCAACAAACTACTCTGAAACATATAAGGGAAGAACAATGAGTAGTTGAATAATTATATAACTATGTGAAGACTATTTAACATTTAAGAATTTCAGATCTTGGTATTTTATTCAAACATCAAGCAAAACTAAATAAAATAAAATGACGCTCCAAGCAAAACACATATGATGTGGTAAATAAAAATATAGCTCCAAGTAAAGTTACCGATGAACGAAGACGAAAGAGGGGATGCCTTCCGGGCATCCCCAAGCTTAGGATCTTGGTTGTCCTTGAATATTACCTTGGGGTGCCTTGGGCATCCCCAATCTTAGGTTCTTGCCACTCCTTATTCCATAGTCCATCGAATCTTCACCCAAAACTTGAAAACTTCACAACATAAAACTTAACAGAAAACTCGTAAGCTCCGTTAGTATAAGAAAATAAATCACCACTTTTGGTACTGTTGTGAACTCATTCTAAATTCATATTGGTGTAATATATATTGTATTCCAACTTCTCTATGGTTTATAAACTCTTTTACTAGCCATAGATTCATCAAAATAGGCAAACAACACACGAAAAACAGAATTGGTCAAAAACAGAGTACTCTGTAGTAATCTATAGCTAACGCAAACTTCTGGAACACCAAAAATTCTAAAATAAATTTCTGGACGTGACAAATTTATGTATTAATCATCTGAAAAAAGAATTAACTAAATAACACTTTCCAAATAAAAAGGTAGCAATTCTCGTGAGCGCTAAAGTTTCTGTTTTTTTACAGAAAGATCAACAAGACTTTCCCCAAGTCTTCCCAACGGTTCTACTTGGCACAAACACTAATTAAAACATAAAAACTCAATCATAACAGAGGCTAGATAAATTATTTATTTCTAAACAGGAGCAAAAAGCAAGGAACAAAAATAAAGTTGGGTTGCCTCCCAACAAGCGCTATTGTTTAACGCACCTAGCTAGGAATGATGATTTCAATGATGCTCACATAAAAGATAAGAATTGAAACATAAAGAGAGCATGATGAAGAATATGACTAGCACATTTAAGTCTAACCCAATTCCTATGCATAGGGTTTTGTGAGCAAACAACTTATGGGAACAATAATCAACTAGCATAGGAAGGAAAAATAAGCATAACTTCAAAACTTTAAGCACATAGAGAGGAAACTTGATATTATTGCAATTCCTACAAGCACATATTCCTCCCTCATAATAATTTTTAGTAGCATCATGAATGAATTAAACAATATAACCAGCACATAAAGCATTGCTTTCATGATCTACAAGCATAGAAAATTTACTACTCTACACATAAGCAAAATTCTTCTCATTCGGAATAGTAGTGGGAGCAAACTCAACAAAATAACTATCATGTGAGGCATAAGCCAATTGAAAACTAAAATCATGATGACAAGTTTCATGGTTATCATTATTCTTTATAGCATACATGTCATCACAATAATCATCGTAGATAGCAACTTTTTTCTTATAATCAATTGGAACCTCTTCCGAAATAGTGGATTCATCACTAAATAAAGTCATGACGTCTCCAAATCCACTTTCATCAATATACTCATCATAAATAGGAAGAATGCTTCATCATAATAAATTTTCTCATCATAACTTGGGGGACAAAAAATATCATCTTCATAAAACATAGCTTCCCCAAGCTTGTGTCTTTGCATATCATTAGCATCATGGATATTCAAGGAATTCATACTAACAACATTGTAATCATGCTCATCATTCAAATATTTAGTGCCAAACATTCTAACGCATTCTTCTTCTAGCACTTGAGCACAATTATCGGAATCCTTATTCTCACGAAAGACATTAAAAAGGTGAAGCATATGAGGCATCCTTAATTCCATTTTTTTGTAGTTTTCTTTTATAGACTAAAGTAGTGATAAAACAAGAAACAAAAAGATTCGATTGCAAGATCTAAAGATATACCTTCAAGTGCTAACCTCCCCGGCAACGGCGCCATAAAAGAGCTTAATATCTACTACACAACCTTCTTCTTGTAGACGTTGTTGGGCCTCCAAGTGCAGAGGTTTGTACGACAGTAGCAAATTTCCCTCAAGTGGATGACCTAAGGTTTATCTATCCGTAGGATGAAGATGGTATCTCTCAAGCAACCCTGCAACCAAATACCAAAGAGTCTCTTGTGTCCCCAACACACCCAATACAATGGTAAATTGTATAGGTGCACTAGTTCGGCGAAGAGATGGTGATACAAGTGCAATATGGATGGTAGATATTGGTTTTTCTAATCTGAAAATATAAAAACAGCAAGGTAACTAATGATAAAAGTGAGCACAAATGGTATTGCAATGCGTTGAAACAAGGCCTAGGGTTCATACTTTCACTAGTGCAAGTTCTCTCAACAATAATAACATAATTGGATCATATAACTATCCCTCAACATGCAAAAAATAGTCACTCCAAAGTCACTAATAGCGGATAACAAATGAAGAGATTATGGTAGGGTACAAAACCACCTCAAAGTTATCCTTTCTGATCGATCTATTCAAGAGTCCGTAGTAAAATAACACGAAGCTATTCTTTCCGTTCAATCTATCATAGAGTTCGTAGTAGAATAACACCTTAAGGCACAAATCAACCAAAACCCTCATGTCACCTAGATACTCCAATTTCACCTCAAGTATCCGTGGGTATGATTATACGATATGCATCACACACTCTCAGATTCATCTATTCAAACCAAGAGAAAGTACTTCAAAGAGTGCCCCAAAGTTTCTACCGGAGAGTCAAGACGAAAATATGTGCCAACCCCTATGTATATGTTCATGGGCGGAACCCGCAAGTTGATCATCAAAACATACATCAAGTGGATTAATAGAATACCCATTGTCACCACGGGTATCCCACGCAAGACATACATCAGGTGTTCTCAAATCCTTAAAGACTCAATCCGATAAGATAACTTCAAAGTGAAAACTCAATCCATTACAAGAGAGTAGAGGGGGAGAAATATCATAAGATCCAACTATAATAGCAAAGCTCGCGATACATCAAGATCGTACCACCTCAAGAACACAAGAGAGAGAGAGATCAAACACATAGCTACTGGTACATACCCTCAGCCCCGAGGGAGAAATACTCCCTCCTCGTCATGGAGAGCACCGGGATGATGAAGATGGCCACCGGAGACGGATTCCCCCCTCCGACAGGGTGTCGAAACGGGTCTAGATTGGTTTTCGATGGCTACGGAGGCTTCTGGGGGCGGAACTCCCGATCTATTCTCCTCCCCGAAGTTTTCAGGGTATATGGATATATATAGGAGGAAGAAGTAGGCCGGTGGATCTCCGGGCTGCCCACGAGGCAGGGGGGCGCGCCCAGGGGGTGGCGCCCCCCACCCTCGTGGGCAGCCCGGGAGTCTTCTGGTCCATCTCTGATACTCCATGGGCTTCTTCTGGTCCAAAAATAAGTTTCGTGAACTTTCAGGTCAATTTGACTCCGTTTGATTGTCCTTTTCTGCGATACTCTAAAACAAGGAAAAAACAGAAACTGGCACTGGACTCCCAAAAATCATATAAAATAGCATATAAATGCATATAAAACATCCAAGGTTTATAATATAATAGCATGGAACAATCAAAAATTACAGATACGTTGGAGACGTATCAGCCTCCTGTCCAATGAGTGGATGACATCTGTCCGAACATTGAGCCAACACGTGTTTCCTCCGGCCAATGAGAATTTTACAGGTGGAAAATTCCCATTGGTCCGGGCTGTTAACAGGTTATCGGATCCAAAACCGGGCCCGATAGCTTAAGGGCGTCCTATTACGGTGGATGCCACGTGTCGGTCACCCTTGACGAAAGCACTTCCTTGATGCGCGATTTATCGTCATGAAGTGGACACTTTCATGATGATAATTTTGGTAATGTCATGGAACACTTCTACGACAGCACATGTATGACTATCTTGATTCTGTCATAAATTTTTCATGGATGTACATGCATGACAGAAAACGTGACCTACTGTGACAAACACGTATCATCACGGAAGTGTATTTTTTTGTAGTGCACATATGTGTGTGCTCCCCGAGTGTATATATATCATCCCTTTAACCAATAATGAGGGGTATGTGTTGGCCATCAATGGATTCCTCCTAGTTCGTGTTAGGGCCGGTCACTGTCACATGTCGGTCAACCAAAGCTCGAGCTCTGGTGTTGTCAGGATTCCCTCCCACATGCTTGGATTGCTGGGTTCGACCTACATCATACCATGCGTATCTCGTCCTTAACTACCTTGGCTTCATGGTTGTTGTCTGTATTGAGAGGTAGGCATCACGTCTAAATTGTACATTATTCTATATTGAAAACACACATCACCCCTTCCCAACGTACATCATTTTGGGCCACATGCAAGAGGTGCTGGTTTTGTGGTCCCTCTCGTGCGATTTTTATGATGGTTCAATCTATTGGCCCAACTGGTTTATCGACAACAATAGCTGTGTTTTGACTAGACGATAGATTCATTGGTCCGTCTTATGGTAGGTCATAACGACATGCATGTATAACCAAAGTATGGATCATTACATGCATCCGCCCCGCTGGCACGAAGTGGGAGGTGGTGGGCCAAGCATCCTAGCTAGGTGTGACATTATGTTATTATTGATATATATATATATATATATACATATATATATATATCCAAGGGTGCTTCGGGCTTGTGAGGCAGGTGCCACCAAAGTTATGCATTGTGTATTTAAAGTTTTAAACATCCCCAACATTCCTACATATATTTGGCCACTTCCAGGTGGTTCTTGACTTCTGGCCCCGCTCATCGATCTTCGATGACGCGCCCAACCGTGGTCCCATGCGGTCAAAGTTGTGCATTGGAATTTTGAACATCACAGACCACCCTTTTCACTCATATATATTTAGGCCACGTGCTGGTGTGGCTGTCTTCTGACCCTCTCTAACGTTTTTTTGCTGCAAAGACTCTGATGACGCTCAACGGACACGGGTATAATATCTTAACTGTGTGCGGTACAAGTGCGCTGTGAATCACCACGCCTGCGCAAGCGTGAGCAAAGGTGGAGGTACTAGCTCAACCCTGTGCGATGCAAGTGTGCTGTAAAATCACCACGACCGCACAAGCGCGAGCAAAGGGTGGAGGTACTGGCTTAACCGCGTGCGATGCAAGTGCATTGTAAAATCACCACCTATGCAAGCTAAAGGCGGGTAAGTTTATTTGGAAATTAAGATGAACCATGTGTGATAGACCAGCTAGCTAGAAATATAAAAACAAACTACCTGCCTTGAGCGTTGGAAAAATCGCCGGTCCGGCCACTTTTCCTTATTATCATACACGCATATTGTTATTGGACCATGCGCGATCTTGGGCACTCCCGCTGTCGGTGTCAAAACCGGCGGATCTCGAGTAGGTGGTCCCGAACTGTGCGTCTGAGGTTGATGGTAACAGGAGGCAGGGAATACAATGTTTACCCAAGTTCGGGCCCTCTCGATGGAGGTAAAATCGTACGTCCTGCTAGATTAATATTGATGAGTATGGGGGTTACAAGAGTTGATCTACCAGGAGATCGTAATGGCTAAAACCCTAGAAGTCTAGCCTATCTGATTATGATTGTCCCTACGGACTAAACCCTCCAGTTGATATCGATACCAGAGGGATCTAGGGTTGTACAAAGTCGGTTACATAGAAGTGAAATAGTACATTCGGCCACCTAGCTTGCCATCCACGCAAAGGAGAGTCCTATCCGGATACGGGAGAAGTCTTCTATCTTGTATCTTCATGGCCCAATAGTTCGGCCCATGTCCAACAGGCCGGATGCCCGAGGACCCCTTAGTCCAGGACTCCCTCAGTAGCCCCCGAACCAGACTTCAATGAAGAGGTGTCCGGCGCGCAGATTGTCTTCGGCACTGCAAGGCGGGTTCCCCCTTCGATTACTTCAATGTCGCTGACTTAAAGAGCGGTACTCGGCTTTTCCATTTAATGTTGCACCCATCGGCTTCCATGCCTTCCTGACTTCAGCTTCGACATGGCGAGCGAATACGAGAGGTTGGGGTATTTTTGCACATACCACCCTGAGCATACAAGAGAGGTGCCTATTTAAAGAGAATAGATCTCAAATCCATTCCACACCCTGCGAAAAAATCTTCAGAGCTCGCTAGGAGGAACCACTCCAACATGGCTAGAACCCCCAGCTCTTCCTCTCGTCCCCACGGTTCCAAAAAAGGTGATTGGAAGAGATGTTCCATATCTCACGGTCAGCTGACAAAGCTGCAAAAATAGGGCTTTCTTCCTCCCGCAGATCTAGTCCCCGTCCGAGCAGGATTGACGTCCTTTAACGGCGTGGTTCAGGCGGAGAATTTCCCCAATCCGTCCAAGGGGAAACGAGTATGCTTTGTTCCCTTCTTGCTAAGAGGCGTTGGATTTCCAATCCATCCCTTCCTCCGAGGACTTCTGGAGTATTATGGCCTCCAACTGCATAGTTTCATTCCCGCCTCCATCCTGCACATCAAGGGTTACGTTGCTCTATGTGAGCTATTACTTGGCTGTGAGGCCCATTTTGAATTATGGAGAAAACTGTTCTACCTCGTCCCTCGTAATCCATGGGATCAATATTCAAAGTGGGAGGAGTCGTGGTATGGCGCATCGCCGGGACCGGATACCTGTCCGGCACGCCGAAGAAGGCTTCCGAAGAGTGGCCTTTCGATTGGTTCTATATTGACGATGTCGCTCTTCCTGACCCAGTCCGAATGGGTCTCTCCGAATTTTCAAGTGCTCCATTGAAGAAACGCCACAGCTGACACCCTTGGAGCCTCGAGGAGGAGGATAGTGCGGAAGTCAGTCAGTTGATGGGCAAGATTAAGACGCTCGCCGAGTCCGGATTATCAATAATCGAGGTAATGGCGATCTCCATAGTGCGGGGGGTCCAACCACTCCAATACAGAGGGCTTCCCATGTGGCACTATAATGGGGAAGATGATGCCTCACGCTGCGGTCGGAAGGGTCCGAAAACCCCCGCTGCTTTGGCCAAAATATTGGCCGAACTGTACAAAGGGGAGAAGGAGGAGTTCACTCGTCTCCAATGTCGAGATGGATTTTCCATGTATAATCCTCCTAGCTAGGTGAGCTCCAATCCCACCATTTCACTCCTCTCCCTGAATCATTTTTAATGGATAGTAACCTATCCACTCGCAACAGGAATGGCGGAATGCTACCGAGGGGATCCATAGCCCCGTCCCCCAGCCAGAGGGTCACAACCGGGACCTTGACCCCGGATTCGAAGAAGATCCGGACATATTTGTGGAGCTCGAAAATGGAGTATTCTATCAGACGAGCTACGATGGTACGGAAGTATCCATCATCGCTGATTATCCCGACCTCCTCCCTACTTCGCATGTAAGTAACTCAAGAGACACCTTCTTCGAAAGAGTTTCCTTGTTATGCCTCACCCACAACACTATTTCGTGTTCCAAAGGGGAGGCGCTCGATGCCACAACAAGCACCAGAAGCATCTCCGAGGATAGCGGCGCCCATGCTGAGCACATTTTCGAAGAGAAAGGCAAACGACAATGCAGCAGAACCTTCATCAAAGAGGTAAGCCTTTCTTTTTGAAATACATCTCCTGATCGCCACATCAAATCGTGATGCCATTCGCCACATTCTATCAGGAAAAGTGTCCACTGGACTATGTCCGTGGATCCTATCGGCCGTGCCTCCACTAGTCAGGTTCCAGACCCTGCCATAAGGACGGTGGCTAACATGGGAGTGGCGCCGGACTGTCCTTCCGTAGAGGATTCAGACGATATGTCTGTCATGAACTCTGAAGTGGAGAGCACCATGAATCATCGTCGTCGGAGGGTCGCTCTCCGTGACCCCAACTTCTCAAAGGAGGCATTCTATGCCTTCATCTCAGCTGATGCGTACATCCGAGCTGCTCGGGGTGGGCTTGCCAGAGCCACGGACCAGCATTTAAAAGATATGCGGGTAAGTGTAGATTTAATAATCATACACCAGTAGCCCCCGAGACTTAAAGCAGGTGATACAACTGATTTAAGGATCATTTTATAACCATGCACTTATGGAGAAGAATAGCCTGCTGTCTCAAGAGCTGGAAAAATGTCAGACTCAACTAACTGCGGCTACCACCGAATTGGAAAAATCCAAGGAGGCACCACCTAGTAATGTTTGTCCCCATGAGAAAGAAGTATAATCATATACTAGTTATATTAACACTTTTGTGTTTTTGCTGGCAGATTCAGTAGAGCAACTGAGAGAGAAATTGAAGGACGCCCAGGCTGGTGAACAAGAGGCCAAAAGGTAACATGCGGCAAACGAACGTGTGCTGACGCGGGTCAGGGATGAAAATAACAAGCTGTGGGATTCCCATACCGCGAAGAACTAAAAGATGTTTGAGCCCAGCTAGCTGTGCCGTCAAGGAGAATAGGAAGCTACAAGGCGTCATATTCAGTATACTTTTCAAACTTGCCTCCCTATAATTCGGCGAGGGCCAGAACTGACAGATTTATGTTTGCAGATATGCTGACTGGCCGTCCCGAGGAAGAAATGTCCGGATCTCAAGGCGACCTGCTACAAGAGCTGTCCTAGATGCACGAGCGAGTTCGGAAGGCAATGCATAGTGTTGCCAAGGCTTTATGGCCATCCGCATCTCCTCTAGGACGTATGGCGGAGCTCGTGGAGCTGTTCAAAGGGGCACGACAGCATATTCGATTATGGAAGATATCTTCATGCCGGGAAGGTGCGCGAGAGGTCTGGGTCATGGTAAAAACACGGTATACCAAGCTTGATCTGAATCATATGGCCCGGATCGGACCGCTAGGGTCAGATAGGAAAGAAATTCCTGTTAATTTGGTATATGACAAAGTAGAAGTAGCTGCCAAATATTCCCAATAGGAGTGGAAGCCGGACAGCCTGTTGGACGGTATAGAGGAGGAAGTTTTTGAGTCCAAGTGACTATGTACTTTCCTTGTTATATTTGTTCCTAGCTGGATTGTAAAACGATTGTCATGGCCGACCTTTTTGCTTCAACCTTTGGACCCGAAGGTGCGGAGTGTTTCCGAATACGCGAGCGGCAAAATAGACCGGGGTATGCGTGGAAACCAGGAGTATGGGTCATAGTTGCTTGAAAAAACAAGTTGTATCCGGCTAGCTATGTTATATTACATTGTGATTGTCAGAAACATCTTCCAGAGAGAATAGTTCCTTTAAGGGTTCCTTTCCCTGGTTGTGCATGCGTTAATATGCATGTCCGAACTGTGATTGAAAACATCACAGTATAGGTAACATCTGGGGATTCATAGTGGAAGAAATATAAAACATCTTTAGTCTGCCGACCAAATATTCCCTTAAGAACGCTAGCTTTCGGCTTCACCCAGTCTGAGGTACACATCTGGATGACCCGACAGTAACAATCGCAGAGGTGCTCCCTTTACGCCCTAGCCTAACTAACTGGAACGTAGGGCATAAGCACAGGACCCAGGCAACCCAGCTTGGCCATAACTTAAGTCATATTGATGCATATAATGGCGAAGAAAAGGTACATATAAGGAAAAAATGCATATGTGATGAGCTTGATGCTCGAAAAATAACAATAATAAGATTTTGTGTAAGAAGCCCCCACGTATAAAGGACATACACATTTGAGAACGTGTACGTCATAGGTGTATGGTTTAGCCACATGAAAGCTTTAAGGCTAATAGAAGTGAGCAAAAAGAGGGCATAAAAAATAATGTAAACAATAGGGAGGAGGAAAAAAACGAAGGGTTCGGCGCTAGGCATAGAGTCTTTGGAGTTTGGCCGCATTCCAGGGGTTCGGTTCTAGGCGGTTGTCTGATGCATCACGCAGGCGGTACGCTCCTCTAGTGAGAACTTCGTCAATGATGAAGGGACCCTCCCACTTGGGCTTGAGTCTGTCCTTTTTCTTCTCCGGCAAGCTTAGAACGAGTTCGCCAACATTGTGAGTCTTGGCCCGTACTTCTCTGCTTTGATATTTGCGGGTCTGCTGTTGATAAAATGCAGAATGGGCTTTTGCAACGTCGCACTCCTCCTCCAGGCCATCTAAGTTGTCTTGTCGATCAAGCTCGACCTCTCTCTCTTCGTACATGTGCACTCGAGGTGAGTCATGAATAATGTCGCAGGGTAACACAGCCTCTGCGCCGTACACCATGAAGAAAGGTGTATATCCAGTAGTGCGATTGGGTGTGGTCCGCAGCCCCCAGAGTACGGACTCGAGCTCCTCAACCCAGTGCTTGTCTGATTCTTTCAAAGACCGCAGTAGTCTAGGTTTTATGCCACTCATAATAAGACCATTGGCTCGTTCGACTTGACCGTTTGTTTGCGGATGATAGATGGAGGCGTAATCAAGCTTAATGCCTAGATTAGCACACCAGGCTTTCATCTCATTGGCTATAAAATCAGAGTCGTTGTCGCTGATGATGCTGTGTGGGACACCGTAAAGCTGCACAACACCGGATATAAAGTCTATCATTGGTTCGACTTCGGTCGTTTTAACTGGTTTGGCTTCTATCCACTTAGTGAACTTATCTACCATGACTAGAAGATATTTTTTCTTATGGCTCCCTCGTTTAAGGGGTCCAACCATGTCAAGCCCCCAGACCGCGAAAGGCCAAGTGATGGGGATTGTTTGTAGAGGAGTGGGTGGCATATGGCTTTGGTTGGAGAAAAGCTGGCATACGACACAACGTTGGACAAGGTCCTGTGCATCTGCTTGGGCCGTCAGCTAGTAGAAACCTATACGGAAGGCCTTTCTTACAAGGGCCCGAGCTGCGGTTCGTGACCAGCGAGACCGGCATGAATTTCAGCCAAGAGCTGCCGCCCCTCTTCCTCGGAGATACATCTTTGAAGTACTTCGGTAGCACTTTTATTGTAGAGTTTTCCTCCACGGACCTTATAGGCTTTTGAACGCCGAACAATGCAGCAAGCCAAATTCTGATCCTCAGGGAGCTCTCACCTATTGAGGTAGGCCAAGAAGGGTTTGGTCCAAGGGGCAATGACTGCCATGATATGATGGGCCGACGGATTTATTTCGGTGGCTGAGCCTCCGATGATATCAGTATGTTCACAATCTGGGGTTATGGTCCGATCCGGACTAACGTTGTGGCTCTCCCCTTGCCACGCCACGGATGGCTTGAAAATCCTTTCCAAAAAGATGTTAGGTGGGACGGGGTCGCGCTGGGCACCGATGCAAGCATGGACATCCGCCGCTTGATTGCTTTCTCGAGCCACATGGTGAAACTCGAGCCCCTCGAGTCGAGCCGACATTTTGAGAATGGCGTTACGGTAAGCCGCCATCTTTGGATCCTTGGCATCGAAATCTCCATTTATTTGAGATATCGCGAGGTTCGAGTCCCCGCGCACTTCCAGGCGTTGTATGCACATGGAGACAGCCATCCGAAGACCATTCAATAAGGCCTCGTATTCGGATGCATTATTGGAGTCTATGTATAATATTTGGAGTTCATACTGAACTGTATCTCCAGCGGGGGATGTTAAGACAACGCCCGCCCCTAAGCCCGCCAGCATTTTGGAACCATCGAAGTGCATGCCTCAGTTGGAATATGTGTCGTACTCTTTAGGGGGTTCGGCTTCTGTCCACTCAGTGATGAAGTCTGCCAGCACTTGGGATTTGATGGCCCGACGTGGCTTATATGTTATATCGAATGGAAGGAGCTCAATGTCCCACTTGGCAATCCGGCCCGTGGCGTCGCGATTGTTTATTATGTCGTTTAGTGTAACTTCGGAAGCCACTGTGATCGAGCACTCTTGTAAATAGTGTCATAGCTTCCGGGATGCCATGAAGACCGAGTATGCTATCTTTTGATAATGAGGGTACCGGGATTTGCATGGAGTTAGGACAGTGGATACATAGTATACCGGCTTCTGGAGTGGGAATTTTTGTCTGTCCTCCTCTCGTTCAACAACGAGTACTGCGCTCACCACCTGGTGTGTTGCAGATATGTATAATAACATTGGTTCGCTGATGCTTAGCATGGCTAGGATTGGGTTGCTTGCTAAAAGAGCCTTTATTTCTTCCAATCCAGCCATTGCTGCATCTGTCCACTCGATGTGAACGGTGCGTCGGAGAAGTTGATAAAGTGGCAATGCTTTTTCTCCTAGTCTAGAGATAAAGCGGCTTAAAGCTGCCATGCATACAGCTAGTTTTTGGACCTGTTTAAGGTCTGCTCGTGTAGCCAATTGTGATAAAGCTCAGATTTTGGCTAGATTTGCCTCGATTCCTCTACTGGAAACAATGAATCCCATTAGTTTTCCAGAGGGGACGCCAAAAACACATTTTTCCAGATTGAGCTTAATGTCATATGTCCGGAGATTGTCGAATGCGAGACATAAATCATCTATTAATGACTCGACGCGCTTAGTCTTGGTAGCGACGTCGTTCACATATGCTTCAACTGCCTTGCCGATTTTTTCTCCAGGCATGTTTGAATCATGTGTTGGTAAGTGGCCCGGCGTTTTTGAGCCCAAAGGGCATAGTGTTGAAGCAGAAAGGCCCGTATGGGGTAATAAATGCCGTTGAGGCTTGGTCGGATTCCTTCATTTTAATTTGATGGTATCCGGAATACGCGTCGGAGAAACACAGTGAGTCGTGTCCTGCAGTGGCATCAATAATTTGATCGATGCAGGGGAGGGGGAATGGATCCTCAGGGCAAGCTTTGTTGAGGTCTTTGAAATCGATGCACAAGCGCTAGGATTTATCCTTCTTTGGCACCATCACTATGTTTGCAAGCCAGTCCAGATGTTTTATTTCTCTAATGAATCTGGCCTCAATTAGCTTGGCTAGCTCCTCCGCCATAGCTTGTTGTTTGGGTTCGAAAAAGCACCGCAATGTTTACTTAACTGGCTTGTATCCCTTCAATATATCGAGGCTGTGCTTAGCCAACCTACATGGGATTCCTGGCATATCAGAAGGGTTCCAGGCGAATATGTCCTAGTTCTCGCGTAGGAACGCTCGTAGTGCGAAGTCCACCATTGGGTCCAGTTGTGCACCAATGGAGGATGTCTTCTTTGGGTCCGTCGGGTGGACTTGAGATTTGACTATTTCATCTGCTGGTTTGAAGGAGGTGGATTTGGAGTGCTTGTTGAGGATTACGTCGTCCCTATCCACCATTGAGCGCAGCGCAGTTAACTCTTCGGCCACAAGGGCCACAGAGAGTATCTCAAGGGCCAGGGAGGCTGTTTTGTTTTCGGCGCGGAGGGCTATATCCGGATCGCTAGCGAGAGTGATAATACCGTTGGGCCCGGGCATTTTGAGCTTCATATACCCGTAATGAGGTATGGCTTGAAAGCGTGTGAATGCATCTTGCCCCAACAAGGCGTGGTATCCACTGTTGAAAGGGGCCACTTGGAAGGTTATCTCTTCGAACCGATAGTTCTTCGGTGTGCTGAATACGACGTCAAGTGTGATTTTTCCCGCGCATCGCGCCTCCCGACTAGGAATAATTCCTCGGAAGGTCGTGCTACTTTGCTCGATACAGCTCCTGTCTATTTCCATTTTACTGAGTGTATCCTCGTAGATGAGGTTTAATCCCCTTCCGTCGTCCATGAGGACTTTGGTGAGTCGAAAGCCGTCCACAATTGGATTGAGGACCAAGGCGGCTGGTGCCAGGACTGATCGGGTTTTTGGTTTGTCACTGGCATTGAAAGTTATGGCCATGTTGTTCCAAGGATTTATTGTTGCGACTTGACAGACTTCGGCGAGGTCGCGAAGTGCCCTTTTGCGCCGATTGTTTGAAACGAAAGTCTCGAAGACTGTCAATACTCTACGGTCGTCATGTTCCGGGGGGAGTTGTTCCAAGGTATTTTTGGTGAGGATATCCTCGCCACTCTTGGCCACTTGCCGGAGTATCCAACATGCTCTAAGGCTGTGGGTAGGTATGGTATCCGGTGTTTTGTGTATTTTGCACGGCCTATCGAGCCATCCCTCTAGAACGGTTCCACGCCCCATAATAGGTTTGGATTTCTTTACTGTTGTGTCAGGCACCCCATGAGGGTGCATCCTTTTTGTCCGGGCAAAAGGTTGAATGGTAGCTAGTGGTTTCCAACGAGCCGCGTGAGTTTTCCAGGCGCTTTCTGTACTATGGTTGCCAAGTCGGCAAAGTGTAATACATGACGGCAGTTGATAGCGTTGAGGATTCCTTCGTCCGTACAATTACTGTGGAATATTGAGATCGCGTCTTCGTCGCGGCAATCGTTGATCTTGTTCTTGACAAGGAAGAATCTGGCCCAAAAGTGACGGACTGTTTCCTAAGACTGCTGCCGTAGGTATATGAGACCGCGTATATCTGGGTAGGTGGATTTAAATCCGAACCCTTACCCAATTTGGGATCCGGAGTTTGAGAAATTTCCCAGCTTAATAGTTCGGGCTCCGGGAGATCGACCGATTTTTCAGGTCTATCGTCTGATTCCAAGTTCGGAGGACAAGGCATGTCATTCCGTGGATAGGTATCCAGCTCTTCGAGGTCGGAGATGAGAACATAGTTCGTCCTTAGTATAGAGGGAGAGTTGTTGTTTTGCTCCTCCACTACCACTATCTGATGGATGATCGATGGAGATTTGATTTCTCTCTGATCGGGTTTAAGCCCAATCTGACCATAGTTTGTAGCGACCCCAAGGCGGCGATGCGATCCAGGAGTTCATTCAAGGACGATTGTCGGTGTCAAAACCAGCGGATCTCGGGTAGGGGGTCCCGAACTGTGCATCTAGGATCGATGGTAACAAGAGGCAGGGGACACGATGTTTACCTAGGTTCGGGCCCTCTCGATGGAGGTAATACCCTACGTCCTGCTTGATTGATATTGATGATATGAGTGTTACAAGAGTTGATCTACCACGAGATCGTAGAGGCTAAAACCCTAGAAGCTAGCCTATGGTATGATTGTTGTATATCTCTATCGACTAGCCAGGCCTCGGTTTATATAATGCACCAGAGGCCTAGGATAACAAGAGTCCTAGCTGAATACGCCGGTGGGGTGGAGTCCTTGTCTTGATCGCCAAGTCTTGTGGAATCTTCCTTGTATGCGGCAGTTGTCCGAACTGGCCCATGCGTATGCGGCCATGGGGGTCCTCGGCCTAATCCAACTGATCGGGAGACGATGTGATGAGTACCCCCTAGTCCAGGACACCATCAGTAGCCCCATGAACCGATCGTCAAGTTAGGGATGCTCCTCGATTCTTCCGAACTGTTCTTCATCTTCGGTTGACGGTCTTGAAAACTGGTTCAACAAATCTTCTCATCTTCGATATTGAGGATCGCTGAAATGCATTCGGCGAGTTTACACGTCGGGTATCTGAGGAGCCCTTTAAGTTTCCATCCTTTATCAATGCCTTATTTTTATGCCACACCTCGGGTTTGAAGTTGTTCCCGGGAGGCAGTGTCCTCTCGTGTCCGAGCTCTAAAGCCGGACTGCATTCGAGGTATCTTTTGCGGCCGAGCACCAATGTCGGACCGCTTTCGAGCTCCATCGCCGGAATGTATCCAAGCTCCAACGCCGGACTATATCCAAGCTCCAACGTTGGACTATATCCGAGCTCCAACGCCGGATTATATCCGAGCTCCAACATCGGACAGTGTCCCAGCTCCAACGCTGGACTATATCCGAGGTGTCATATCACCTTGGTTCAAAAAAGTTGAAGGAGCTTAGCCAAGCTTAATACCAGAAATGCCCTCTATGGAGCTAGCCACTAGCGCCCGAACTTTATGCCGGACTGCTTCCGAGGTGGTGCACCACCCCGACTGTGGGCCGATTTTTTGTTAATATTTTTTATTATTGCAATTTATTCTCTGCTGAGATATATGGCCAGTAGCCCTCAAGGTGTGTATCAGTCTAAAACCCGAGATGCACCTGAAGGATGACGTAAGACCGCTGATCCCAGTAGCCACTGAGACTCAGGTTGATTTTCAAAATCGGCCTGAGGATCAAGTCCTAGCTTGGCAGAATACTTCGGGACACAAAAAGCGGCGTGCTTAGTCCTCGAGACTCAAGTTGGGTGCGGCCGACCAACCTGAGGATCAAAATCTCCTCGGCAACTGTATTGCACTTAAAATTTTCTGCATTGAACAGGCAATGTAGTAGCCCCCGAGACACTGGTCGGGTGGCAACACCAGATCAGGGGATCGATGTGCCCCTTTAATATTTGTAAATAATAAGGCCGAAGCCCAGTAGCCCCCGAGCCTTAATGCGGGCACGGGTGGCCAAATTAAGGATCGATATCCACAGTAAAATCACAAATTATGTGTAATGACTCTACGTATCCAAGTACTTTACGTCATTAATGCTTGGATCTGCATTGTACAAAACTTTGTTGACCGACCATCGGCTTCCACCTCCTCGGCTAGTAGCCGAGGAGTGTTTGTCCTACTTTATAAAGCCTTTATGAGGGCAAAGATTTACGACAAACTAGGCAATCTGGCCATACGGTTTTATGAACAAAGGTACGCAGAGAGATATGTTATATTACTGTTTAACATAAGAAATGTCTTCCAAAGAAAATAGTCCCGCTATCGGTTCCTTTCTTTGGGTTGTCATGCTAAGCATGATCATGCAGCCTCAGCTCTAAAGTAAGAGCATAATATTGAGGGTTTAGTTTGGGAGGCCAGTTAATAGCCCCCGGTAGTGTTTGGCGACAGTCGAGGTCAAGCCGTAAACACTTCAGCCATTGTTATGAATGGCCCGTCATTTAACACTGCCATCGGATTGTTGACCAATTTACGTTTATTGTGACAATCAGTTTTCGGCTTTCTCCACTGAGGTGCTTAACCATGTGAGCTGGAAGCACAATCGCAGTGGTTCTCCCTTTGCACACCTAGCCGAACAAAGCGGAACATATTAGGCAAGCGCAGGAGCCGGGCAACCCAACTATTGACCGAAGACACAATTCAAAACCAATGCATATATAGTGAGATCCGAGAATGTTTTTGCCGAATCTATAAAGGTGTCCGGCATTCCACTGCGAGACTTGTGCTGAAAACACACAAATAGTTTAAAAGTGCCATAAGCTAGGAAAACCAAAAAAACGGCAGTAAAAACTTGATGTCCGAACAAGATCAAGTGTTTGGTGCCAATCTGAAAATTGGGGAAAAATCGTGCTTCTGTCGTGCATTAATATTACACATCCGATCTCAAGACTTCAAGCGGGTCAGCCTACGCCTGCAGCCTCCTATCCCGAAGGCGGAGTGCTTCTCGTTAGACCAGTTTAGCGAACTAAACTCGAGCGGTCACTAGAGAGAAAATGGGTTATCTGGCTATTGACCACACACTCACGTCGAAAAAGGAGCGATAGAAAAAGACTTTGCAATGACCAAGAAGAAAACACATTTACTATCAAATAGCTCATATAAATTTTAAGAGCCCCCAAGTGACTTGGGTAAAAGATTTTATGTATAATGATTGTATGTACCGAAGTACTTATATCATATCTTTGTTCAACCGAACTTTAAACGCGTCTTAACCGACCGTCGGCTTCTCCCTCTTCGGTCAAGGACCGAAAAGTGTTATGTACTCCACCTGTCGAGAATATCGATAGTGTTTCCGATAACCAGGCAACCGGGACATAAGGCTGTAACAGACAAAGCGCGCTCAGGGAACTTATGCTATATTACAGACGAAGTGTAAGAAGCATCTTCGAAGAAAATAGTACCCCCACCGATACCTTTCTTCGGTGCTCATTATTACTATGAGACTTGTGCAATAGATTTTTTGTACTCATGAGTTCCGTTGTGTGCCGACCATGATTGAAAACAATAAGAGCGCTAGCTTTCGGCTTCACCCAGTCTGAGGTCAGAGCTCGGAGGACCCGGTTGTGACAATCGCAGAGGTGCTCCCTTTACTCCCTAGCTGAACAATCGGGAACGTAGGGGTAAGCACAGGAGCTAGGAAACCCAGCTTGCAAATCGCTTAAGTCAATATGGTGCATATTGTGGCACAATACACGAACAAGGAACGAAGCCGTACAAGTATAATCATATCCAAGAGGAAAAGCTTCATAAAGGAAGCCCCCAAATAAACGGGGTATTCGAATTTGTGCGTCACAAACAAAGTTTGGGCAAGGAAATTTTTTACAAGCAACTTTTTTCCAAAAAGGTATAATGCTTGGTCGAACCGAACACAAGTTAAAAATTTAAAACTTGGAGCATGAAGGCAACTTAGCTAGTTAATGTGTTCGGTATTGACGACGCGGTCCAAGCTTGGTGAGGGACAAGGTTCCATCCCCCAAGCCGGTCCCGAGGTGGCGAAGCAAAGAGCTCGACACTCCGAAGTGGTGACATAGCACGGTCAATGCAGGCCGGCAGAGTGATGCCGAAGTCCCCGGCATGGGGTAATGAAGTGCTGACGAAGCCCCCCGTCCAGCCGAGGTGACGCCAAAGGATATAGTCCGGCTGGATCATTTTCCTGTGCACAAAAAGTAGTGAAAACCGGAGATAATAGTAATAATAATAAAAAAATCGTTGCATAATAAATAATTTATGCAAAGTGAGTAATAAAAGAAATATGGCTTGGCGCCGAAGTCAATGTCGATGCAGGGCGTCGGCGTGATGCGGTAAAGGCGTGACAAAGCCTGAATTCACACGTCGGTCCGAGTTCCGGATATGGCGTTCGCTGGACTATGTGCGGAACTGACCGAACCACCACGCGACCGTCGTTAATGCGGCCATCATTTGATAGATCTGTGTACACATGATGGACAAACCAGAGTAATAATTCCTTGGGAAAAATAAATCCAAACAAGCAAAAAATACTAGGATTAATAGCACCTGGTTTATTTGTTGTAGCAATCCGAAGAAAGGTGATTCCCAAAATTGGGACTCGATCCGCACACCCATTGCCTGAATGGCAATAAAGCGACGGTATGTCGATGCTGGCAAAGGTTGGCTCGCCGAGGCAAAGCCCTCGGTCGAGCTAACATGACGGAGCTGGTCGGCTATTGACGCCGAAGTCTCCAGAGTAGGTTAATGAAGAGATGGCGAAGCTCCCGGTCCAGCCGAGATGTCGAAGCCTCGATGTCAGCCGATGAGTCGAAGTGGGTCGGCGTGATGGACACCAGCTTGAAGAAGTAATAGTGTGGCCCTGCCGATGCAGGTCGTGACGTGGTCGTTGCCGGCTTGATGAAGTGACCGTGCGGCGATGCCGGTATGCCCGCTCCGTGTAATCCGTGGGGCGGAGATGTTGGTGATGATTTATCCTTCGCGATGCCGAACTCTTGTTCGGCTTGCCAAGATGATGATCGAAGGAATTGAGCTCGGCTCAATAAAGCGGCGACGTGTGTAGCATAGGTCGGCAGCCGTGGAGCAATACCGCCGGACTGGTTTGACACCAGCGTGATGGTGAAGATTACCTCGAAGAAGGCTTAAAATTTTATGGGTACATGTTTAAAAACAACGCACAATACCATAGAAAAAATTCCTTAAAAAAAGTCGTCCAATATCACGTTCATAAAGAAACATGAATTCGGGTCGGATCCGTATTCGCGCAGAAAACAGATCTGAAAATTGGTCCACTCATCGAAAGTTTCCCGGAGTTTGAACCGTTGGATCGAGCTGAAATTTGGAGGGGTGGTATATATGAGATTTCCGCAGTAGATGAACGGTTGGATCTTCCAAAGGACCTCCGAGCTGGGCTCTGGAGACCACGCCCTACACTCGTCCAGATTCCCGTCCAGATTTGACAGGGCTCTGGTATATCGTAGATTGTCGGAGATTCCTCCATCGGAACTCGACGAAATTTTCCAGGGTTATTGTAGACTCAATTCCGCACAATTCCACCAAAGGGATCGTCAAAGCGAAGCTCTAAGAGGTGGTGGCGGCGAATACAAGTTTGCTGTTCGGAAAAACAGCACGGTCGCCCGAGGGCAATGTTGACGTTGAGCCCCCGAGCTCCATGGATGATTCCTCCACGATCTTGATAGAGATCGGAGTTGATGTTGATGAAAGCCCTCGTCCGAACATGACGATCCGAGATGGAGCATGGTCCTCGGTCGAGCCAAGGTGACCAGTCGAACCAGCGACGAAGATGCCGGCATCGCAGTTGACCTGCAGACGAGCCATGGATCCTTTTGCCGATCACACAACGGAACTCTCAATGAAAGCACCAATGTCGGTGTCAAAACCAGCGGATCTCGGGTAGGGGGTCCCGAATTGTGCGTCTAGGATCGATGGTAACAGGAGGCAGGGGACACAATGTTTACCCAGGTTCGGGCCATCTCGATGGAGGTAATACCCTACGTCCTGCTTAATTGATATTGATGATATGAGTGTTACAAGAGTTGATCTACCACGAGATCGTAGAGGCTAAAACCCTAGAAGCTTGCCTATGGTATGATTGTTGTATATCTCTATCGACTAGCCTGGCCTCAGTTTATATAATGCACCAGAGGCCTAGGATAACAAGAGTCCTAGCCGAATACGCCGGTGGGGTGGAGTCCTTGTCTTGATCGCCAAGTCTTGTGGAATCTTCCTTGTATGCGGCAGCTGTCCGAACTGGCCCATGAGTATGCGGCCATGGGGGTCCTCGGCCCAATCCAACTGATCTGGAGACGATGTGATGAGTACCCCCTAGTCTAGGACACTGTCAACGATAATTCCGTTGGATCCATCTGTTTGGAGTATTCGGAGTCAATTCGGAGGCGATTTTCGATGATCCGAGAAGTCATCGTTGGCTCACTGGCCGAATGGGCGGACTTGATAGAGCCACCCAATAGGAGGGTTTGGCCTGAGGCCAGGGCTCCATCGGCAGTGATGTTGTCCTTGATCACAAGGCAAGCCATCAACCCTGACTTCGACGTCACAGTGGAACTCTCAATGAAAGCACCAATGTCTGTGTCAAAACCGCAGGATCTCGGGTAGGGGGTCCCGAACTGTGCGTCTGAGGTTGATGGTAACAGGAGACAGGGAACACAATGTTTACCCAGGTTCGGGCCCTCTCGATGGAGGTAAAACCCTACGTCCTCCTAGATTAATATTGATGAGTATAGGGGTTACAAGAGTTGATCTACCATGAGATCGTAATGGCTAAAACCCTAGAAGTCTAGCCTATCTGATTATGATTGTCCCTACGGACTAAACCATCCGGTTTATATAGATACCAGAGGGATCTAGGGTTGTACAAAGTCAGTTACATAGAAAGGAAATAGTACATCCGGACTCCTAGCTTGCCATCCACACAAAGGAGAGTCCTATCCGGATACGGGAGAAAGTCTTCTATCCTATATCTTCATGGCCCAATAGTTCGTCCCATGTCCAACAGGCCAGACGCCCAAGGACCCCTTAGTCCAGGACTCGCTCACCCGCCCCGCATCAATTACTTTACCCAAATTTTTGTAGCCGTCGTACTTCAACCGTCGCCCACACTCCTCCAGCACCGACCTTATAGTAAAATTGCAGTAGTCGAGGCATTTGAACTGTCTGCCTCTCTCGTCCACCACCATCTCCAACCACCATTACTAAAATTTTCAGTAGTCGCGGCGTATCCTCAAACAACCCCCCTCCATAGTCCCCCACCCGCCCGGCTCCCCAACTCGAACCCTAGCTCGTGGCCATCAGTGGCGCCGCCGGCGTCACCGCCAGCCCCTACTGGTATGCCCATTCCCCCTAGCTTAGATAATAAAGTTCAGGTTACCCAGCGATTCCCATACCTTCTCCCCACTCCCCTGAGTTTTTAGATGAGGCCTACGGTGTCCCTCCATGCCAGATCCACATCCCCTGCTCCATAATGTCGCAGCCTAAGCTCGACCACGTATCCCGGGGAGCCCAACAAGCATTCGGCCAAGAAGAGGTTTATCATGGCCTCTCTGGCGGACGTTGGCGAGGTCGCCGCCGTTCTCCCCGACTTGTCGATCCCGGAGCAACACGTCACCGCGGAAGCTGGCGAAGACGTTGACTACGTTGCTATGCCGAAGGCTTCATGTCAGTGGGTTGGCGTATTAATGTATCTCGAGAAAGCTAGCTACGACATCAAGCTTGTCCACAACGACGGCTTCACGAGGGCCATGTCACAGGTTAAGTGTTCCATCCCCAACCCCTTTGTTTCAACCGCCATCAATCTCTTCGATGGCCCTGCCGTTGATCTTCTCCGCCAAGCAGTCAAGGATTTGTGATCTTTATACGCCATCAAGCCAATTTTGTCATTTCTGAAGGACACGTTCTATGGCGGCGGTTTGGGATCCTCAATTTCCAAGTCATATCTCAACGACCATGACCACGACCACGAGGAGGGCACCCACAAAGGTTCTTCCAAGGTGAAACTGCCCATCTGTGACATCAGAGAGCGCACCATGGGTCTGTGCTCTTCCAACTCGAAGGATCCCATCCAAGAATTGTGAGGCAACATTCTATCAACAAATCTTACCTTTTCTAGCTTGCCAACCCGTACCCTTTGTTGTAGTAGCATTTTCCATGCGGTGCTTTAACTATGCCGTGTTTAATTATTTCAATTATGCAGGGCTATGTGATGTTTAAGTATGAATTGTCCACTTCAGTTTCACGAATGGCTATATTTGGTTGTTTACGGTGAGTAGATGCCTTTTTTATCTGTATTTGGTTGTTAGGTTGGTTGGAGTGAGCATTTTTACAGTTATCGAGCAGATGCCTTGCTTATATGTATTGGTTCTTAGTTTGGTTGCAGTGAGCATTTGACCAGTTATCAAGCAGATGAATTGTTTATCTGTATTTGGTTGTTAGGTTTTTTTTTATTTGTCCAGTTATCAAGCAAATGCCTTGTTTATCTGTATCTGCTTGTGAGGTTGGTTGGAGTGAGCATTTGTCCAGTTTTCAAGCATATGCCATGTTTATCTGTATTTGCTTGTTAGGTTGGTTGCAGCGAGACTCTGTCCAGTTTTCAATGGATATATTTGGTTGTTATACTGGTCATTTCGGCCTTGTTTATTTCAGTCATTCACAATGTGTTGTTCATTCTGTGCAAGTCGGAACTGTGCTGCTCGACTACATCAATACCAGTTTGAACGGCTATATTTGGTTCCAATTATTCCTGGTGTAGTTAACACATGCCCTTTATTTCAGTTTTACACATTTATCCAGTGTGATGTTTAAGCATTACCTACATTCTATTCATTTTCAACAATACCAGTTTGAATTGTATTATTTGATGGCTGTTAAGCCTGCTGTCAGTAACATTGCCTTCCATTTTATATCTACATTAACAGCACGCTGAAGCCAACACATTGAAGCTATCATTTCGAGATGATGTTGTTTACCTTTGCTATATTTGTTCGATGTTAAGGCTGCTGTATTTATCATGCCTTTCCACTACTTATGCAGGACAACAACGAGAGTGGCCACCATTTTCCACCAAGGTTAGCTTCATCCCTCGGCTTGTACTCCCCCATCGTTCCATAATGTAGTGCATATAGATCCAGGCCAGGACACTTGTTAGCTTCTAATATTGACTTGTTGCTTGTAGGTACATATGCCCTTGGCAAGGATCCATGCATCGACCCTTTTTGCATACGGGGCAGTGAGATATTCATGAACAAGCATCAAGTGAGAAAACTGATAAGGATTATTAGCAAAGAGATATGAATAGTGGCAAGCAAATTATTTGTTTATGGTCTATCCAACACAACAGTGAGTTGTAGGATGGTCACTACAAACTCTGGAGCCTTTTCTTTTTACTGCCCATAATGAGTTGTTAGACAACAATGTCTGAATCTTTTTCATTCGCAGTGGTTCCTGAAGTAGTTCACTCAAGATTACCTCGCAAAGTACATGATTGGTGGACATACAATGAAGGTTAAAGTATTTCATCCACACTACAATGAGCATCAAGAAGTCGTAATGAAGACAGTGAAGGATGGACGGGTAGCCATCACAAGGGGTTGGCCTAGAGTCGTGCGCGCATTACGCATGGAGGAGGGCACAATATGGGCATTCCGCTTCACCTTCTCCAGCAACCAGAATGTCTTTCGCCTCTCTCTTTACAGTCTTTAGTACAACTGTGGTTCATCATTCTTTACTAGGTGCTTATGTAGTTCTCTAGTATATGTACATGTGCATCGAATTATGCATTCGTGGTTGAACCTATATTTGTAATAAACATGGTTGGATATGAAATAAGTGATTGCCTACTTTAAAAATCAAAACATGTGATTTTTAAATTAGGGATTAATTAGGGATTACACTACACATGGTTTGCGAAAGAGAAACGTCTGCGATAGACGTGGAGATCAGAAACGTTTCTAGGATCCACTACATGTGCGATCAATCTCCACTGCACACACGACATCCTCTTTTATACTGTTTGCGTTAGGCCACCTTGTGCAAACATTTACCACATAAAAACTGTGTGATGGACAATCTTTGCCACACAGTTACTTCTACGCACCATGTGTGATGCATTCAATAACACAAACGATAAAATTGTTAATATCGTGTGGAATGGCAACGCTATCACAAACGATTTAACAAGGAAAATTGTGTGTGATCTACCTGCGAACGGAAACATTTTCCTTGGAGCGACTGTGTGGGATGTACATAAGAATGGAAACGTTCATCGGGGACTGACTGTGTGGGATGTAGTTGTGACCGGAAACAATGTCGCATGTATAATTGTATTTTTTAGCTCTATTGTATGTATTTCTGTATTTGAGTGCTCGTCGGTCGCACACGGCCTCATTTTGCTGAGCGTGTGTGCCACGAGGGCATGTCCCCGACGGTTTCTGGGTTGTATGGGAAGGACCCCCCTATCGCTGTCACTCACTTGGCGACGGTTCCGACCGCCGTCACGGAAAGGGGTTAAAAACTGTTTGTATAGCACCGACGCGTAGCAGTGCTTTATCACTATGCGTTAGCGATAGTTGTAGAAGCAATAGTTGGCGAGACAACCACAACGCTACAATGAAGATCAAGGTGTCAAGTCAGTGATGATGGAGATCATGACGGTGCTTTGGAGATGCAGATCAAAGACACAAGATGATGAAGCCCATATCATGTCACATATTTTGATTGCATGTGATGTTTATCTTTTGTGCATCTTATTTTGCTTAGTACGGCAGTAGCATTATAAGATGATCCCTCACTAAAATTTTAAGGTATAAGTGTTCTCCCTGAGTATGCACCGTTGAGACAGTTCGTCGTGCTGAGACACCACGTGATGATCAGGTGTGATAAGCTCTACGTTCACATACAACGGGTGCAAGATAGTTTTGCACATGCGGAATACTTGGGTTAAAATTGATGAGCCTAGCATGTACAGACATGGCCTCACAACACTTTAGACCAAAACGTCGAACGTGAATCATATAGTAGATATGATCAACATAGAGATGTCCACCATTGAAGACTACTCCATCTCATGTGATGATTGGACATGGTTTAGTTGATTAGGATCACGTATCATTTAGATGACTTGAGGGATGTCAATCTAAGTGGAAGTTCTTAAGTAATATGATTAATTGAACTTAATTTATCATGAACTTAGTCCTGATAGTTTTTGCATATCTATGTTGTAGATCAATCTGTGCTACCGTTCCCTTGAATTTTAATGCATTCCTAGAGAAAGATAAGTTGATGGTAGCAACTACATGGACTGGGTCCGTAACTTGAGGATTATCCTCATTGCTGCACAGAAGAATTTGTGTCCTTGATGCACCGCTAGGTGAAAGGCCTGCTGTAGGAGCAGATGTTGATGTTGTGAATGTCTGGCAAGATTGATCTAATGACTACTCGATAGTTTAGTGTGCCATGCTTTACGGCTTAGAGTCGGGACTTCAAAGACGTTTTGAGCGTCATGGACCATATGAGATGTTCCAGCAATTGAAGTTAATATTTCAAACAAATGCCCGAGTTGAGAGATATGAAGTCTCCAACAAGTTCTATAGCTGCAAGATGGAGGAGAACAGTTCTATCCGCGAACACATACTCAAAATGTCTGGGTATCATAATCAGTTGACTCAGCTAGGAGTTAATCTTCCAGATGATAGTGTTATTGACAGAGTTCTTCAATCACTGCCATCAAGCTACAAAGGCTTCGTGATGAACTATAATATGCAAGGGATGGATACGACAATTCCCGAGCTCTTCGCTATGCTCAGAGCTGCGGAGGTAGAAATCAAGAAGGAGCATCAAGTGTTGATGGTTAACAAGACCACTAGTTTCAACAAAAAGGGAAAGGGAAAGAAGGGGATCTTCAAGAAGAATGGCAATCAAGTTGCCACTCCCGGGAATAAGCCCAAGTTTGAACCCAAGCCTGAAACTGAGTGCTTCTACTTCAAAGGAACTGGTCACTGGAAGCGGAATTGTCCCAAGTATTTGGTGGATAAGAAGGATGGCAAAGTGAACATAGGTATATTTGATATACATGTTATTGATGTGTACCTTACTAATGCTCGTAGTAGCACCTGGGTATTTGATACTGGTTCGGTTTCTCATATTTGTAACCCAAAACAGGGCAACAGATTGAACGAAGATTGGCTAAGGACAAGGTGACGATGCACATCGGGAATGGTTCCAAGGTCGATGTGATCACCGTCAGCATGTTACCTCTACATCTACCTTCGGGATTAGCTTTAGACTTGAATAATACTTATTTGGTGCCAGCGTTGAGCATGAACATTATATCTGGATCTTGTTTGATGCGAGACAGTTATTCATTTAAATCAGAGAATAATGGTTGTTTTATTTATATGTGTAATATCTTTTATGGTCATGCACCATTGAAGAGTTGTACTTTTTATTGAATCTTGATTGTGGTGATACATATATTCATAGCATTGATGCCAAAATATGCAAAGTTGATAATGATAGTGCAACATATTTGTGGCACTGCCGTTTAGGTCATATTCGTGTAAAGCGCATGCTCTGAGACCAATGTGTTTGAAAATTCCTTCTAATTTACTACACATGGAATTAACTCACACACGAGTACACAAATATGATTTTTCAAACCGTTATGGTTAGCTATTGCATGTACATGTAGTTCAAATTTGAATTACGGTCATTGAATGGCTAGAAAATCACTTAAATGTCTTTAAAAGGTCAAATGACCCCTGAAATTTTCCAAATTTTCACATGACAGTTGTATTAGTGCACATTAAATGTACAAAAAATTTGAAGGCCGTAAGGGGAAGCTATCTCCCGTACATCATCAAACATGCATTGTTCCCTCTCGGAACCACAAGCCTTCTAGTGAGTTGCTTCGGTTTGTGAGTGGTGTGTGTCCAAACTTTCGTCAAACATGCCAATTTTTTTACCACAACATCTTGGTGGCATGACATTACATTAAGCAAGGTTTCATGTGTTTCTGATCTTTTTTAATTTTTTGGAATTTAAATGCCATGGCACTCCATGCTTAATTGTGTCAAAGCCGTTAGACCAATATGTTTGAAAATTCCTTCCAATTTACTGCACATGGAATTAAATTGCATGCAAGTACACAAAATATGACTTTCCAAACTGTTATGGCTAGCTGTTGCATGTACATGTAGTTCAAATTTGAATTACGGTCATTAAATGGCTAGAAAATCACTTAAATGTTTTAAAAGGTCAACTGACCCCTCGAATTTTCCAAAATATGACATGACAGTTGTATTAGTACGAAAAAAATTTCTTGTTACATTTAAAACACCATCCGTTGCCACTTTACTCCAAATTCGTCTTTCACAGCTAATAAAAAATATCCACAACATCACACACAGTTTTTTTGTAGGAATCATTTGCGATGAAAATTTCTGGGTCTATTTAAGTCTTCCTCCTTAAGCTTCGTCGGCTCGTCTGCTCCAGTGCCGGCAACCCCCGAATCCACGATTCCGGATCCCCATTCCTGCACCCCCTTCTTTCAAAGATGACATCATGGAAACGCTTTGTGAAGGCCCGTACGATGGCTGCTACGTCTTGAGCTTGCGTTGGTTTTCCCCGAAGAGGAAGGGATGATGCAGCAGAGTAGCATAAGTATTTCCCTTGGTTTTTGAGAACCAAGGTATCAATCCAGTAGGATCCCACACTCAAGTCCCTCGTACCTCCACAAAGCGATAGCTACTCGCAACCAACGCGATTAGGGGTTGTCAAGCCCTTCACGGTCACTTACGGGAGTGAGATATGATAGATAGAATATTTTTGGTATTTGTGATATAAAGATGCAAAGTAAGAAGTAAAAGCAAAGTAAATAGAAAAACAATATAAAAGTGATGGAGATTGATATGATGAGAATAGACCCGAGGGCCATAGGTTTCACTAGTGGCTTCTCTCAAGAGCATAAGTATTCAACGGTGGGTGAACAAATTACTATTGAGCAATTGATAGAATTGAGCATAATTATGAGAATATCTAGGCATGATCATGTATATAGGAATCTCCGTGACAAGTAGATCAAAACGGTTCTGCATCTACTACTATTACTCCACTCATCGACCGCTATCCAGCATGCATCTAGAGTACTAAGTTAAAAACAGAATAACGCCTTAAGATAGATGACATGATGTAGAGAGATAAATTCATGCAATATGAAATAAACCCCATCTTGTTATCCTCGATGGCAACGATACAATATGTGCCTTGCTGCCCCTTCTGTCACTGGGTAAGGACACCGCAAGATCGAACCCAAAGCTAAGCACTTCTCCCATGGCAAGAACTACCAATCTAGTTGGCCAAACCAAACGGATAATTCGAAGAGACTTGCAAAGATAACCAATCATACATAAAAGAATTCAGAGAAGATTCAAATATTATTCATAGATAGACTTGATCGTAAACCCACAATTCATCGGTCTCAACAAACACACCACAAAAAGAAGATTACATCGAATAGATCTCCACGAGAGAGGGGGAGAACTTTGTATTGAGATTCAAAGAGAGAGAAGAAGCCATCTAGCTACTAAATTTGGACCCGAAGGTCTGAGGTAAACTACTCACACTTCATCAGAGGGGCTAGGATGATGTAGAAGCCCTCCGTGATGACGGCCCTCTTCCGGCGGAGCTCCGAAATAAGCGCATGGCAACATCTGCTTCCCTCTGCGAAGGGCCTATCTTTTACTTTTATGCAAGAGTCAAAGTTTTTCTCTCTATTCCTTTTATTTTTCTTCTTTGGCAAGCATCATGTGGTGAGGAAAGATCTAGGTACATATGTCCAGTTGAATATGGGTGGCATGAGTTATTATTGTTGACATCACCCTTGAGGTGAGTGTGTTGGGAGGCGAAACCATAAGCCCGTATCTTTCTATGTGTCTGGTTGAAACGTTTTGCTCATGGGTACGAGGTGAATGTTAGCAATCATAGACAACTATATGATGGTTGAGTATGTGGACTTGCCTAAAGGCCCCGACACGTGACTCTTCCTAAAAATATGATGAATTGTAGTTGCAAAGTTGACTGAGAACATAGTTTGTTCATTTCCAATAGAGTTTTTGCTTTATACTTGGATTGTGTGATGAACTATTACTTATTCATGAGAAGTATATGATGAAAGCTCTATGATAAAAGTCATATGTTTAATTTGGTTGCTGTTATAATAATCAACATGACGCTTCTATGTCCGTATTTTGTTTTTTTCGACACCTCTCTCTCTAAGCATGTGGACATGTTTTTTGATTTTGGTTTTCGCTTGAGGACAAGCGAGGTCTAAGCTTGGGGGAGTTGATACGTCCATTTTGCATCATGTTTTCTTACTATTATTTATAATGTTTTTATCCATAATAATGCTTTTTGGAGTAATTCTAATGAATTTTCTCTCACAATTTGCAAGGTACGCACCAACAGGGAGAATTCTGGCAGCTCGAAATCTGGACTTGGAAAAGCTACATCAGGCTACCTATTCTGCACAACTCCAAACAAGCTGAAACTTCAAGAGGATTTTTTATGGAATATATAAGAATTATTGGAGCAAATAACAACTAGAGGGGGCCACCAGGTCTGCAAAACCAACCTGGGCGCGCTAGGGCCCCCTGGCGCGCCCTGGGGGTTGTGGCCTCCATGGCCCACCTCTGGTGCCCATCTTTTGGTATATAAGTCATTTCGACCTAGAAAAAATAAGAGAAGGACTTTCGGGACAAAGCGCCGCCGCGTTGAGGCGGAACTTGGGCAGGAGCACTTTTGCCCTCCGGCGGAGCGATTCGCCGAGGGAACTTCCCTCCTGGAGGGGGAAATCATCGTCATTGAGGGAGTCCTGGATTAGGGGGTCTCCGGATAGCCGGACTATCTCCATTGGCCAGACCGTTAGACTATGAAGATACAAGATTGAAGACTTCGTCTCGTGTCCGGGTGGGACTCTACTTGGCGTGGAAGGCAAGCTAGGCAATACGGATATGGATATCTCCTCCTTTGTAACCAACCTTGTGTAACCCTAACCCTCTCCGGTGTCTATATCAACCGAAGGGTTTTAGTCCGTAGGACAACAATCATAACATACAATCATACCATAGGCTAGCTTCTAGGGTTTAGCCTGTCTGATCTCGTGGTAGATCTACTCTTGTACTACCCATATTATCAATATCAATCAAGCAGGACGTAGGGTTTTACCTCCACCAGGAGGGCCCGAATCTGCGTAAAACATCGTGTCCCCTGCCTCCTGTTACCATCCGGCCTAGACGCACAGTTCGGGACCCCCTACCCGAGATCCGCCGGTTTTGACACTGACATTGGTGCTTTCATTGAGAGTTCCTCTGTGTCGTCGCTGTTAGGCTTGATGGCTCCTACTATCATCGATAGCGATGCGATCCAGGGTGAGACTTTTCTCCCCGGACAGATCTTTGTATTCGGCGGCTTTGCACTGCGGGCTAATTCGCTTGGCCATCTGGAGCAGATTGAAAGCTACGCCCCTGGCCATCAGGTCAGATTTGGAAGTTTGAACTACATGACAAACATCCGCGGAGACTTGATCTTCGACGGTTTCGAGCCACAGCCGGGTGTGCCGCACTGTCGCAATGAGTACGACCTAGCTCTGCCGCCAAACTGTACCCCAGGGGCTGCGCCCGCATCAGCTCCGACCCTTAGCTCGGAGCCAACTGCGCCAGTCGAGGACGGGTGGTTAGACACCGCCTCAGGGGCTGCAGTCTTAACCGCGATCGAGCCGAACACCAGCCTAACCCTCTGCGCAGCCCGTGACTCCAAGGTGCGGGACTCTTTTCCGGACTCCGAACCATCCGCGCCCTTGCCAATCAAATCTGATTGGGCGTCAATCATGGAATTCACCGCCGCGGATATCTTTCAGCACTCGCCCTTCGGCGACATTCTGAATTCACTAAGGTCTCTCTCTTTGTCAGGAGAGCCCTGGCCGGATTATGGCCAACAGGATTGGGATGCGGACGACGAAGAAATTCGACGCCCACCCACCACCCACTTAATAGCCACTGTCGATGACTCAACCGACATGCTCGACTTCGACTCCGAAGACATCGACGGTATGGACGACGATGCGGGAGGCAAAGAGGAACCACCGCCCACAGAGCGCTGGATGACCACCTCATCATATGACGTATACATGGTGGACACACCAAAAGAAGACGACGACGAGGAACGGAGGGACGCACCGAAGGCTTGTTCCCTTGAGAAGCAGTCAAAGAGGCGGCGCAAGCGCCGCCCCAAATCCCGCCTCGGCAGAAATAACGATCATACAGACCCAGCGTTGGAGCAGGGCGAACCACTGCCAGACCACGACAACACGGAGAATCAAACCGAACAAACCAATTCTATCAAAGATAATAGTCCGGACAACATAACACCAGACAGGCACCCGAGCAGCAGAATGCCCGTCAAAGGCTTGTTGCCACTGCAAGGAGTCTAAAAAAGCAGAAGCAAAGGCTCAAGGCTGCGCAAGACACACTCCAAATTAGATGGAGCAAAGTACTCAACATAGCAGCGAAGTACGGCGGTAATCGCCCCACTAAGAGCTACCCAAAGCGGAAGTTGCTACCTGAATTCGATGAGGAGGCCTTAGACCCCCCACAACCAAAAATAAAAATAGCCATCTGGCCGGATAGACGACCTCACGGCAAACATAAAGCGGCAAGCAACACCGCACATAAGCCAATACGCGGTCTATGCGAGGGCTCGCATCAAAAGGACGGCGAAACCAGATCCATCTATGGACCATGCAAGCGTGCTCTAGCATACGATGAAACACAACAAACACCCGAACAACGCGGTACACCTAGATATAGGGGTGCCGCACACCCCTTATGTTTCACCGATGAGGTGCTGGACCATGAATTTCCAGAGGGATTCAAACCTGTAAACATAGAGGCATACGATGGAACAACAGACCCTGGGGTCTGGATTGAGGACTATATCCTCCATATCCATATGGCTCGGGGAGATGATCTCCATGCCATAAAGTATTTACCCCTCAAACTCAAAGGGCCAGCTCGGCACTGGCTTAAAAGCCTCCCCGAAAACTCCATTGGAAGCTGGGAAGAGCTCGAAGACGCTTTTCGGGCAAATTTTCAAGGGACTTATGTCCGACCTCCGGACGCAGACGATTTGAGTCATATAACTCAACAGCCCGGAGAGTCAGCCCGAAAACTTTGGAACAAGTTTCTTACTAAAAAGAACCGAATCGTCGACTGTCCGGACGCCGAAGCCTTGGCAGCTTTTAAGCATAGCGTCCGTGACGAATGGCTTGTCATACACCTCGGCCAAGAAAAGCCGAGAACAATGGCAGCATTAACAAGCCTCATGACCCGCTTTTACGCGGGTGAGGACAGCTGGCTATCCAGATGCAGCACCAGCGACCCCAGTACATCTGAAGTTAGAGACAGAAATGGGAAATCACGGTGCAACAGCAATAACAAACGCTGGAATAAAGAAGACAACACGAAGAGCACGACAGTAAACGCCGGATTCAAAAGCTCTCAGCCAGGTCAGCAAAAGCCGCCCTCTAAAGGCCCCAGAGACGAACTGTCCAGCCTAAACAAAATTCTGGACCAAATATGTCAGATCCATAGCACCCCTGGTAAACCCGAGAATGTTGGGTCTTCAAGCAGTCTGGCAAGCTCAACGCCGTACACAAGGGGGAGGATACACCAAGCGAAGACGAGGATGAGCCTCTCAAGCAAGACACTAGGGAACAAAAGAAACTTCCACCAGAAGTTAAAATAGTAAACGTGTTACACGTGATCAAGGGGAGAAACAAAATGACACTCCCAGAAAATTATGCCCAAGGGCCTATCACCGCGGAGTCCTGCCACTGGTCGTCTCAACCGATTACTTTTGACTATCGTGATTACTCAGCAAGTATCCGGCGTGCAGGATGGGCTGCCCTGGTATTAGACCCAATAATTGACAGATACCACTTCACACGAGTCCTAATGGATGGTGCCAACAGTCTAAACCTAATATACCAGGACACAATCCGCGAAATGGGGATAGACCCAACAAAAATTTGCCAAAGCAATACTACCTTTAAAGGAGTAACGCCAGGAACAGGGGCTCATTGCACGGGCTCCCTGCTACTAAAGGTTATATTCGGCTTCCCCGATAACTTCCATAGCGAACATTTAACCTTCCACATCGCTCCGTTCCAAAGTGGCTATCAAGCACTACTCGGACGCGAAGCTTTCGCTCGCTTTAATGCAATACCACACTACGCTCCCCTCACGCTCAAGATTCCCGGCCCACGTCGCATCATTACAGTGAACGGAAGTATTAAGCGATCTTTGCGCGCCGAAGAGAGTGCGGCTGCCTTGGCAGCCGCACACTAAAAACGGCCTGACCAATTAAAGCATTTATCAGGTCGTCAAGACCTCGGACACGGTTAGATGAGTCTGGCGCAGCTATATGTAATTCATACCGGTTCGATGGTCACACCCCTATTACAAATAAAAGGGGATCAACGCGCGCGGACAAGTGACAATTTTTACTCATCTTGAACTATACATGGTTTCTTTAAAAACTATCTTTTTGCACGACAACTTTTTCACCTAAGTTCCTCTCTTTTTACAGAGGATCATCGTGCTACACCCGTCCAGGATACGGCACAACGGAGACACAGGCACAGACGTGCAGCAGGGACCCGTTCCAAGGATTCTTTTTAGATTAAGACCCTGCGTAAACCTTTTTTACTGTCTCTTGTTGATACGCATCCACCGAATTCTCAGCACAATTGAGAAGGATGCTGACGTCTTGGCATGTGGCCACGTTAGAATAATGCACGTACCTGGACACAAGGGGCTTCTTACAAAGGGCACTATTTAGGCCCGGTTTATACCATAAAAGACCGAATACCTTAGGGAGTGTTCGGCGTCGCGAGTTTGGCCTTATATGCATCAGCTCTGAATCATTGTCTTTGGTCAAATGTTGGGTTTGCCCGGCTCCTGTGTTTTGGTGCCTTACATTCCGCTTTACCGGCTAAGGCAGCACTAGGAGAACTACTGCGATTGTGCCCTGGTTCATCCGGGCGAGCACCTAAGTAGAGAAAGCCGAAAACTGACTGTCATGATATAGCGTGAGACTGGTCAACCACTCGATGACCTATAGGGATGTTAGAATTCCTCTGCCTTAACGAAGGGCCGTTTCCCGGCCAGGCATGTACGCCCCCCATGATCGGGACAGTGCGGAGCCACCAGGGGCTATCTAGTAGCCCCACTGTCAAACTCCTATGGCTAAGTGAAAGTGTTAAAGCATTATAGTCCGGTTGCCTCGTTCGCTATGCTATCACCTCCTTAATAGGACCAAGACGTTGGGTTAAGTGTGAACACGTGTTTTTCGCGAGCACCTCCGCATTATATGCGTGGGGGTTGAAGCCGACGGCTGCAATCTTTCAGGTTATACACATGTATACATAAACGGCCGCACAGGAGGCATCATATTACTTTCGGGCAAAAGTATAAACACAGCCTTATAAAATTTCATAAAAACATTGTGTTTACAATGGGAATACATGTCACTCAAACATAATATTCTTCGAGCACTGGGCCTCTATCAAACGAGCACCCTCGAGAACCTCCTCGAAATAGTGCTCGGCAGCCACTCAGCCTATGGCCAAACCCTGCGCCGCAACAGTGGTGGCGTCCATCTCCGCCCAGTATGCTTTAACACGGGCAAGGGCCATCCGTGAACCTTCTATGCACGCCGACCTCTTCATCGCATCAATGCGCGACACCGCACCAAGGACCTGCTGCACTAAGCTAAAATAGCTATTCGGCTTTGGCTTTTCCGGCCATAGCTGATCCATGACATACCTCATGGCGAGTCCGGACAACCTATTTAGTTCGGCCCATTCGGCTAGCTGATCAGTCAAGGGAAGCGGACGCTCTGGAACGCTGAATTGCGACCAGAACAGCTTGTCCACCCCATGATCTGCTTGACCTTTGGAAGTATTTGGCCGCATCGGCAGCGCTCGCCGCCAAATCCATATATGCATCTGCCGAACTCCACAACCGATCCAGAGGGGCATACCGTGGATCTCTGAACTTCCTCCGTAGCATGAAGGGCTTCCCAGCCGCAATATCTCCAGCTTCTCGCAACTCCTCCTTCTTCGCTCTCATAGCAGAGCGGGTGTCTTTGTCCGCCATCGTGGCCTTCTCAAGGTCCGTTGCCTTCGCTCGGTTTTCTTTTTCCAGAAGCCGGCAACGGTCGGCAGTCTTTTAATTCTACGGCCATCTTGGCCATCTTTTCTTGGCTCTCGCAATGTGCGGCCTTTTCGGCTTTCAACTCTTCGGCCGCCTTCAAAGCAGCCGCATTACTAATCCTTGCTTGTTCTTTGGCTCGGGCAAGTTCTGCCCGCAAGGTTTCCACGGTGGTAGCTCCATCTGCAGTCACAACATATTAAAGATACTGGCATCATGCTGCTCTTACTACGTGGCATTCATCAGAAAATAAACACTTACCCTGTGCCTCGTCAAGCCTCTTGTTAACGAGCTCGATGTTGGCGTCCGCCGCATCCAGTTACCCTTTTAATTTGGCAAACTCACTAGTCCGGCACATAAAGGCAGTCTGGTTATTGCCTGGGACTATGATCCTCTATTCGCCTCCATTCTCGTCGACAACTAGAGTCTCAGGGGCTACTATCTACACAGGGCACACCTAACATGTGCGGTACTATCACGTACCTCAAAGCCTGTCAGTAGACTCATAAAAGCTTCATGCAATCCGCTTTCGACGGACGAAATTCTTTCCATCACCGTACCCATCAGCGTACGGTGTTCTTCTGAGATGGCCGCTCGCCCCAACAGCTCCCTCAGAACGTCTGACCGCATACCCGAAGGTGCCGGACTCTTTTGTCTGCTCTCTTTGGGAGCAGGACGCTGGGGACTTCAGGGGTCTATGGGATTATCTTCTGGCCTCACCGTATCTGGAGAGGCCCTCCGTGATGACACTTCGGGGTCGCCCGCTTCTTGACCGGAGGAGTGCAGGGGAGGCGTTTCGCTCTCCATCATCTCTAGAAGAAGATCCCCCGAAGACGAGCTCAGCTGAGAGTGGCTAAGGCTCGAACTGCAAGATATATGCGGTGGTTATTTTCTCAGAAAAAAGATAGTATACCTTCACTATTAAAGCACTTTTTGGATCACTTACGACTCGTTGGAGGGCTAATCCCCCCGCGGCCTTTGTGTGGCAAAAGCACCCCCCGAGGCCGGACCCTCTGTGGGAGACTTCTTCTCCCGTTTGGAGGCCTCGGCTTCCGGATCTTCAGAAGCAGTCCTTTTCCTCCCCCGGTCATACTCCTTCATGGAGGCGCTCATTCCCTTGGATGGAACTGGCAGCGATGGGGGCCCATGTCCACCCATATTATCCCCCCCTGTATCTTCCTTCGAAGGTTCCGGGCAAGGTGCGAGCTCGAGCATCTTTTCTAATACCGGATTTTCCAAACCCTCGGGGAGGGGGGCCAAACACCGAATCATCTTTGCCTTTGTTAGCCAGTCCTAGTCAAAGAACAAACTCTCAGAAATAACTTCGTGATGAATAAAAGATAGTGTGTTCGGCTAGAGGATTTCTTACTCGTTCGGCGGCGCGGTTACTGCTCAGGCCCACGTCCTCGATAGTATCCGGACACTCTATTTGAGGTCCGAAGAATAACTTGTACATCTCCTCGTGCGTCAGGCCGAGGAAACTTTGAATGGCATGCGGTCCTTCTGGGTTGAACTCCCACAAGCGAAGGGGCCGGCGTTTGCAAGGCTGGACTTGACGAACCAGCATAACTTGTATTACCGCAACCAAAATAAAATCTCCCTCGAAGAGATCTCGGATGCGGCTTTGTAGTATAGGCATGTCCTTGGCTG